>NC_061511.1:239231448-239551726 GCF_022539505.1 Lolium rigidum | reverse complement strand
CTTGCACGGGGAATTTGGGCTAGATTGCCCGTGTATCTTTAATTATGGTAGATTGTATCTAGATTAAAAGTTAGAGTTTATCTCGTGCACGGTTTAGTGCACGCCCACATTAGAAAGTCCCCGGACTATAAATATGTACCTAGGGTTTATGGAATAAACAACAACCAACGTTCAACCACAAACAAATCTCGGCGCATCGCCAACTCCTTCGTCTCGAGGGTTTCTACCGGTAAGCATCATGCTGCCTAGATCGCATCTTGCGATCTAGGCAGCACAAGCCTGCCTACGTTGTTCATGCGTTGCTCGTACCGAAGCCTTTTTGATGGCGAGCAACGTAGTTATCTTAGACATGTTAGGGTTAGCATTGTTCTTCATATTACATGCTTTCGTAGTGCAACCCTTGCATGTCTAGCCGCCCTTACACCTATCTTAGGTGTAGGAGCGGCACCCCGCTTGATCATAGTTTAGTAGATCTGATCCGTTACGATTGCTCCTTGTTCTACAAGGATTAGTTTAATATCTGCATTAGTTAGGCCTTACAAAGGGGGGAGGATCCGGCTGCACGTAGGGTGTCGTTCGTTGGCCCTAAGCGAGGATGTTCCGGGGATCAACCTCGTGTTGGTTTTTAGGCCTTGTTTAGGATCGGCTTACGATCACCGTGCGTGGCCGCGAGGCCCTGGCCTGGAGTAGGACGATCCGATTATGCGGTGAAAACCCTAGATCGTCGTAGATCTCATTAGCTTTACCTTGATCAAGCAGGACCACCATATGTTCGGACACCCCGTCTGAATCATGGGTGGATCGGCTCTTTGAGCCGATTCACAGGATAACCTGAGAGCCGATCGAGGCTCGTATTTAACGTTTACGTGTGTGCCCTGCAGGAAACTAAGCGAGGCATCATCCACACCTTCCTGACCAGGTATAGGTCGGGTGGCACGCCCTTGTGATAAACATCGGTGCGTGCGACCAGGGAGGCTTTGCGGGCCGTCGCTCCGAGGGACTCAGGGCCAGCCGCAGCCCTAGTTGTTCCCGGCTCTACCGTGTTGACCGTCTCGCCCGCCGGGGGTTTCGACGTCAACACATTACGGCACGCCCGGTGGGGACGAGTCGACGACATCCACGACATCGCCATCTACATCCGAGATGGCGAAAGACACTCCGGTCACGTACGCGGATCCGCTCCGATGAGCTCAAGAAGAAGCATGACGAGATCAAGGCAACCCTCGAAGCCGAACTCATCGGCTCCTTCCACCAAACCCGCTCCCATGGCGTCGAGTGGAAGGGTTTCACACCGAAGGCGCACTCGATGGAGTGGACCTGTCCGCCCCGTCGGAAGAACGCACCAGGTCGCTGAAGTACGAGGATCCGCTCGAGGAGCTCAAAAGGAAACATGACGAGATCAAGGCAACCCTCAAAGCCGAACTCATCGGCTCCTCTGAGAAGACCCGGCCGCACGATGTCAAGCTCGATAGAGACTCAAGTCCGTCGCCTGGCGTCAACATGGTGGATCTCAGCCACTCCATAGGCCAGCCAAAGTTCTCCTTTGGTGTCAACATGGCAGGGCTTGCAAGCCGCCATGGAAAAGACGAAGCAGAAAGCAGCCACTCCCGTGGCAACGATGAAGAGGGGGCCGATCCACGCGACCGGCCCCGAGATGATGACAGGCGGTGCCCGACGAGAGAGGGAATAAGACGCGTGCGGTATCGGCGTCCACTCTCCGAGCGCCTCCTCCACAAATATGAGCAGCAAGCACGACCGAGCGTCGGCACTACGACGTAGATGATGAAAGGAATTGTCGGTCCGATGCGAGAGGTCAGAGGTACGCGTCGGCATGATAGGAGCGACGACGAGATACAATCGTCGCGCTGAAGGAAGGTCAAGGGGCGGGATAACATGGATAGGCACCGGACCGTCCGTTCTTCAAACATTCGCTGGGACTCGGGAATGAGCCGATTGCCAACGATCGAGAACCGCCAGAATGCAAACAAAGGAAGAAGGATGCCGCTATCCTGTCCGTGTTCGAGCGTCTAGGGCCTCTCCCACCTCGGAACAAGCACGCCGAGTCCGCTCGGGTGGAAGATCTCGAGGAACTAGAGGACGATGATGAAGAAGATAAATATCATCGGCCCAGGTGGTGCCCTGATGGGCTCAGCCGTTCCCAAAAGCGAAGGGTTCAGCGTCTGCGTGGGTTGGAAGAAGCTGAAAGATTTTACCTGCACACGCTAAGGAAGGCACGGCCTGATCTGGCCGCCAAAATCCGGCGAACCCTGGACGAAGAAGGTCGGCCACAAAGGAAAGAGTGGCGCCCCAAGCAGAGGAAAGCCAATGATGATACATCGGCTGGCACAAACATGGTCTTCATTCTTCCAACGGAGTTTAGCGCTCCAAGATTGTATGAAGCACCCGTGGCACACTAGACTCGCGGCCCACGGCCGGTCATCTTTGAGAAGCCAAAGGAAAGAAGTTACGGAGCATCTGAAGGCCCTGTACTTGCGAGGCTACATCAATGGGCAGCCTTTTTTTTTTGAAAGATACATCAATGGGCAGCCTGTCAACAAGATGTTGGTAGACACCGGAGCGGCAGTCAACATTATGCCATACTCCATGCTACGTCGGTTGGGACGCTCCAGTTCGGATCTGATCAAGACCAACGTAACGCTGAGCGATTTCAACGGCCAAGCATCTGACGCGCAAGGTGTTCTGAATGTGGATCTGACCGTAGGAAGAAAAACTATCCCTACGACGTTCTTTATCGTCGACAGCAAGAGTACCTACGCTGTCCTACTAGGGAGAGATTGGATCCACGCCAACTGTTGCATTCCATCCACGATGCACCAATGCCTGATACAGTGGGATGGAGATGAAGTGGAAGTCGTCCGTGCAGATGATTCAGTCGAGGTTTCAACAGCCGGCATGGACATTTGGGAGACATCAGGCCAAGAGCCGCTCTCAGGTATCAATCTGGACGACTGTGAGCGCATCGACGTGACAAAGAACGGGGTTAGGCTGGTTTTATCCACCGGCCTGACCGTGTAACAAAAGCAAATGTCGATGGATAAACGTGGCGAGACCGATCCTTGTGATCGGCCCCAAAAGATTTGTGAAGGGACATAACAAACCTTCACCGAGAAAGCAATGGGAGGCCGATTCTAGCGATCGGCCAAAATTATCCTCAACATCCATTCTGCCTGGGTTCAACATGTTATCCAACAGAGCCGACACCATCAATTTTCTTGACAGAATCGGCTCCGGGGGGCACCCAGGTGGATAAAGCACGAGGATATGCAGTAGAAGCGTCTCATCCTTTGATGATGGGTATTGGAGCATGGGGGCCGATACACAAGTCGGCCGAAAATTCAAAATTTTTCGAGCATAGCCGATGTGCAGACATCGACTTAAGAATCAATGGAGCAGGGGGTGGATCTTCCCTTCAAGGACCCCTAGTTCCCATTCGCAAGTCTCCAAGATCGGCAGCATAAACGTACAAGTCAGGGTAGGGGGAGCCTAACGAAGGGAACATATCTCTTCCAAGACCAGGAGAACCGCCGATGACGAAGCCATCGGGAGGGCGTCAGAAATGCGGGGACACCTTTACCGGAAGATTGCTGCAGCCTGCCGAAGATAATGAGCCGATCTGATCAACAAGGCGCAAGGATTGAACTGAAGAAGCTCGGGGGGCAGTTTGCCCTAAAGGATCCTTTGCTACAGGAAGCCGATTTTGTTGATTCAGCGACAAGCCCAGGGCTCTGTCGTGGACACCTGCTCGAAGCTGGTAGATGGGCTGGTTAGATTCATGATCAGGATTAACGATCCTTTTTGAGGTGTGTCATGATGCAGAGCCGATGCACGGTCATCGACCTTAGTACAAGTGCGCAAAGTTGCCGTGTCGCCGGCTCGGCAGATCTGTCAGAGAAATGTTGGCATGCAAATCAGCCGTGACCATGGAGCTGTGGGTAATCATCCACCGTATCGACTGTCAACGGAAGAAAGGTGATCGGCTGGTGGCCCTGCAGGATAGCTCTCTTGGACGTGATTGAGCCCGCCCCGAAATATAAATGATCTGGAGAACCGATTTGTTGGAATCGGTAGATGCGGCACCACAGTTGGAAGCTGGTGATGGTCCATTCTTTATCCTCGCCTTGGCTGAGGCTCGGGGGGCAGCTCACCCTCGAAGGTTTAGCCGATTTTGTCGAAATCGGCTCACTCTTCATAACAACTCGTTCGAAAGACAGTGGATTGTTGCAGAAGGAAGCTGTCGGAGCTAAGCGAGCGGAATTCGGAGAGGATAATGCGGCAAGAGAATGTCTGAAATTAATAAGAAACCGGACATTATTTCAGGAGTTTTGCCGCTAGGTTTAACATGCCATCTTGAGAGATCTGCATTTGCAAGTCCTAGGATTTGCGCGATTGTGGCTTGACCTTGTTCGACAAGGAGTTTGGGTCCGGGTGGATCCATCTCGAAATTTATCGTGAGGAACCGACGCGCTGCCATCGGCTTATTGGGCATTGACCAGATTGGCGATCGGCGGAATCAGTACGAAGGACAATCGGCTAAATTATCCTAGAGGAAATCGGCAAAATCGAATTGGGGAATTTCTTCATTGATGTGCCAGATTTCTTACACCGAAGAGCTGATTGCTCTCAAAAGGGAGTGCTAAGGGGATACATTGCCCCGTCTACTGCTACTGATCCTAGCTAGGGGTCCTATCTACGGGCCGTTACAGCCCTCGTCATCGCCTTCATCGCCGCCGTCGGAGCTGCTCCCGGCCGGCTCGTCGTCGCTGCTCCAGCCGGCCGCCGGCAGGACCTTCGTTGTCCTCATCCTCCTCGCCGTCGTCGCCGCCGCGCGCCGTCGGAGTCGCTCGGATTCCCCGGCCGGGGGCAATGGCGCTTGGCCGGCGGCTCGTCGGGGAGGCGCGTCGTCGTCATCCTCCTCCTCTTCCTCCTCCTTCACCTCTTCGGAGGTGGTGAAGTCTGCCCGGGAGAAGCGATCGTCATCGCTCTCCTCCTCCGGTTCCCCGTCGGCAAGGAAGCGGAGGTCGCTCTCCCCGTCGGTCGGGGATTTGTCATCCTCGGACCGGACGGAGGAGTCGTGGTCCTCTTTGTCCCACGCCGTTGGGGCGAGGATGTCGTACGCCGCCTGCGTACCCCACGAGGGCGTCGACTCCCGGATGGGAGAGGACACGTGGGAAAGATCCGATGAAGAAGAAGAGGAAGAGGAAGAGGAAGAAGGCATGGTTGCAGAAGAGGGTTTTTTGGAGTGCTAATGCGGGAGGGGAGAAGAGGAGAACTGTTCGATGCGGTTAAATAAAAGGAGATGGGGGTTTTAATTTTCGAGCAGCTTGTCGAGGACATGGTGCCAAAACTCGTCAAATCGTGCGAGAGAAGTTGGGAAGGCAAGTCGTCATGATGAAGCATGCTCGCGACGGCTCTGCTCGCCGTGACATGACCCCTCGGAGGAAAAAACAGAGTGGTTTTGAAATTATCATTACCAAAACCAGGGGGGCATGTGTTATCACCAGATTTTGGCTAAATCAGGAGGTGGGCCGCGATCAGGATGGGCTTGGAAGATTACACGTGGAAGATCTCTGAAGCGGCCTTGCACGGGGAATTTGGGCTAGATTGCCCGTGTATCTTTAATTATGGTAGATTGTATCTAGATTAAAAGTTAGAGTTTATCTCGTGCACGGTTTAGTGCACGCCCACATTAGAAAGTCCCCGGACTATAAATATGTACCTAGGGTTTATGGAATAAACAACAACCAACGTTCAACCACAAACAAATCTCGGCGCATCGCCAACTCCTTCGTCTCGAGGGTTTCTACCGGTAGCATCATGCTGCCTAGATCGCATCTTGCGATCTAGGCAGCACAAGCCTGCCTACGTTGTTCATGCGTTGCTCGTACCGAAGCCTTTTTGATGGCGAGCAACGTAGTTATCTTAGACATGTTAGGGTTAGCATTGTTCTTCATATTACATGCTTTCGTAGTGCAACCCTTGCATGTCTAGCCGCCCTTACACCTATCTTAGGTGTAGGGGCGGCACCCCGCTTGATCATAGTTTAGTAGATCTGATCCGTTACGATTGCTCCTTGTTCTACAAGGATTAGTTTAATATCTGCATTAGTTAGGCCTTACAAAGGGGGGGAGGATCCAGCGGCACGTAGGGTGTCGTTCGTTGGCCCTAAGCAGGATGTTCCGGGATCAACCTCGTGTTGGTTTTTAGGCCTTGTTTAGGATCGGCTTACGATCACCGTGCGTGGCCGCGAGGCCCAACCTGGAGTAGGACGATCCGATTATGCGGTGAAAACCCTAGATCGTCGTAGATCTCATTAGCTTTACCTTGATCAAGCAGGACCACCATATGTTCGGACACCCCGTCTGAATCATGGGTGGATCGGCTCTTTGAGCCGATTCACGGGATAACCCGAGAGCCGATCGAGGCTCGTATTTAACGTTTACGTGTGTGCCCCGCAGGAAACTAAGCGAGGCATCATCCACACCTTCCCCGACCAGGTATAGGTCAGGTGGCACGCCCTTGTGATAAACATCGGTGCGTGCGACCAGGAGGCTTTGCGGGCCGTCGCTCTGAGGGACTGGGGCCAGCCGCAGCCCTAGTTGTTCCCGGCTCTACCGTGTTGACCGTCTCTGCCCGCCAGGGGGTTTCTGACGTCAACACATTCTGGCACGCCCGGTGGGACAGTCGACGACATCCACGACATCGCCATCTACATCCGAGATGGCGAAAGACACTCCGGTCACGTACGCGGATCTGCCTGATGAGCTCAAGAAGAAGCATGACGAGATCAAGGCAACCCTCGAAGCCGAACTCATCGGCTCCTTCCACCAAACCCGCTCCCATGGCGTCAGGTGGAAGGGTTTCACACCTGAAGGCGCACTCGATGGAGTGGACCTGTCCGCCCCGTCGAAGAACGCACCGGGTCGCTGAAGTACGAGGATCTGCCCGAGGAGCTCAAAAGGAAACATGACGAGATCAAGGCAACCCTCAAAGCCGAACTCATCGGCTCCTCTGAGAAGACCCGGCCGCACGATGTCAAGCTCGATAGAGACTCAAGTCCGTCGCCTGGCGTCAACATGGTGGATCTCAGCCACTCCATAGGCCAGCCAAAGTTCTCCTTTGGTGTCAACATGGCAGGGCTTGCAAGCCGCCATGGAAAAGACGAAGCGAAAGCAGCCACTCCCGTGGCAACGATGAAGAGGGGGCCGATCCACGCGACCGGCCCCGAGATGATGACGGGCGGTGCCCGACAGGAGAGGGAATAAGACGCGTGCGGTATCGGCGTCCACTCTCCGAGCGCCTCCTCCACAAATATGAGCAGCAGCACGACCGACGTCGGCACTACGACGTAGATGATGAAAGGAATTGTCGGTCTGATGCAGAGGTCAGGAGGTACCGTCAGCATGATAGGAGCGACGACGAATACAATCGTCGCGGCCGAAGGAAGGTCAAGGGGGCAGGATAACATGGATAGGCACTCGGGACCGTCCGTTCTTCAAACATTGCCGGGACTCGTGAATGAGCCGATTGCCAACGATCGAGAACTGCCCGTAATGCAAACAAAGGAAGAAGGATGCCGCTATCCTCGTCCGTGTTCGAGCGTCTAGGGCCTCTCCCACCTCGGAACAAGCACGCCGAGTCCGCTCGGGTGGAAGATCTCGAGGAACTAGAGGACGATGATGAAGAAGATAAATATCATCGGCCCGGTGGTGCCCCGATGGGCTCAGCCGTTCCCAAAAGCGAAGGGTTCAGCGTCCGCGTGGGTTGGAAGAAGCTGAAAGATTTTACCCGCACACGCTAAGGAAGGCACGGCCTGATCCGGCCGCCAAAATCCGGCGAACCCCGGACGAAGAAGGTCGGCCACAAAGGAAAGAGTGGCGCCCGCAGGAGGAAAGCCAATGATGATACATCGGCTGGCACAAACATGGTCTTCATTCTTCCAACGGAGTTTAGCGCTCCAAGATTGTATGAAGCACCTGTGGCACAATTAGACTGCGGCCCACGGCCGGTCATCTTTGAGAAGCCAAAGGAAAGAAGTTACAGGCATCTGAAGGCCCTGTACTTGCGAGGCTACATCAATGGGCAGCCTTTTTTTTTTGAAAGATACATCAATGGGCAGCCTGTCAACAAGATGTTGGTAGACACCGGAGCGGCAGTCAACATTATGCCATACTCCATGCTACGTCGGTTGGGACGCTCCGGCTCGGATCCGATCAAGACCAACGTAACGCCGAGCGATTTCAACGGCCAAGCATCCGACGCGCAAGGTGTTCCGAATGTGGATCCGACCGTAGGAAGAAAAACTGTCCCTACGACGTTCTTTATCGTCGACAGCAAGAGTACCTACGCTGTCCTACTAGGGAGAGATTGGATCCACGCCAACTGTTGCATTCCATCCACGATGCACCAATGCCTGATACAGTGGGATGGAGATGAAGTGGAAGTCATCCGTGCAGATGATTCAGTCGAGGTTTCAACAGCCGGCATGGACATTTGGGAGACATCAGGCCAAGAGCCGCTCTCAGGTATCAATCCGGACGACCGTGAGCGCATCGACGTGACAAAGAACGGGGTTAGGCTGGTTTTATCCACCGGCCCGACCGTGTAACAAAAGCAAATGTCGATGGATAAACGTGGCGAGACCGATCCTTGTGATCGGCCCCAAAAGATTTGTGAAGGGACATAACAAACCTTCACCGAGAAAGCAATGGGAGGCCGATTCTAGCGATCGGCCAAAATTATCCTCAACATCCATTCTCGCTCGGGTTCAACATGTTATCCAACGGAGCCGACACCATCAATTTTCTTGACAGAATCGGCTCCGGGGGCACCTGGTGGATAAAGCACGAGGATATGCAAGAGAAGCGTCTCATCCTTTGATGATGGGTATTGGAACATGGGGGCCGATATTCAAGTCGGCCGAAAATTCAAAAAATTTCGAGCATAGCCGATGTGCAGCCATCGACTTAAGAATCAATGGAGCAGGGGGTGGATCTTCCCTTCAAGGACCCCTAGTTCCCGTTCGCAAGTCTCCAAGATCGGCAGATCGGCAGCATAAACGTACAAGTCAGGGTAGGGGGAGCCTAACGAAGGGAACATATCTCTTCCAAGACCAGGAGAACCGCCGATGACGAAGCCATCGGGAGGGCGTCAGAAATGCGGGGACACCTTCACCGGAAGATTGCTGCAGCCTGCCGAAGATAATGAGCCGATCTGATCAACAAGGCGCAAGGATTGAACTGAAGAAGCTCGGGGGGCAGTTTGCCCTAAAGGATCCTTTGCTACAGGAAGCCGATTTTGTTGATTCAGCGACAAGCCCAGGGCTCTGTCGTGGACACCTGCCTGAAGCTGGTAGATGGGCTGGTTAGATTCATGATCAGGATTAACGATCCTTTTTGAGGTGTGTCATGATGCAGAGCCGATGCACGGTCATCGACCTTAGTACAAGTGCGCAAAGTTGCCAGGTCGCCAGTTCGAGCAAGACTCGTCGGAGAAATGTTGGCATGCAAATCAGCCGTGACCATGGAGCCGTGGGTAATCATCCACCGTATCGACTGTCAACGGAAGAAAGGTGATCGGCTGGTGGCCCTGCAGGATAGCTCTCTTGGACGTGATTGAGCCCGCCCCGAAATATAAATGATCTGGAGAACCGATTTGTTGGAATCGGTAGATGCGGCACCACAGTTGGAAGCTGGTGATGGTCCATTCTTTATCCTCGCCTTGGCTGAGGCTCGGGGGGAAGCTCACCCTCGAAGGTTTAGCCGATTTTGTCGAAATCGGCTCACTCTTCATAACAACTCGTTCGAAAGACAGTGGATTGTTGCAGAAGGAAGCTGTCGGAGCTAAGCGAGCGGAATTCGGAGAGGATAATGCGGCAAGAGAATGTCTGAAATTAATAAGGAAACCGGACATTATTTCAGGAGTTTTGCCGCTAGGTTTAACATGCCATCTTGAGAGATCTGCATTTGCAAGTCCTAGGATTTGCGCGATTGTGGCTTGACCTTGTTCGACAAGGAGTTTGGGTCCGGGTGGATCCATCTCCAAATTTATCGTGAGGAACCGACGCGCTGCCATCGGCTTATTGGGCATTGACCAGATTGGCGATCGGCGGAATCAGTACGAAGGACAATCGGCTAAATTATCCTAGAGGAAATCGGCAAAATCGAATTGGGGAATTTCTTCATTGATGTGCCGATTTCTTACACCGAAGAGCTGATTGCTCTCAAAAGGGAGTGCTAAGGGGATACATTGCCCCGTCTACCGCTACCGATCCTAGCTAGGGGTCCTATCTACGGGCTGTTACAGCCCTCGTCATCGCCTTCATCGCCGCCGTCGGAGCTTCTCCCGGCCGGCTCGTCGTCGCCGCTCCGGCCGGCCGCCGGCAGGACCTTCGTTGTCCTCATCCTCCTCGCCGTCGCCGCCGCCGGCGCCGTCGAAGTCGCTCGGATTCCCCGGCCAGGGGCAATGGCGCTTGGCCGGCGGCTCGTCGGGGAGGCTGTCGTCGTCATCCTCCTCCTCTTCCTCCTCCTTCACCTCTTCGGAGGTGGTGAAGTCTCGCCCAGAGAAGCGATCGTCATCGCTCTCCTCCTCCGGTTCCCCGTCGGCAAGGAAGCGGAGGTCGCTCTCCCCGTCGGTCGTGGATTTGTCATCCTCGGACCGGACGGAGGAGTCGTGGTCCTCTTTGTCCCACGCCGTTGGGGCGAGGATGTCGTACGCCGCCTGCGTACCCCACGAGGGCGTCGACTCCCGGATGGGAGAGGACACGTGGGAAAGATCCGATGAAGAAGAAGAGGAAGAGGAAGAGGAAGAGGAAGAAGGCATGGTTGCAGAAGAGGGTTTTTTGGAGTGCTAATGCGGGAGGGGAGAAGAGGAGAACTGTTCGATGCGGTTAAATAAAAGGAGATGGGGGTTTTAATTTTCGAGCAGTTGTCGAGGACATGGTGCCAAAACTGTCAAATCGTGCAGAGAAGTTGGGAAGGCAAGTCGTCATGATGAAGCATGCCGCGACAGTTCGCTTCCGCCGTGACATGACCCCTCAGAGGAAAAAACAGGGTGGTTTTGAAATTATCATTACCAAAACCAGGGGGGCATGTGTTATCACCAGATTTTGGCTAAATCAGGAGGTGGGCCGCGATCAGGATGGGCTTGGAAGATTACACGTGGAAGATCTCTGAAGCGGCCTTGCACGGGGAATTTGGGCTAGATTGCCCGTGTATCTTTAATTATGGTAGATTGTATCTAGATTAAAAGTTAGAGTTTATCTCGTGCACGGTTTAGTGCACGCCCACATTAGAAAGTCCCCTGGACTATAAATATGTACCTAGGGTTTATGGAATAAACAACAACCAACGTTCAACCACAAACAAATCTCGGCGCATCGCCAACTCCTTCGTCTCGAGGGTTTCTACCGGTAAGCATCATGCTGCCTAGATCGCATCTTGCGATCTAGGCAGCACAAGCCTGCCTACGTTGTTCATGCGTTGCTCGTACCGAAGCCTTTTTGATGGCGAGCAACGTAGTTATCTTAGACATGTTAGGGTTAGCATTGTTCTTCATATTACATGCTTTCGTAGTGCAACCCTTGCATGTCTAGCCGCCCTTACACCTATCTTAGGTGTAGGGGCGGCACCCCGCTTGATCATAGTTTAGTAGATCTGATCCGTTACGATTGCTCCTTGTTCTACAAGGATTAGTTTAATATCTGCATTAGTTAGGCCTTACAAAGGGGGGGAGGATCCAGCGGCACGTAGGGTGTCGTTCGTTGGCCCTAAGCAGGATGTTCCGGGGATCAACCTCGTGTTGGTTTTTAGGCCTTGTTTAGGATCGGCTTACGATCACCGTGCGTGGCCGCGAGGCCCAACCTGGAGTAGGACGATCCGATTATGCGGTGAAAACCCTAGATCGTCGTAGATCTCATTAGCTTTACCTTGATCAAGCAGGACCACCATATGTTCGGACACCCCGTCTGAATCATGGGTGGATCGGCTCTTTGAGCCGATTCACGAGATAACCCGAGAGCCGATCGAGGCTCGTATTTAACGTTTACGTGTGTGCCCCGCAGGAAACTAAGCGAGGCATCATCCACACCTTCCCGACCAGGTATAGGTCAGGTGGCACGCCCTTGTGATAAACATCGGTGCGTGCGACCAGGAGGCTTTGCGGGCCGTCGCTCTGAGGGACTGGGGCCAGCCGCAGCCCTAGTTGTTCCCGGCTCTACCGTGTTGACCGTCTCTGCCCGCCAGGGGGTTTCTGACGTCAACAGGAGGTTGTGGCAAGAGTAGGTAATTACGTATATTTATTGGTATACCATTCGGCTAAAATAAAAGAATTTAAGGTTAAGACAATGTATCCATGAAATAAGCTACAGTATGTTCACATAAGTTGGTTCATCGCACAAGCCTCATGCTTGGATCACAAAACTAAAAAGAGGGTTGTTCGCAGCATACAATAATATTGGATTGATTTTAGATTTCAACGAACGATTTGGCTAAGACATATACACCCTATTCAACAATAATTTAGAATCTAGTGACTGTCTAGACTCGCATACATGTGCACAAGAAAATATTAGTAAACAGTTATTAAACAGAAAATATTGGTAAAACAGTTATAAATGAAATATTGGTATTAAATTTTATTTAAAGGTCATTTCTCCAAATCTGAAGAAATACATTGGGCACAAATATATTATAAACCTAGGATACCTAAATTATTTATATCCATGGTAAATTTCATTGAAACTTTATTACCTCTGAAAGAATAATAAACAACTGACTGATACTAATACCTTACCGCAAAACAGATCTGATTGGAAAGAGGAAGGTACATCCCTTCCCTTACATGTGATAAGCAAGACTACTTTCAAAGCCTAGGTAAGGCCAGAGTCCAGCAATCCAACATATGCTGGTCGGTTGTTCGCTGCTGCCACGGATCTACCCAATCTGCATGAATCATGCAGGTCATATGGAGGCAGACTTCGACCTATAACCATGAAACTTTAATAAGTAGATATGATGTTAAACTAAAGATATGCATGTAGCAAAATAATACAGGAAAAACACTAAGAAAGATGCAGTGTACCTTTGATATGTGCACTGACTGCTCCATAGTGCATCCATGGGTCGATGAGTACGATTGATTACGATTTGGATAGTCCACAACAAATTTAATGGCACATACCAATGGATTTTGGTTGTGGACTAACCACCCACCGTGCGCCACCGCCTCGGCCTCGGCACGGCACATCACACTGGTGGAAAAACAGGCTTCGGGTGAGCCCCATAAGTCGCGATGCTGCAGGAACCGCGACTAATGGTACCTTTAGTCGCGGTTCGGGAGGCGAACCGCGACCAAAGGCCTGGGCCCAGGGCGCTCGGTGGCCAGCCGGTGCACGTGGGGGCTGTAGTCGCGGTTGGCCAGGCCAACCGCGACTAAAGGTGCCCGAAGGCCTTTAGTCGCGGTTGGCCAGGCCAACCGGGACTAAAACCCCTCCCCTATATATACCCATCCAACAGCCAACACTTAGGCATTTGGAGCCATTCTCTTCACAAACTTCACAAGTGAGTGTTAGGTTTGCTTTTGGTTCCTCTTATGCACATAAGGTGTTTGATGAAATGCCCCAAGAGCATGAAACAAACATGATATGAAGTGTTGGAGCCACACTTGAGCTTTCTCATTTATTTTTTCCTCCTCGATCGCGGTTAGCAACTTGAACCTTTGATGTGTCGTCATTGATACAATATGCATGTGTGTGTAGTTCATTGTTTAATTTATATTGTTTGTAGCTAGTTAGTTTAACAAATACATGATGGTTAATTATATATTTTATATTATAATAATGCAGATGAATCGGCAATGGATGTACGGTAACCGACTCTCCGGCGAGTTCAGTACGGGTTTGAAAGATTTCCTCGTAGTGGCTAATGCGAACAAGCAGGGGGGTTTGTTATCTGTCCATGTGTTAAGTGTAAGAATCAGAAGGGTTACTCTTCCTCAAGAGATGTTCACATGCACCTGCTTCGGCACGGTTTCATGCCAAGCTATAATTGTTGGACCAAGCATGGAGAAAGAGGGGTTATAATGGAAGAAGATGAAGAAGGGGATGATTTCATCGATGAAAGCTATCTTTCTCATTTCGGTGATACTTTCATGGAGGATGCTGAAGGTGAAGGGGAAGGTGAAGAAGAGGATCCCGTTGATGATCTTGGTCGGACCATTGCTGATGCACGGAGACGCTGCGAAACTGAAAAAGAGAGGGAGAATTTGGATCGCATGTTAGAGGATCACAGGAAGGCGCCGTACCCCGGATGCGATGATGGTCTGAAAAAGCTGGGCTGCACACTGGATTTGCTGAGATGGAAGGCACAGGCAGGTGTAGCTGACTCGGCATTTGAAAATTTGCTGAAAATGTTGAAGAATATGTTTCCAAAGAATAACGAGTTGGCCGCCACTACGTACGAAGCAAAGAAGGTTGTCTGCCCTCTAGGTTTAGAGGTTCTGAAGATACATGCATGCATCAACGACTGCATCCTCTACCGCGGTGAATACGAGAATTTGAATGAATGCCCGGTATGCACTGCATTACGTTATAAGATCAGAGGCGATGACCCCGGTGACGATGTTGAGGGCCGAAACCCGGGAAGAGGGTTCCCGCCAAGGTGATGTGGTATGCTCCTATAATACCACGGTTGAAACGTCCGTTCAGGAACAAAGAGCATGCCAAGTTGTTGCGATGGCACAAAGAGGACCGTAAGTCGGACGGGCAGTTGAGACACCCCGCGGATGGAACGCAATGGAGAAAGATCGACAGAGAGTTCAAAGATTTTGCAGCTGACGCAAGGAACATAAGATTTGGTCTAAGTACGGATGGCATGAATCCTTTTGGCGAGCAGAGCTCCAGCCATAGTACTCGGCCCGTGACTCTATGCATCTACAACCTTCCTCCTTGGTTGTGCATGAAGCGGAAGTTCATTATGATGCCGGTGCTCATCCAAGGTCCGAAGCAACCCGGCAACGACATCGATGTGTACCTAAGGCCATTAGTTGATGAACTTTTACAGCTGTGGGGCAGACCTGGTGTCCGTGTGTGGGATGAGCACAAAGAAGAGGAATTTGACCTACGAGCGTTGCTTTTCGTAACCATCAACGATTGGCCTGCTCTTAGTAACTTTTCGGGACTGTCAAATAAGGGATACAATGCATGCATGCACTGCTTACATGAGACTGAAAGTGTACATTTGCCAAATTGTAAGAAGAACGTGTACCTTGGGCATCGTCGATTTCTTCCGAAAGGTCATCCAGTAAGAAAGAAAGGCAAGCATTACAACGGCAAGGCAGATCACCGGCCGAAGCCTGCGGAACACACCGGTGCCGAGGTATTTGATATGGTCAAGGGTTTGAAAGTCATCTTTGGAAAGGGTACTGGCGGACAATCAGTTCCGAAGGGAGTTGACGGGCACGTAGCCATGTGGAAGAAGAAATCTATATTCGGGAGCTAGAATATTGGAAAGTCCTAGAAGTCCGCTCCGCAATCGACGTGATGCACGTTACGAAGAATATTTGCGTGAACATCCTAAGCTTCTTGGGCGTGTATGGGAAGTCAAATGATACAAAGGAAGCACGGCAGGACCAGCAAAGTTTGAAAGACCCCGATGACCGGCATCCGGAACGGTTTCAAGGTCGTGCCGCCTACGCTCCGACCAAAGAAGAGAAGGTCATCTTTTTTGAATGCCCGAGCGAGTATGAAGGTCCCGTCAGGATTCTCGTCCAATATAAAGGGAATAATCAACATGGCGGAGAAAAAGTTCCAAAACCTGAAGTCTCACGACCGCCACGTGATTATGACGCAATTGCTTCCGATTGCTTTGAGGGGGCTCCTCGCCGGAAAATGTTCGAGTAGCCATTGTGAAGCTATGTGCATTCCTCAATGCAATCTCTCGGAAGGTAATCAATCCAGAAGTTCTACCACGGTTACTGTAACGATGTGATCCAATGTCTTGTCGGTTTCGAGTTGGTGTTCCCGCCATCCTTCTTCAATATTATGACGCACCTCCTGGTTCACCTAGTCGATGAGATTTCCATTCTCGGTCCTGTATTTCTACACAATATGTTCCCCTTCGAGAGGTTCATGGGAGTATTAAAGAAATATGTTCGTAACCGTGCTAGGCCGGAAGGAAGCATCGCCAAGGGCTATGGAAATGAGGAGGTAATTGAGTTTTGTGTTGACTTTGTTCCCGACCTTAAGCCGATTGGTCTTCCTCAATCGCGGCACGAGGGGAGACTAAGTGGAAAAGGCACGATCGGAAGGAAATCAATGATATGTATGGACGGCCATTCTCCGATCGAAGCACACCACACGGTTCGACCAATTCCAGCTTGGTGGCTCCGTACTTTGAGAAACACAAGAATATTTTACGCTCGGACAACCCCAGGAAGCTCGAATCCCGGATTAGGAAGGCCCACATGGAGACTTTCGGCGGTTGGTTGAGAAAACATTTAATGAGTGACAATAAGGTTGTAGATCAGTCTGTACATGTTGGCCAAGACACCATCTTCGACTATAACGACTTTCCAAGGGTACGAGATAAATGGGAATACATTTTACACGATCGCCCAAGATAAAAAGAGCACCAACCAAAACAGTGGTGTCCGCTTTGATGCAGCAACCGAGAATGGGCAAAAGGTCACATATTATGGTTACATAGAGGAGATATGGGAACTTGACTATGGACCCTCCTTTAGGGTCCCTTTGTTCCGGTGCAAATGGTTCAAGCTAACAGGAGGTGGGGTAAAGGTGGACCAGCAATACGGAATGACAATGGTGGATTTCAACAATCTTGGTTATCTTGACGAACCATTCGTCCTAGCGAAAGATGTCGCTCGGGTTTTCTATGTGAAGGACATGAGTAGCAAACCGAGGAAACGGAAAGATAAGAAAACGATCGAGTACATCATGCGATGATCCAAAGCGCCACATTGTTCTTTCAGGGAAAAGAAACATCGTGGGAGTGGAGGACAAGACAGACATGTCGGAAGATTATAATATGTTTGCTGAAATTCCGCCCTTCAAAGTGAACACCGACCCAAGCATTAAGTTAAATGATGAGGATGCTCCATGGATACGGCACAATCGTAAGCAAGCGGGGACACAAGGGAAGAAATGATGTGTAATAATTTATTGTACCAAACTTTGTTGAATGAATCATGTGAATTATATTACCCGTGATGTGTTTGGTGTCCATTTTCGAATGATTCAATTGACTCGAGATAGCACCGATGATACATGAAATTTGGAGTGACTAAGTCATACTCCTGCATACATGAAATTTGGAGTGACTAAGTCATACTCCTGCATATAGGAAATTTGGAGTGACTAAGTCATACTCCTGCATACATGAAATTTGGAGTGATTTAGTCATACTCCTGCCTAGGCGTATAATATGCATACTCGTAGTCTTCATAGCCGCCGTCGTTGTACTGGTAGTCGTCGCCTTCTAAGTTGCCGGCGTCGTCGTCGCTGCTGTCGTCGCCGTCGTCGGGCGGCGCTCGTGGCTCGAACCGAGGGTAGCGCAGGCGGGGGATATCGCCGGCCGTGATGTAGTCCATGACGCTCTCGCGAGTCCGGCCGTACCACCATAGCCGACGGCCGGCCTCGTGGAAGTTTCCAGGAGGCGGACCGTCCTCCTCATACCCGGCGAGCGCCCTCTCACGCCGATTGATGAAGAAGGCGTCCCAAGTATGCTCGGTTATCGGGATGCCGGCGGGGATTCATCCGCTGCTCCGGCGTGAGGTCGAGGTAGTAGTGGTTCGTGATGGCCGCCCGGCGCGCAGTACCCTGAGGGACGGGAGGGACCGGCACGCCGCCGGCGCTTAGGCTCCAGCCGCGGGGACGCGGTAGCCCGGTGGGCAAGGGTAGTTCGATGCGCAAAGCTCCTCCACCTGCCGGCAGGTTAGAGTGGGTGCGGTGGAAGCCATGAGAGAGTGATGAGAGATTGTAGAGATGTGATAATGCCGGCCAAGCCGGGCTACCTATATGTAGTGACAAATGGCGGGAAAATTGGGAGCGGGAAGACAGGAGGCGGGAAGAAAGAGGCGGGAAGAAAGTGGCGGGAAGAAAGAGGCGGGAAGAAAGTGGCGGGAAGAAAGTGGCGGGAAGAAAGAGGCGGGAAGAAAGTGGCGGGAAGAAAGTGGCGGGAAGAAAGAGGCGGGAAGAAAGTGGCGGGAAGAATTTTTAAGAATTTGAATTGAATTATTTTTATTTTTTTGATTTTTTGATATATTATTTGTATTTTTAAGAATTTGAATTGAATTAGTTTTATTTTTCTGATTTTTTTGGATATATTATTTGTATTTTTAAGAATTTGAATTGAATTATTTTTATTTTTCTGATTTTTTGGATATATTATTTGTATTTTTAAGAATATGAATTGAATTAGTTTTATTTTTCTGATTTTTTGGATATATTATTTGTATTTTTAAGAATATGAATTGAATTAGTTTTATTTTTCTGATTTTTTTGATATATTATTTGTATTTTTAAGAATTTGAATTGAATTAGTTTTATTTTTCTAATTTTTTTGATATATTATTTGTATTTTTAACATTTTGAATTGAATTAGTTTTATTTTTCTGAATTTTTTGATATATTATTTGTATTTTTAACATTTTGAATTGAATTAGTTTTATTTTTCTGTATTTATTGATATATTATATGTATTATATGATTTTCAAAAAAGAAAAGTATTTTCAAAAAAGACCTTTAGTCGCGGTTGGCCAGAACCGCGACTAAAGGTCCTTGCGCGCGGGAAATTAAAAACCCGGCGAAAAACCCTTTAGTCGCGGTTGGGGTCGCCAACCGCGACTAAGGTAGACCCTTTAGTCGCGGTTGGCGACCCCAACCGCGACTAAAGGGCTGTCCCTATAAATTCTCCAGCGCGCGAACGGCCGCGCCACTCGTCTTCTCCGCTGAAACCCCCTGCAGCCGCGCGCGCGCCATCGCCCTCGTCGTCGCGCCCTCGTCGCCGCGCCCTCGTCGTCGCCCTCGTCGGACGTCGTCGCGCCCTCGTCGTCGCCCACGCAGTACGTCGCCGCGCCCTTGTCGTCTCCGCCGTGCGCAAACCGGCCGCCGCGCGCGCGTAATTAAACAAACCGCCGCGCGCCGCCGCCCTCGAAACGTCGCCGCGCGCCGTCGCCGTCGCCGTGCCCGACAGCCGCCGCCGCCGCCGTCGATCCGGAGCCACCGGCCAGAGAGAAGGGGGCCGGGGGCGACCCGCGGTGAGAGAGAGAGAGGAGATCAGAGAGAGAGAGAAGGGGGCCGGGGGCGCCGCCCGGCCGTTTTTTTTTTCTTTTTTAGTTTTTTTTCTTGTAAAATTTCACTAAAATATCACTTAAAAATGAACTAATTAAAATTTGACTTAAAATTTGAGACTTAAAAAACTAAAAGAAGACTTAAAATTTGACTTAAAAAGGAACTAATTAAAATTTAACTTAAAATTTGAGACTCGTGGAATTTTCACTTTTGTATTTTATCACTTTTAAAAGAACTCAAAAAAATGCGCCGCCCCCCTCGCCGCCCCTACGTATATGCGGGTTTTTTTTGTTCGCGGCGAGGGGGCGGCGCCACCGCCACCGCCGCCCCCCTTTCGCCACCGCCACCGCGCGCCCACCTTCCGCCGCCCCGCTCTCCCACCCTTTCCTCGCCCCTCCTTTTGCCACCGCCCTTTCGCCACCGCCACCGCCCCCTTCTTCACTTAATTAATTTGTTTTTACTACATGTTTTCGGGACCGACATATGGCGGACGATAGAGCTGACCCGATTCCGGACAACTATGATCCGGACGCTCGAAGACCATATGTTCGGCATCATAAAAGGCGATATTCCATATGTGCCGACCGGAGAAGAAGAAGATGATATCTCTTCTTATCCGAACCTTGAGGGTGAAGATGAAGGGCGCCGTCGGCAAGATGATGCCGAAGAAACGTCGATAAACGACGATCTTCAATTGGAAGTAGCAACCACCTCCGGCGCCGAGGTATATATATATACATATTGAGCGTCCGGTGATACAACTAACCGATTTGAATAAATGTGTGTGTACTAACGCGCGCGACTCTCTTTCTTATTTTAGCCCTCGGCCGGATCGTCGAAAAAATCGAGTACGTCGTCGTCAAAGCGTGGCGCAACCAAGACGATGAAAGCAGGAGAAACATGCACCATCGATGTTGTCGACGAAGCAACCGGCAGGCCGCTGGAGCCCAGCAAGAACGCCACCAAGTTTGTCAGCCAATGCGGAGCCGTTGTTAGAGACAACGTCTCGATCACCCTCCAGGAGTGGAATGAGCCAAAGAAGGCACGTGTTGGTTTCACTTTTGTCGATAAGAGAACAAAAAAAGATTGCTTCAAAAAGCTTATGGAACATTTCGTTCTACCTCCGGAATACCGCAAATACGATGAGGAGGGTAACAAGATTGCGGAAAACAAGAAGAGGCGCAAGCTAGTCAAACAGTTCGCTCTTTCTAGGATGGCCAACGCATTCCGGAAATACAAGCAAAATCTAGCCCATGACTTTGTCAACCAGGGCAAGACTCCGGATTTCAAAGGACAATATGAGAAACTGCAACATGATTGGCCAGATTTTGTGAAGCAAAAGAAATCGGAGCAGTTCCTTGAACTATCGAAAAAAATAAGGAAAATGCGGCCAAGAAGGAGTACAATCATAAAATGGGGCCAGGAGGGTATCGCTTTTGGCAGCCTAGGTGGGAGAAGATGGAGAACGAGATGAGGGCGCGAGGAATCCGTCCAGGTACGGAGGGATGGGACCCAAGGGCCAAAAGCTGGTGGTACGGGCATGGGGGATCGCTGAACCCGGAGACAGGGGAGTGTGTTTACCAGGGCAAAATAATTACACCCACCCAAAAGCTTATTGAGGCAATGAGGGATGCTCAAGAGGGGAGGATCAAGTTCAACGGAGAGAACGACGCCCCGACAAAAGCCCTCGGGAATCCCGAACACGGAGGACGTATACGAGGCATGGGGCCCATTCCGTGGAAAGTAGGGTTCCCCGTAACGATGACCCGTACGGTTACGAAGCCGTAAGAGAAAGATGGATCGG
This sequence comes from Lolium rigidum, assembly GCF_022539505.1. NCBI lineage: Eukaryota > Viridiplantae > Streptophyta > Magnoliopsida > Poales > Poaceae > Lolium > Lolium rigidum. The sequence continues at coordinate 239,530,598 of NC_061511.1, read as the reverse complement.
GAAAAAGATGTTGTGGCGCAGTTGGTAACGGAAATGGATGTGATGAAGAAAACCGTGAGTGTACTAGTAGCCGAAAGAGAGGCAGCTCGGGCGCAGCATGAAGATCATCCAATGGATCTCGGAAGCCAGCAGCGGAGAAGAAGCAGCGTGGCTTCCACGGAGGCCTCACCGGCTGGTGCACCGACGATAGAAATTACTGCACCGGAGCCTCTGGTGGTCGAAATTACTGCACCGGAGCCTCCTCGCTACCCCGTGGACGATATAAAGGAGATGAAAGCATGTCATCCGTATTATCCTATCGGGAACATGTCCATGAAGGTAGCCATCGTCCGTGCTTTACCACCTGGAGCACTCCACCACAACAACCCCATTCAAGATGGCTATGCTCGTGTCACGGTGGAGGAGATAGTCCAAGGGTTTGAGGACCTGGACATTGACATTGCTACACCCGAAGGGGTGAAAAGACTTGGAGATGTCAAGCGCCGGTTCATTCTATGGCAGAAGAAATTTATCAAGTTTCCGGGCGAGGCGCCAACAAGTCCACCCCCGTACGGTGGTGGTGGTGGCGGTGGCGGTGACGGTGGCGGTGGCGGTGGCGGTGACGGTGGCGGTGGCGGTGACGGTGGCGGTGGTGCTTCACCTAATACACCTCATTCACGTCAGCCCGACGCCGCCCCCGATCCTCGTCCGGCGGGTGATCGAACACCGGTACCGCCCCCAATCCACCTCCGGCGAAGAAGCGAAGCAGTCCCGGGTTATTAACCCGGACCCTTATGTACCTAGAACCACAAAGATACCAGAGCCATCACTCGAAGCCTCTCATCCCGAGGCCTTGGGAACTTAGTGTCGAGGAAAATGCAGCGGCCGTGGCTGCTCAGCATGAGAAATGGAAGGAGGAGTGCAAGAAGAAAAGAGAGGGCGAGCCCAAGCCGAGTATATTCCGACAAGCAAAAGCGAGTGGGCTAAGTCATTTTTGAACACACCGTCCCAAGCCGCGAAGAATCTGCTCGACGACTATTTACGTGAACTTCGTAGGCAAGCACTCGCGTTCAAGAGGAACCAAGAGTTGGCGGAGAAGAAAGCCTTGGAGGACGAGGCCGAGACAAAATTAGAAAGGGGGAAAGAAGTTGCCCAGCTCGGGGAACAAAGTAAACAATCGATCGCCCCGCTCATAGTGCAAGCCGCCGGTCCGGATGCCCCCGATATCATAGCAGCTGCGGCAGCACATGGATTGACCGTAACGAGTGCCGGAGAACAAGCGGCCGACTTAGGTATCACTCTTCGTGCATCGTTAGGCCTTGATGAGGCGCCAATGAAGGACGTAGTATTTACATATGTGAAGAATGGCCCTCTCATCGAGCCTGCGCAGGAAGAGGATCTACCTCGACAAATGAAAGGTCCGCTAAATTGGTACAAGGGTTACATAAAACATAAAGACGCCAAAGACTATATCTATGCGGAAGTTAGATATGAGCATCACTTCAAACGTTACCGGGTACAAATTCCTCCGAGTGAATTGTTCCAGCTGTTCAATCTGCGCGACCTCGACAAATCTATCGTTCATTGCTACGTACGTATATTATATCTATATATATATATATATATATATATATATATATATATATATATATATATATATATATATATATTGTCCTAACTATCTTGTTGTGTACGCTATATATGCAGAATGAAGAAGCGGGAAATGCGAATAAGGAACATCCATGATGTTGGGTTCATTGACCCACACATCGTTAATTCATATGTGTTAGAACACCACCCCGCCGACGTGGAGGATGACTCGTGGCGGTTTATTAGAAAACAGCAACAGAAAAGTGATATTCTATTTCCTTACCATTTTGGGTGAGTGTTTCGTCTTGAGCACATTCTCTTTTGTTTACTCCATGCATGGTATGTGGCTAATCGATGAGTTATGCATGACTCGTGCATGTATCGTGTCCGCAGGTTCCACTCGGATTCTTATGGTAATTAAAGTTCAGACCTCCTCGGTTCTCGTCCACGACTCTCTGAATATGGATCCGGCGCTTTGGGGCGACATGAGAAAAATGATGCAAAAGTAATTATTTTCATTCATTTGCGCTCTATATCGATCGGCCTATTTCGTTCATCATTTCCTAATATCAAGTAACTAATTAATAACTCTCTTGTTTATTTAATTTTCTTTGCCTCGTAGGGTTTGGAGACGGTTCGTAGATACCAAGGTCGGTGAATTCAAAAAAGAGCTACATTTTAAAATGGCAGTGCGGACGACCGGGGATACTCAGCCACCGGGGACCAATCTATGTGGATACTATGTTTGTGAGAGGATCCGGAGATACCGCAATGAGCGGGACCAGAAGTGTGAGAACAACATCCCGAGGAATAACCTCCGGAAGACGCTTAGTCCGGAAGCTCGCTTCCGACCACTTCAAGAGGAACTAGCTGGATGGTTGGCGAGGGAAGTCATCGATCCTAGAGGAGAACACTATTACGATGACGTAGAACTTTATATGCACCAGAATTTGTAACTAACTTGTTCAAAATTGTATATGGTCATCCGATATTGAATATATATTGTATATGGTCATCCGATATTGAATATATATTGTATATTCCTCTTGAATTCTTTTTGGTTCTAATTTCAAATTTGTTTGAAATTGTACATTCATATGCATGTATGTATACAGTACCGTAGAATATGTGAAACTCCTTCAAAATTAAAACCCAAAAGAAATAAAATAATACAAATTAAAAAGAAACCAGATTTAGGGGGAGGGGGGCTAAACCCTAAACCTCGCGGAGGCCTTTAGTCGCGGTTGGCCGGAAGAACCGCGACTAAAGGTCCTCCGCCCTGGCGCTCGCCTCGCGGCCCACGTGGACGGGCCTTTAGTCGCGGTTCGTAAGGAACCGCGACTAAAGGGGGGGGGCCTTTAGTCGCGCTACTTTGGTCGCGGTTGCGCCACCGCGACTAATGGCAGTTGCCAACCGCGACCAAAGCCCCTTTTTCCACCAGTGCACTAAGCAGTCTCAGCGCGCTGCGGCTGGCATACCTGTCTCGATTTCTACAAGAACTCAATGGAAGCATAGCTGATCATTCCGTTTTCAATACACTGGGCCATTGAAAAATTAGTATAGTTTCATTTACACCTGAAAAATTGTTTTCTCTTTCAAGCTACTGGCGCAAGTACGTGTTGCCTAGCCAAGAAGAGAGACGGTAATTTACAATGAGATGTAACCTGAACTAGGTGACACTTTGCACGGGCATGAAAGCGATCTAAGAAATACTACCTCCATTATTTTTTAATTAACGGGAGTCACTACGATCACGTCCAATCTTGTCCGATCAGCTTCAATTTAATAGGAACGGAGGGAGTATGTCCGTATATCAGGGACACAATTCTTTCATGTAAAAAAATTAAATATGACCTAGAAGGACAACAATGCTGGAGAGAAATTGAAGAACAGATCCAGATACAGACCAGCTGATACTATACAATTTGACGGCACTAAAAATAATATTGAAAAATGCAATTCTTCCGCGAACGGGATGTCCCGTGCATGGGAACACTTTCTCTCTCCTTCTTTCCCTTATTGTTTTACAATTTTAGATTCCGTCTTGGCCACACTACTACATTTAGATCTAAAACTAAAAATATCCGTAAATTTGAATGACAAGTTTAATTTACAAACCGTTTGGATATTTGAGTTTCTAGTAAAGGGATCTTCAAAATAACACCAATATTGAATAAATTTTGACATCGTCTAAAAATCACAATGAAATTATCATAGGTAGTATGCATCCCATGCATGCAGAAATCTGATGTGGTAGTGCAATTAAAGATGAGAGAGATGATATTAGTATCATATGTAGTAGATACCGTATCATAGCACATAATACTAAAAAATTTAATGTTAAATAAATTTGTACACATATTTGCATTGAGATTCTACAAATTAATTAATATAAGAAGATTATGATACTAGTATATGATACTATGCATTATGGACATAGTAACATCTAGTAGTATCATACACATAATACTTCAATATGTTATGAATTGTGACTAGTCTTATGCCGTTCTTCAACAATGTTGGAGGGAAAATGAAGAACGGAGCCGTTCTTCAACAATGTTGGAGGGAAAAATGAAGAACGGAGGAAGATACTGATACTATACATCCGGCAGCACTAAAATAATTTACAGTTTCCGGTCACACGGGCAGAGCTTAGTGATATACTGGTATGCTCTGCACCTGTGCCTACGTGTTTGGATAACTGCCGAGAAAGAATTGTTTCAGCTTCTACATTCCGAAAATATACACTGTTATTAATTTTGCGTCCTCAAACTTTGTTCCCAGCGCATCCTATTCTGAATTGACTTTCTTATGCTGCTCGAGTGCCACTTGTTTTGTCATTTTGATCCTCTCATTTTTTTCATCTCACTCCCCTACACCAATGGTATTATATGGAGAAGCATAAGGGTGAGTACATACGAACATGCCGCACTTAGTATGCAGTTGCATAAAGGGTGGCATATAGCCTCATCCTACTATATGTAAATGATTCATATCTTTAAAGAAATTAACCATGTGCAATATTTACACGCAGGCCACGTAGCCCTTCATAAACTATGAAACAGTTTTCGCAACAAACTATGAAATACTTACCGCAACATAGCATCTTGCACATCAAGTGATCTGTTAAACATTAAAGCTTGTACTCTTGAGTGGTTGCATCTATTGCTAGTTCTCTCATCCATTGCTACTTCAGTCATCCATAAACATGGTGAAGGTGGAGAGAGAGGCGGGAGTCGAGAGTGGTAATGGTACGATGAGAAAATAAAAATCGAGCGAGTACAAAGATGATCTATTGGAGACAGGATGCGTTGGGAAATAGAGTTGGAATTGCAGAGTAGTTGAATGTTTGTATTCTTAGACAAAGAGGTCTACAAATTTTTCTCTTGGATTATCTAAGAAAGATGGCATAACATCTTAGCATCTTCTAGCTGAAGTGCAGGGAGAGGATTTGTGGAATCGGGCTCGCTTGTTAAGGGGTCCTTATCCCGAGAATTATTCATGTGGTCCTGCTCACACACCTCAGGTCGGGCCTCACATAAGAAAACATTTCAGTAAAGGAGAGCCCGTGCGGTGGCATTTGGATGTAAATAGTATGGAAAATAAGGGCATCATAATATACCGATTTGGAATGGCCCCAAGCTAGATGCCCAATAAACAGCTTAAAATTGGATTCTTTAATCTTTAGCTTATTTTCACCTACAAAATGTCCAAAAGCCCCAAAAGAATTGGACCTAAATTTATAACGCCTAGAGATATAGTCTATTAACATAGTAAATGGGGTCTTATGTCTTCACCATTGAAAATGCTTCTTTGAACCATGGTTCCAAGCGAGGATATAATCAACTAAATTCTTGCACCTTATGTCAGGGTCTCTTCGCATTATTACCAACTAAATTCTTTATTTTATATCCTAGGTTGGCTGAATTGCTTCCAAATCCATTGTCAAGCTCATGAGATTTATACAGTTTATATGATTCTCTATGATTTATAACTCCATTGCTTTAAATTAAATTATATGATTCATTTAATTTTGTGAGCCTCTCAAGATTCATACGATTCATTTCCTTGATTCACAAGTAGTATATCCATAGTTCAACCATTGGAGCACGAGGGGTTTTGGGGTTATCCGTAGCTTCTGGATAACTTACCAAAAGCTGTGGGAGGTTAGAAATGAATTTAGCATGTTAAAAACAAAAAGGATGAGAGCACTCAACTACGGAGTATATACTATAAGCAAGGAATTATGTGATACTGACAGCAAAGTTACATGACATTTACAAAACTCATCATCTTTATATGAATGATTTTAAATATGTATTTTTGGATTTCCCATTAGTTTATCTTTGTATTTCTTTTTCCCCGCAAAATTTGATAATTTCAAATATTGATATGGCTGCCACTCGTGGAAAACCACTGGCGTAACGTCCATCAATCCTTTTTGAGTTGGTAAGAGGCCAAATCAGTCTAGTGTCAAAAGTTAGACTGATTTTAAAGTTCGGGGACTAAAACTAGGATCTCCAAAAGTTAGCCCGCCTAAAAGGCCGATTTCTGCAAAACCTTTTTGTTGGGACACGCGAGATTTTCACAAAACTTATATACAAATTTAGTGAACTTAAATGTGCATTCTTTACTAGTTAAAAATACATTATCTAGAAGTATTTTGTAACTTTACATTTTGTTTAATCTCTAAACCAATTTCTATGTTAGGTATTACTCCGTGTGTAACTTTCATTGCCGTGAGTAGTTAGTTATTCCCCATGTGTAATTTCATTGCCAGTGACTTCGCAATGTGGAAGTCACGAGTCCAAAAGAAAAACTGCCTCAGTTTTATAGCAAGCTGTATAGAGTACTCCCTCTGACACTTATTTTGAAACGGACGGAGTACGCGTAAAAAGTTTTCTAAAAGGGCTTGCTTTTTAGAAGGATCACTGCATTTATATTAAACCTCAGTCGCCGCCGCCGCCTTCCCCCCCCCCCCTCCCCTACCCTCCTCGTCGTCCCCGGAGGCCGCCGCTGGCGAAGCCTGGGCGCGGCCGGTGATGGGGGCGGCGGGGATCCTCGCGTGGTCCCCTGGAGCGGCGGTAGGAGGCACGCCTCCGCGCCGGGGGGATGGTTCCGGTTCTGGTTGATGGCGGCGCGGGCGGTGTTGGGGGCGGCGGCGCGGCCCTGGCCATGGCGGCGCAGCCCTCTCCGCCGTTCCTCGATGTGGCCTCGCCGGGAGGGCAGTGATGGGGGCGGCGGCGCGGCCCCGGTCCCTGACGAGGTCCTCTCCTCCTTCCTCGCCTTGGCATGGCCGGGCGGGTGGGGATGGGGGTGGATCTCATGCTGCTCCTCCTCAAGAGCTGGGATCACGGCACCAAGGGCGGCGGCCTTGGATGGCGATGGTGGTGACGACGCCGACCTGGTGGCAGGTGGCGGGCGCCAGGTGCCGCTGACCCTGGCACCACGGTGGTGGTCTTCTCTCTCGCCGGAGGAGATCGTCTAGTTGTGTGGCTAGCCATGACGGATCTTGCCATCCGTCGCCTAGCTCCCGATGGCGAGGCGCAGCTGCCGGTGAAAGCCGGCCCGGACTTCGGTCATGGCGGATGATGGCGGCGCCTTTCGCCGTTACCTTGTTGAAGGCATTGTCTCTGCAGTCTGCGTTTCTTCACCTGGGCTGCTCCAGGGGAAACCCTAGACCCGGGTCTCCCGGATCGGACGATAGCGGCGCGCAACGCCGTTCTCCCTGTTGGGGTATCATTTTTGGAGCAGACAACGGATGGTGGTGGTGCTGAGGTGGAGCGGTGTGCTTTTGCTGTGTCGGCGTCGTCGAGTCGCCATGGCATGGTGAAGTGGTGCCTCGGGATGGATGCAGTGTGATGGACATGCGCATGATGGTGGAGTCGCCTGGCGCCGTCGCGGTATCGATGGCAGGCCTGGCATGGTCAATGCGATGATCTCTCTTGAAGATGGAGTCGAGGATGACGGTGGTAGCAACTTCTATGGCGTGTGCGTTGGCGTATGCTGAGAGTCTGCTTGACTGAATGTGCTTCTCATCTGCTATTGGGCAGCCTGGGTAGGCATTTGGTTTTTGGATGATATGAGTTGGTGAATTGTCACCCCCTTCATCCCTCTGTAGGTTTAGCGAAGTGGCTTCGAGTTTGATCTTTGGTATTGCTCTTGTAAGGTGTTGTGAATAATTTAATAAAAAAAGCCGTGTGCATCCTTTGAATGCAAAAGCTGGAGCGATATTTTCTCATTTCGTAAAAAAATATTAAACCTCAGTCTAGAGCTAACCGAGATACAATAACAGCTGGTGGAACACCAAACCATGCATTACAATTACAATACTACTTATTATCACAGCTAACATTTTCTAACAGATGTGCAACCTTGTTCGCCTTGTGACGCATTGTACGCGAGTACTCCCCGAAAGCTCCTAAGAATAGATCTGATCTCCTCCACGAGGCTTCAGTGCACAAACCGATCCACATCGTCTTCCAACAGCTTCAAACCTGCACTTTTACTACCAGTCTCCAAAACCAACTTATCACATGCACCTCCTTGACTAGCGTGACTGCACGTTGACAGACTAACAGTTCCGCTCCTTCCGCATCAAAAACCTGGGGGGAGAAATGGTAAGATCCAGCAATGAACCTCCATAATGGTCGCACACAATCACCCCAGCCATTCCTTTACCTTCAGGCAAGCGGTAGGCACCGTCAGCATTGGCTTTACACCATCCCCCTCGTGGGACACGCCATTGCTTCGCTGGGGAGTTTTTTCGATAAAGAGAATATATTAATATCTATAGATACCAAATACACTCATCCTCTGCAACAATGCAGTACCTAATGATAGTACAGATGCACATAGTCAAAAAAGAAACAGAAAACTAGGAAAAAGAAGTCCCGCTACGGTACTCCAGTCGTAGCAATAACAGTACAACCACCACCAAGACAGCACATGAAATCTAGGCTCTCCACAAGAGACGCCTCCAAGAAGGGAATAGTGCACAAGCGTTGTCATCGTCCGATCAAAAGATCTTAGGTTTTCACCCTGAAGATAGTTCCCGCTCTCAAAATAATGCCTTCAACAAGACCATTGCAATGCACAACCAATTAAGGTCAGACCTTGGATTTTCACCCTAAAAGGTAAGACTCTGAACTTCACATGTGTTGTTGCCCTCACTTGCATACTGCTGTTACGAGACCCAGAATACCAAGCAAATCCCTCAACAACACTATGACTCGATCATCCGCTGCTAGTCCTCCAATCTGGATTTCAAGAAATTCTCCGTCTCTGATACACCATGGACTAGAATGTTATCTGCTGGCAACACAAAACAGAGCTTCACGTCGCTACTTCCAGAACCAAACGGTCGGAATAGAATCATGGGTGCGCACGACTGAATACCTCTAAAACCAGCAAACTCTAGGCATGAGCGCTGTTACACTTGCCTGTGGAGCCTTCCGGAACTCAACATCCAGCCAAATCTAGACAGACATGCATAAGGAATATCTTCGTCTTGGCACGAGAGAGATCCGAGGACCACCACCTTTATTCATGCCGATCGAGCGGCCCCCAAGCGATCCGCTGGAAACCTGCAAGCCGCCGCTCCAAACCATACCAGCGAACTAGAGGGCGAGGCCAGCAGGGGAAGGAGATGACAATGCAGGGTCGATCCTCCACCAGCCCAACGCGCAGCGAAAATCAAGATGGGGGGCTAGGAGACATCCAGATCGAGATCAGGGGTCACCACCACCGCCACCCGCCGGCCCAACATCTTCACTCCATCCATGGCGCTGCCGGGGAGAGTATCTACCTTCACCCCGACCAGGGCGTCGCCCTGGATGCTGCACGGTGAAGACCCGACCAGACCCACCCTAGCGGCCATAGCGAGGATCCCCAACGACCTCCACCCCAAACCACCGAAAGTTCGCCGCCACCGTAGCGAGGGCCGGCGGCAGCGGCGGCGAGAGGAGGGCGCGAGGGGAACTTGGAGGCGGCGCGGCGAGATCGCCCCCGAAGTCGCCCTAGGAAGGTACCCGTGGGGGTCGGGGAGGTGCACATGGGAAGCGACGGTTTCTGAATATTGTTCCACTCCTTAAGTGCAACTACAGTCCGTTTAGCCACTCTTCTAGGATCTTCGATGTGAGTCACTTCACATGCATCATTTCGCGCCAACCAGATGTGGTACTGGTGCATCAACATTATAGCCGCACGCTTACCCAACCAGTCCAGCATCCACTGCAAGACGCTGTGACTGCATATCCACTCCGTCGGGCAATCTAGCTCTCCAGTGAGGGAGTGGAGTTCCTTCCACGCCATGCCGGAGAAAGAGCTAAGACCAGAACCGGTGTATCAGGTCCTCCGCTCTTACGTTTTCCAATAGCCTCTATGCATGGACTTTAACCAATAATCCTAGAAGTATGGACAGTTTGGCTTACAAAAACTTCTACGGGCTGACGTGCAATGAATTTGTTGGCTGCGTTTTGATTCCTCCCTTGAATCACGGGTCACATTCAGATTTTGTGCACTGCTTGATGATGTCCGTAAGAAAAATTTGTAAGATTTTTTTGTAGGTGTAGCATTACTCGACTTTAACCTTAGCTTCCCTGGTACTGGAGTTGCCCACAGACCAAAGCCATCCTGCATGAGAACAGCAATGGCAAGATGAAGAGGCTTAAAGGGCTTGCTGGAGAAGAAAATCGCATTATCTCTAAGCTCCAAAAAGTTACCGTATTATCGTTTTTTTGGAGGATTTTATGGAAATTTCTTTGGAGAGAGAAAAATGTATGTCTTCAAATTGGTACCGGGGTGTAGTTTCCTAATTTACGCACAGGCCCGGACTAGTAACAGCCCAACAAGCCCTCACGCTGTCACGCGTTTCAAATCCACCTGTGTTCTCCTCCCGCAATTCCCAATCTCTCTGCTTCATCTCCACGCGCGCGCGGCTCCTCCTGGCGGCAGCACCAAGATCCAAACCCTAGCCCTCTCGACAGCGCTCATGGCGTCCCCGCCTCCCTTTCCAACACCCGAGCGCGTCCCCGGCCTCTCCTTCGCCCCCCAAGACGACGAATTGATAACCCGCTACCTCGGCCCCAAGATCGCGCGCCAGCCGCTCCCTGCCGCCACCACCGATTTCATCCATGAAACCGACGTATACGCCGCCGATCCAGCCGCTCTCTGCGCCTCCTTCCCTCCGTCGTACTCGGGGATCGAAGAGAGCAGCAAGATTTGGTACTTCTTCACCTCCCCGAAGGCCAAGAACAGCCGCGGCAGTCGCAAATCGCGGACGGTCGGGGAAAACCAGGGCACCTGGCATTCCGAGAGCCGGAAGGACGTGTTCGCCGGGAAGGAGAAGGACCGCGTCGTAGGTTACCGTCGGAGCTTCAGCCACGAGATCAGCAGCGGCGAGAAATCTGGGTGGCTGATGATGGAGTTTGGGGTTGGCGCCAATCAAGAAGATGGTCCGGTTGTTTGCAAGATTTACAAGACCCCTCGCCCTGCCACGGCCGGATGCTCAAGCTCAACGCGCAAGAAGAGGAAGGCCACCGATCCGGCGGCACCATCAGCTCGCGTGAGGCGGCGGCTCAACTTCCGTTCCCCTCCAGCGACTCCTGATGATGATTTCTTGAACGAATCCCAGAGGCAGCACTCGGAGGCAGAAGAACGGACACCGGCGTTCGATCCCATCTCGTTCTTGGCCGATGGCCACACCCTTTCCTCGCTGAACTGCTACGACACGTCCGTCCAAGGCGATTGGCCGACTGCTCCTGGGAATTCTGGTTCTTGGACCACCACCGCCGATCCTTTGCTGCCCGTCGAGACACGCCCAGAGGAGTCGGCATCAGCTGGGGACTGCAGCTTCTTCTTGAACGATCATGCCGGTCCCGCTCTGAGCTGCCCCGGCACAGCCCACATTGCCCCTGGTGCCTATTGGACCTCTCCGGCGGGCTCCGAACAGTATGTCGAGCCATCAGCCGAGGATTGCAGTTTCCCCTTGAACAATCATGCCGGTTTTGTGCCGACCTGCCCTGACACAACCCTCTTGCCCCCGGCGGCGTCCCAACAGTATGGTGGCGAGATTTCCTACGGTTCTTGCACAAGCGGGATGGAATTCTTCGAGACCTTGCCAGTCACCGGATTCCAACCAATGTTTAAAATAGCCGGCTACAGGATATAGCCGCGGTCTTCCAAAACAGCTATAGCCCGGCTATAGCATGACTATAGCCGGCTATTTAAGGACTTTGGCACCTTTTAGCGGGCTAATGCAGTTAGCCGCACCATGCGGAAAAGGCTATAGCGGGCTATAGCCCGGCTATAGCCAGCTATTTTAAACTATGATTCCAACACGACACGCCGTTCTACTGGCCCCGCGAGCCCTCCTCTGCTCCTACAGCCTCGTTGGCGGCGTCGACTCCGTTGCGCAGCTGCGGGACGAATTGGGCTTCTCCAATGCTGCTGCCACTACAGGGATGGAGGAACTCTCTCTGCTGATCAAGAGCCATGACCCGAGCTAGCTAGGCTACTGAAAGGATAACAGCATCCTCTCGCTGTACCAAGGCAGCAAGACATTGACCATTATTAGTTAGTAGCATCTCCATCTGAATGTTTAGGTCTCGGACTATTCTCAATTTTGGATGTTTGTTCGATCTGTGTGCTGTGATTTCCTCTTTCGAAGCTGTTGTTTTCAGAGCTGATGGCCATTCTGAAGTTTGGCCTCTCCAGGACTACTGCCACTTCAAGCAGTGACTGGTGATCGTCTGTCAATTCTGAAAAGCTTTGATATTTTCATGACCTGTGTGTTGTGATTTGTGACTTCATTCAGTGTAATTTTTATAAGCTGTTGTCTGTTGTCTCTGAGCTCAGAACTGGCTCACGAACTTATGAATCCCTTTGCTTGATAATCCTCTGGACGTTTTGAATATTCTCACTCCTATTTACTTCTTGTTTTCTTGTTGATTTACTTCTGATTAATGGATATCCCATAGTTGCTAAGATTGTGAGTCATGGCTGCGGCATGAATAGCCAATTGATTCCCTTTTGTTGTGTTCCTCTGTATTTTTTACCAACTGTTTGTATAGCCTGAACTAGGTGACACTTTGCATGGACATGAAACGCGGCCAAAGAAATATGTTTGTATATCATGGGCACACTTCTCCCCAATAAATAAAACTAAACTATACCTAGAATGACTACAATGCTGGAAACAAAATGAAGAGTGTAGCAAGATACAGATCATCCTTTTTGTAATTGTAATCCACTGCTTTATTAAACAGGATAGTGGTCAGATTCAAACTGAATTACATTAGTCAAAAATCCATACATTATATCAAAGCGAAATCAATCTGCTACACTAGGAGCTTCTTTGGCACATCTAGGTGCCTCTTTATTTGCATCATGACCTACTAAACCAAGCTTGACTTCCTGGAAACTACAATATCGACTCTTCAACTCACAGGCCATGTGAGCACCTTCAGTTGTGATCTGCTTTTCATCACGCCACACTCTCTCGAAAGAGGTGCAACATGTTCGAATAAGGATCCTCGGGATGCCTAGCCTAGCCGCAGCTTGCAAACCATACCTTCCACAGGCAGCCTCCACAAATAATCTCCAGTTCCGGTCATACGGGTAGAGCTTAGTCACATGTTGGTATGCTTTGCCTAGTTGTTAGGATAACTGATGAGAGAAGTCTAGCAGCTTCTACATTCCGAAAATATAAAGGGTTCTTGAGTTTGCTTTCCCAAATTTTGTTCCCAACGCATCCTATTTCCAGATGGATTTTCTTAAGCCACCGCGGTGCCACTTGGTTTGTCATTTTCACCCTTCCTTTTTTTTTTCTCCTACTCTCCCACCACCAATGGTATTTATATGGAGAAGCATGAAGGTGAATACATACGTCAACATACCGCACTTAATGTGCATTTGCATACGGGGTGGCATATAGCCTCATCATATTATATATATAAATGCTTCATATCCTCAAAGAAATTTACCATGTTCAATATCTACACCCAGGCCACGTAGCTCTTTATAAACTATGAAACAATTTCCACAACAGACTGTGAAATACCTACTGCAACATAGCATCTTGCACGTCAAGTGCTCTGTGAAACATTGAAGCTTGTAGCTCTTGAGTGGTTGCATCTATTGCTAGTTCACTCATCCATTGCTACTTCGCTCATCCAGAAACATGGTGAGGGTGGGGAGAGAGGGGAGTGGAGCAGGAAGGGTAAGAGTGAGCAACTAGCATTCGAGAGGGTTCAAAGATGATCTATTGGAGATAGGATGCGTTGGAAAATATAGTTGGAATTACAGAGTAGTTGAATGTTTGTATTGTTAGACAAAGAGATCAATAAGGTTTACTATTGGATTATCTAAGAAAAAGGATATAACATCTTAGCATCTTCTAGCTAACACGGAGGGAGAGGATTTGTGCACTCCAGAGCTGGCTTGTTAAGGACTCCTTATCCCGAGAATTCATCGTCCTGCTCACACACCTCGGGTTGGGCCTCACATGAGAAAACGGTCCATTAAAGGAGAGCTCGCGTGGTGGCATTTGGATGTAAATAGTATGGAAAATAGGGGCATCATAAAATACCGATTCGGAATGGCCGAAGTCAAATGCCCAAAAAGAGGGCTTAAAATTGAATTATTTAAGCTTTAGCTTATTTCACCTCTAAGTCATCCAAAAGCTCCAAAATAATTGGACCTAAATTTATCACGCCTAGAGATATAGTTGCATGAGTGTAAAAAAAAAAGAGATATAGTTGCATTAACATAATAAATGGGGCCTTCATCGGCAAAAATGCTTCTTTGAACCATGGTTCCAAGTGAGGATAAAATCTTGTCCACCGGATGTAGAGATTCACCTTTTATGTATATATGCGAATCACCAAAAAATACTTGGTCCTTAAGCCAGGGTATCTTTGTGGTATCACCAACTAAATTCATTTTTTCAGATCCTAGGTTGGCTGACTTGGTGCCACATCTGTTGTCAGACTCATGAGATTTATACGGTTTATATAGTTAACTACGATTTATAACTCCATTGCTTTAAAAGATTTATATGATTCATTTCATTTTGTGAGCCTCTCAAGATTTATACGATTCATTTTGCCTGATTCACAAGTAGTATATCCACAGTTCGACCAATGGAGTAGCGGGGGTTTCATGGCTATTCGTAGGTTTTGGATATAACTTACCAAATTGTGCTCATCTTGCGCTCGCTACGGATTGAGCGAAATGCTAGTGTTTGACGACGTAGCGACCTCAGTGCTAGGTGGTATTGTTCAGGAGTGGAGCCTTTGACTGTCTTGTAGGCGTGGGTCTATGTGAGGTGTTTCCTAGTGTTTTTCCTGCCGAGTTGCGGCGTGGTGGTGGGGTTCTGGTTCTATGGGACACTAGAACATGAAGGCGCGCGTTGCTGCGCCCGTGCAGTTTAAGAGAAATGATAAATTGTTGTAGAAATTAAGACAATGAAAGAGAAAACATGAAATCTGAATGGTTCAAGAAACTGTTATTCCCTCTTGTCCTTATTAAGTGTCAGGGTTTTAATTCAAATTTGAAGTAAACTCCAATACTTATTATGAATAGGAGGGAAAATAAAAAAAACTGGACGATTATCCAGTGAAACAAAAAGGTTGATAATGCTCAGCAATTTGAACAAAATTACCAGTTAGTGAGATACAATATTAGCTTCAAGTGGGCAGTAATAAGTAATTAAAGGTTGGAGCAATCCCTGTCAATCGAAGTACCTGGTCCCGGATTTGCTTCTTCTACGCCCAATATACTAATGCCGGAATCAGGATAGATAAGAAGCCCGTGGCAGCCAACACGGGGTGTTAGCCATAGACGTTGGCAATTACCAGAATTTCCTAATCAGCACTACTTCTCTTGTATGTATAATAGAGACTGAAGAAAGCATGAATTACAAATCAGCCCAGATAATCAAGCCGCCGGAGATTGTTATAGTCCTGGGGAAACCAACAAATGTGAAATCAATCATAAGCATCGCAATGAGATTCTGACACAAGAATGACCAGTATAAGCAATGCAATCTATTCAGTAACATTTATTGAGTTTGCGTAGAGAAGCAATGCAAATTCTTTGAACTCCTTGTCATATTGAAGCCCAATGATATTCTTTCTAAATTCAAGTTTTTAGAAGATTTTTTCCCATTTCGAAAATGTTTCCTTCAAGATTACTACAACCACTTCAGATAGAGAGAAACTTATTTAAGAAACTAAAATAATAACATGGAAAAGCACAAGCCTAATCCTTTGGTAGAGAGTATCAGAGGAGTGAACCTTATTATGGCCCTAAAAAGAGTACCAAGCAAAATATACATTTTCTAACAATCACATGATTTCAATAAATTTATTTACTGAAGAGGTTGGAGACACTTTGGATAACAGGGAGTAAACCCCAGCCTGCATGCAGTATATCCAAAACCGCTAAAAGAGGCGTAAGTAATGTTGTTCTTTTGTTATCCACGAACATTAGGATTAGAAGTCTGCATGCCGAATCTCGACTGGGAACATTAAATAGTTACAATTTGAAGACAATATGAAATATGATTGCATACCAAAATGCGTGAACAACTATAAAAACCCATGCAAAAAATATTAGCATCGTTAAGGAAGGGAAATCCTCTAAAAGAAATATGTCATGCACGAAATTACATCTCATGAACTAAGACCAGATTCTAACTTCATTCCAAATAGTGAAGTTTCTGTTAAAGAAACTATCACCCTTTATCTGTGAAAGCAAATATATAAATAGTAGTTGTGCTCATTCTAGGGAGGCGAGTTCGTATGTCTCTAGAAGCTTATATCTTCCTTAAATAATTGAATCGGGGAGGACAAAGCCGACAGACCTATATTAGACAGAAGATAGTCCTTCCTACTCTGTTAACAACATTTGTTTCTACCGGGTTAATTCGGGACAGAAGAGGATAGTTAAGGAAGATTTCTCTTAGAATTCGCCAACACATATTCCTTCCCGCGGAATGGAATGCAGGAACAACTTAAAAAGAAGTACAAGCAATCAAACCATGTATTTTGAGATAATATATTTTCAATACATGGAAATAAGACTGCTAGGTGCAGGGGAAGTTTAAAATGCATGAACTGCAGAAAGAGAAAAACGATGCAAGACTTTCATTGTGGAAGTTCACTAATAAAAATAAAAAGCAATGGGGAAACCACTTGACAAACTAACATCAGTCTTAATAAAAATGGGAAGGACCACTTGTACCTGGATATGTTTTTCACAAGGCTAACTATATTCATCAACATTGTCATCTATGTGTTCATGTCAAAATAGCAGTCTCAAGGGAAACAAGCCAGTCTATCGCCACTGGAGTGTTTCATACGGGACTTAAAGGCAAGGATACACCTGAGATATTAGACTGAACCCTTGTAACATAGTTGATATCTTTTTTGGATTAACAATGAAAACTTAACAAACTAACATCAGTCTTAAAAATTGGAAGGACCACTTGCACGTGGATATGCTTTTCAGAAGGCTAACTATATGCATCAATACTGCCATCTATGTCTTCTTGTCAAAATAGGAGTCTGAAGGGAAACAAGCCAACCTATCGCCAGTGGAGTGTTACCTAATAGTTGTTACACCATATCATATGGGACTTGAAGGCAAGGATATACCTGAGATATTAGACTGAACCCCTTTTCCGTAGTTCATAGCTTTTCTGGTGTGAAGTAATAAAAAATATTCAGATTGAGTTGATAAGTCTCGCAGCTCCTCAATCTCCTAAAGTTGACCAAAACAGCAGAGGAACAACTGAAAGCATGCTGATGCAGATGAATGCCACCTTTGGGAAATAAATCTTACATAGATCAGGGAGTCTTATATGAGTAATGCCCATTATTTACGAACTGGAACTTTTTTAACTTCAAAACAGTAAGAGACAAACCATATATTAGCCATGTTTGTAATTAACATCAATTTGTTTGAAGAAAATATATGTATGAATATCTTAGAAGGAACCGTAATGTTTGAGAAAAATGCCAGAATGGTATAATATCTGTGATACGAAGAGGCTAAGTTGTTGTGTGTTGTTTCTTGGGTTATTATTCCATAACCATACGAAATTACTTACCATCCAAACCCGCAAAAACCAAATCCACTCCAATACTTTTTTTTCAAATGAACAGAAGAGCTCAGGGGTTCATATATTCAAAAAATGGCATTTATTCATACTATTCTATCAGTGAAGTTTTGTGTTTGCTTTCTAGGAAAAGATGTAGAAACCTCAGTTTATGTGCTCACAAAACAGAAGGAAAAGAGAAGATGAATACATTGAGTCATTTTTGGATAGTTATATATAGAAAACTGAGCCATAAAATTCAGTAACATAACATAGTCGATGTACATATCCAAGCTAACTGTGAACAAAATAATAGGAAATACACGTAGAACTTACATGGAAAAGTTCCCACATATTCAAAATTTGGTGAAACACCATAGCAGCACGTAATCTCCAGTAATGTGCAAACTGATAGTTCACAGTAAGGAAGAAGTATTGAGCTAAGAACATATTACCTTTTTTCCAGTGATGTGCAAACTGATAGTTCACAGTAAGGAAGAAGTATTGAGCTAAGAATATATTACCTTTCTTTCAGTGATGTGCAAACTAATAGTTCCCGGCATGCAATATATAGGTGATCACATCCGGATGCTTCCCATCTGCAAAAAACAATGTTTGGTTACTTGACAGTTAAGTCAAAGAGGGGGGTCGGTTGTGACCAGACCTACTACATGATGGCGCATCATCGATCATAGATGGAAATAACAATCTTTATGTGAGATGAGAGAACTCATTTCAGAAAGATGGAAGAGAAAAAGTAGTACTGGTGATTGATGGAAGAACTAAACTCAACTAAGGTCTGAAATGATAGCACTGCTACCAATAGTTGGAATGCTAGCAGAGAGTAAAATAAAGAATGATCAATCCATTCGTGAGAAGAGGAAATGCAAAAAATGGATAAACCAGAAATCTTAAACATTCTATACTCCACAGGCTAGCATCTTTTGTTCTTCTACATGATTCAACTCTTCAGAATTGGAATGCCTTGTTCTTGAAGAATTCTCGCAGTGGAATATTATTCTGAAATTCCTTGATATGCATAGAAGTGACAGCGCATTCCACCTACTCTGCTCCGTTTATTGAACATAGCCACAGAAGAAGTCTGATTTTCATGTGCATCTTCGCTTTCAATAAGATATAAACCATAAGCAGTTGCATGCCAATAAGAAGATGAGTCACACGAGTCCTCTGTATCGTGAGAATAGGAAACATTTTCTGTCACTTCCAAGCATGAACAAATATTTTGTGGAAAATTTTAGTGTTATAAAGTATTAAATTACAAATAGGAATAAAGGATCGAGATAAACAAACCTCTCATATAATCTTTCCGCTGCTTTGATAGAAAATGAGAGCGTTGATATATCGGCACCATGCACCTACACTATCACACCTAAATTAACACACACTTACACACATAGCGCCATCATCCTCGGCCAAGGTGAATTTATTGGAGATGCAGGAACCATGAAACAACTTATGTCTCTGTTTCGACTGAATCAGCAATAGCAATTCTTAACATATTATTCATATGGGGCACTTAGAAGAAACACAAAATTTTCCATTTGAGCATAGGTAAAAATAGCGAACACTTGAAATATAAAATAAATCTAAATAGGGATCAACACATGGTCTCTTATTAAAATTCAGCCTTATACATAAACAATAATTGAGAGTTGATACACTGAAAATATACCATATAGCTGGTAAAGAGCTATTGCTGAGATTGTAGCAAGAAACAAAACACAATCTAGGAGTGCTACTCCTCATCCTGACGCATGTGTAGGGAAGGCACATTACCTGCATGGATTTACGGCGGAAGTGACGCAACCTTCTTAGACAGAAGCGCGCATGGGGACGGAAGTTAGCAGGATGACCACCGGGCAAGCTGATGAGTTGATGTAGGTGCCGGCGCTCGAGGTCGATACCATGCGAGGGGCGCCCCCGTTCGAGGTCAAAGTCGGAGGAGCGGGAGATTGGATACTGAAGTCCCCGTCGTGTTCCAGTACGAATCGCCCTCCCCTCCTCTACAGAGGATTGCGCCGCCACATATGCAGGTGCCGACCGAGCGTTTCGGCGAAGAGGACGACGGTGGCGGCGACACACCAGGCTCCGCCCTAGGCTGACATCGGTGCGGTGAGAGGAGGTGGACAGACATCTCTGGCTTTTTGGACCGGTATGTTTCAAGCACAAATGGGCCTTACACCATTTCGAGGCCCAAGTTTTCTGGTGCGGGCTAACTTAATTTTGGGAGTAGCAGCCCTAAAATGTAGATGGGCCTGCAGGACGATCAAGAGCCCTTTTAGCGCGAATCGAACGAATTTCCAGCGCTGTTCCAATTGGTATATATGTTTTGGTCCGTTGGATTGTCCGATCAGACGGTTCAGGAGCCAAAATCGCTGTGGAGAGGTCCTAGTAGTTCCATTATACTATTAACTAATGTATATGATGACTTTTTTCTGCAAGCTTAATGAAATGATGCGCATATCTCCTGCAGGTTCTCCAAAAAAATATGCAGAGGTTAGAAATAAATTTAGCATGTTATTAAAAACAAAAAGAGTGAACTCAACTATAAATATATTTGTGTTGTAAATCATCCATCTTTATCTAGAAAAAATTGGGACATACTGTAGACGGTTGTCTTGAAATTGGTACCCGGGTCTAATTTATGCAGAGGCCCGGACTAGAAACAGCCCAAGAAGCCCTCACGCGTTTCAAATCCACCTCTGCTCCACTTCTCTCCTCCCGCAGTTCCCCATCTCTCTCTCTCTGCTTCATCTTGACGCGCGCGCGGCTCCTCCTGGCGGCAGCAGCAAGATCCAAACCCTAGCCCTCTCGACAGCGCTCATGGCGTCCCCGCCTCCCTTTCCAACGCCCGAGCGCGTCCCTGGCCTCTCCTTCGCCCCCCAAGACGACGAATTGATAACCCGCTACCTCGGCCCCAAGATCGCCCGCCAGCCGCTCCCTGCCGCCACCGCCGATTTCATCCATGAAACCGACGTATACGCCGCCGATCCAGCCGCTCTCTGCGCCGCCTTCCCTCCGTCGTACTCGGGGATCGACGAGAGCAGCAAGATATGGTACTTCTTCACCAGCCCGAAGGCCAAGAACAGCCGCGGCAGTCGCAAATCGCGGACAGTCGGGGAAAACCAGGGCACCTGGCATTCCGAGAGCCGGAAGGACGTCTTCGCCGGGAAGGAGAAGGACCGCCTCGTTGGTTACCGCCGGAGCTTCAGCCACGAGACCAGCAGCGGCGAGAAATCTGGGTGGCTGATGATGGAGTTTGGGTTCGGCGCGAATCAAGAAGATGGTCCGGTCGTTTGCAAGATTTACAAGACTCCTCGCCCTGCCACGGCCGGATGCTCAAGCTCAGCGCGCAAGAAGAAGGCCACGGATCCGGCGGCGACATCAGCTCGCGGCAAGAAGAGGAAGGCCGAGGACGAGGAGCGCTCCGCTTCGGCGGCACCATCAGCTCGCGTGCGGCGGCGGCTCAACTTCCGTTCCCCTCCTGCAACTCCTGAGGACGATTTCTTGAACGAATCCCAGAGGCAGCACTCGGAGGAAGAAGAACGGACACCAGCGTTCGATCCCATCACGTTCTTGGCCCATGGCCACGCCCTTTCCTCGCCGAACTGCTACGACACGTCCGTCCAAGGCGATTGGCCGACTGCTCCTGAGAATTCTGGTTCTTGGACCACCGCCGATCCTTTGCTGCCCGTCGAGATACGGCCAGAGGAGTCGGCATCAGCTGGAGATTGCAGCTTCTTCTTCAGCGACCATGCCGGTTTCGGGCTGAGCTGCCCCGGCACAACCAACATTGCCCCCGGTGCCTATTGGACCTCTCCGGCGGTGTCCGAACAGTATGTCAAGCAATCAGCCATCGATTGCAGTTTCTTCCAGAACAATCATGCCGATTTTGCGCCAACCTGCCCTGACACAACCCTCCTGCCACCGGCGGCGTCGCAACAACATGGCGAGATATACGGTTCTTGCACGAGCGGGATGGAATTCTTCGAGAGCTTGCCCGTCACCGGATTTCAACACAACGAGCGGTTCTGCTGGCCTCCCGAGCCCTCCTGTGCTCCTAAAGCCTCGGCGGCGGCGTCGACTCCGTTGCGCAGCTGCGGAACAAATTGGGCTTCTCCAATGCTGCTGCCACTACAGGGATGGAGGAACTCTCTCTGCTGATCACGAGTGATGTCCCGAGCTAGCTAGGTTACTGATAGAATAATAGCATCCTCTTGCTGTACCAAGGCAGCAAGACATTGACCATTAGTATAGTTAGTAGCATCTGGTGAATGTTTAGGTCTCGGACAATTCTCAAGTTTGGATGTTTGTTCGAGCTGATGGCCATTCTGAAGTTTGGCCTCTCCAGGACTACTGCCACTTCAAGCAGTGACTGGTGATCGTCTGTCAATTCTGAAGCTTTGGTATTTTCTTGACCTGTGTGTTGTGATTTGTGACTTCCTTCAGTGTAATTTTTATAAGCTGTTGTCTGTCGTCTCTGAGCTCAAAACTGGCTCACGAACTTATGAATCCCTTTGCTTGATAATCATCTGAACGTTTTGAATATTCTCACTCCTATTTACTTCTTGTTTTCTTGTTGATTTACTTCTGATTAATGGATATCCCAAACTTGCTAAGATTGTGAGTCATGGCTGCGGCACGAATAGCCAATTGATTCCCTTTTGTTGTGTTCCTCTGTATTTTTTACCAAGTGTTTGTATAGACTGAACTAGGTTTTTTTTTTTTGATAAAGGGATTATATTAATATCGAAAGATACCAATTACACCCAGCCTCTGCAACAACACAACACCCTAATGGCAGTACGGATGCACACAGCCAAAAAGGAAAAAAGAAAACTAAAAAACAAAAGACCTGCTACAATATACTAGGTCTAGTAACAGCAATACATCCACCACCAAGACAACACCTGAAATACAGACTCTCCAAAAGCGACGCCTCCAAGAAGGGAACGGTGCACCAGCGCCGTCGTCGCCTGACCAAAGATCTTAGGTTTTCACCCTGAAGATAGTCCCCGCTCTCAAAACAATGTCTCCAACAAGGTCATTGCCAGGCACAACCAGTTAAGGCCAGACCTTGGGTTTTCACCTTGAATGGTAGGACTCTGAACTTCACCTGTGCTGCCGCCCCCACTTTCATACGACTGTTACGAAGCCCGGAACACCAAGCCAGTCCCTCAACATCGCGGAGACGTGAAACTCCTTTAGCTAGTCGTCCAATCCGACCTTCGTGATATTCTCTTCTTCTGACTTCACCATGGATCAAAATGTCACTTGATGTCGACACAGAACAGAGCTTCGCGCCGCTCCCTCCAGAACCAAACGGTCGGAATAAAAGCATGGGTGCGCGCGACCGAATACCACCTGATCCAGCAAACTCCAGGCAAAAGATGCACTGTTCCATTCGCCGTCGGAGCCTTCCAGAACTCATCACTCCGTCTAGATAAAGAATGACCGGCATCCGAAAGTTCTACATCTTCGAAAAAAAAGAACACCAAGACAACCACCCTGATTGCTGTTCGCCGCAGGAACATGGATCAACACATCGCCATTGCCATTGACGACGGCACTCCCGTGACAAAAACAGAGTAGGCATCACTCTGTCTACCACAGTTGTTGACCCGGTGCCTATAGATCCAAGCACACACGCCAGTTAGGCAAATTGTTGTGCAAGTATCTGGCTAAAGCAGTGGGGGAAGCGATACCAACAACACGCGCCCTGGGTGTCATCTCCTACAGGGATCTGCCTGCCCTCAGCTGCCCTCAGCGGTGTCATCATGCTGGGCGTAGGGCAGATCACACAGCGCACACAGACAACCATGTCCATATGGAGGAAGGCGGTGGAGTCCAAGTCGCGCAGCAGGGAGCGCACGCGCGCGGACGGCCGCGTCTAGATGCGGAATACAACAGCACGACGAGTACCTTTGGGCCGACGCCAGATGGTGGACTCGCGCGATGTAGCTGATGCGCGTCCAGATCGGATCGAACCCAACGGCGGCAGGAAAGTAAACTGGGAGCAAAGAAGTAGGCTAAAAAAGAAGGAGCACCCCACCGTCGCCGTCCGCCGGCGGCCTCCTCCGACGGCGGCGGGGTGAGCAGGGCGTCGTGGAGGTGGGTTTTAGCCTGAACTAGGTGACACTTTGCATGGACATGAAACGCGGCCAAAGAAATATGATTGTATATCATGGGCACACTTCTCCCCAATAAATAAACCTAAACTATACCTAGAATGACTACAATGCTGGAAACAAAATGAAGAGCGTAGTGTAATTGTAATCCACTGCTATATTAAACAGGATAGTGGTCACATTCAGACTGAATTACATTAGTAAAAAATCCATACATTATATCAAAACAAAATCGATCTGCTACGCTAAGAGTTTCTTTGGCACATCTATGTGCATCTTTATTTGCATCATGACCTACTAAACCAAGCTTGACTTCCTTTTTTTCGAAATGGGGTATACCCCGGCCTCTGCATCGGTTGATGCACACAACCATTTATTAAAAAAAAAATATTCAAAGTTTGCAACTCAAGGGTCAACGAGGGTCGATACAAAAATCAACCATCGAAACAATAAAAGACTGCTAAGCAATCTAAGCATCATGTAATCTCTTAACAGGCCGCCAAGTAGCCTGACAGAAAATATCCTGGGCAACCATTTGAAGGCGGTTGCATCCAGAAACCATGCACTCCCGCTGATCCTACGGGAGCAAGAAACGCCAAAGCTGGATCCAGTGGACCATAATGTGAATAACCTGCAAAAAATTAGTGGAGTCCTTTTTGTTAAAAACAATATCATTTCTGCAATTCCAAATTGACCAACATAAAGCCGAAACACCAATGCGAATTCTAGCTTTATCATTTTTGTCAATTCCATTAAGCCAGTTTTCAAACATATTTGTCACATTGGATGGAGGTGGAATATTATAAGCAGCGAAAATAACCCGCCAAATAAGCCTAGCAAAAGGATAGAAAGAACATTTCGTATTTCCGTTCCAATTCCTCTTTACTAGATTATCACGGGTTAATAGGACTTTCTTACTAAGGAACCACATAATTTTTTTATTTTCAGTGGGATTTTTATTTTTCAAAGATACTTACGAAGATATCTTGTATGTCCATTTAACATATCAGCATACATCGATTTAACAGTGAATTTCCCTGAAGATGTTAGACCCCAAACGAACTTATCATGATCATCATTTAAATTTATCACCATTAAACGTTGACATAGGTGTGCCCATTGTTCCAATTTATCACCAATTAGTCTTCTCCGGAAACCAATATTTAACGGAGATAACGGAGTTGACCTCATAATATTTGCCACGGTATCATGCTTACGGTGAACTATATTGTATAGTTGGGGATACTGAGCTGCAAGTGTCTGATCACCAAGATTGACTTCCTGGAAACTACAATATCGACTCTTCATCTCACAGGCCATGTGAGCACCTTCAGTTCTGATCTGCTTTTTATCGCGCCACACTTTTTTTTAGATAAAGGAGCATAGCCCCAGCCTCTGCATCCAAAGAATGCACACAGCTCTCTGCTTTATTAAATTATTCGCAATGCTTTACAAGAGGAATACAAAGATCAACTTGAAGCCATCTTCCTAGCAACAACTCGCTATACCTACAATGAATGGGGTGACCAAGAACAAGACCATACTCCCTGACGGTACACCAACGCACATCATCCAAAAAGCAAAACTCTGAGGGTGTGCCATTGCGCACGTCACAGAGTTCGCAACCGCCATCTATCTCGAACCCATCTCCAAGTGAGATCAACGCATTGACCGCGCCAGGCCTACCGTCGATGTCACCATGACGCCAGACAGCTCCACCATCCTGCACGCGTCCAGCAGTCCTCGCCCGTCTTTGATACCCCGTAGCTCCACGCCGGAGGTGCCCGTAGGAGCACCCCGCTCCAAAAAGGTGCAACATGTTCGAATAAGGATCCTCGGGATGCCTAGCCTAGCCGCAGCTTGCAAACCATACCTTCCACAGCCAGCCTCCACAAACAATCTCCAGTTCCGGTCATACGGGTAGAGCTTAGTCACATGTTGGTATGCTTTGCTTACTTGTTAGGATAACTAATGAGAGAACTCTAGCAGCTTCTACATTCTGAAAAATAAAGGGTTCTTGAGTTTGCTTTCCCAAATTTTGTTCCCAACGCATCCAATTCCGGATGGATTTTCTTAAGCCACCACGGTCCCACTTGGTTTGTTATTTTCGCCCTTCCTTTCTTTTCTCCTACTCTCCCACCACCAATGGTATTTACAAGGAGAAGCATGAAGGTGAGTACATACGAGTCAACATGCCGCATTTAATGTGCATTTGCATAAAGGGTGACATTTAGCCTCATCATATTATATATTATATATAAATGCTTCATATCCTCAAATAAATTAACCATGTGCAATATCTACAACCAGGCCATGTAGCTCTTTATAAACTATGAAACATTTTCCACAACAGACTGTGAAATACCTACTGCAACATAGCATCTTGCATGTCAAGTGCTCTGTTCAACATTAAAGCTTGGAGCTCTTGAGTGGTTGCATCTATTGCTAGTTCACTCATCCATTGCTACTTCACTCATCCAGAAGCATGGTGATGGTGGGGAGAGACGAGACTGGAACAGGAAGTGTAAGAATGAGCAACTAGCATTCGAGGGGGTCCAAAGATGATCTATTGGATATAGGATGCGTTGGGAAATTGAGTTGGAATTGCAGAGTAGTTGGATGGTATTGTTAGACAAAGAGATCAACAACGTTTTCTCTTGGACTATCTAAGAAAAAGAATATAACATCTTAGCATCTTCTAGCTAAAGTGCAGGGAGAGGATTTGTGCACTCGAGCTCGCTTGAGGACTCCTTATCCTGAGAATTGAGCGTCCTGCTCACACACCTCAGGTTGGACCTCACATAAGAAAATGGTCCACTGAACGAGAGCCCGTGCGGTAGCATTTGGATGTAAATAGTATGAAAAAAGGGGCATCATAAAGTACCGATCCGGAATGGCCGAAGCCGGATGCCCAAAAAAGGGATTAAAATCGAATTCTTTAAGCTT
Source organism: Lolium rigidum (assembly GCF_022539505.1). Lineage (NCBI taxonomy): Eukaryota > Viridiplantae > Streptophyta > Magnoliopsida > Poales > Poaceae > Lolium > Lolium rigidum. The sequence goes on along the minus strand of NC_061511.1, from coordinate 239,503,832 downwards.
TAGCTTATTTTCGCCTCTAAGTCATCCAAAAGCCCCAAAAGAATTGGATCTAAATTTATCACGCCTAGAGATATAGTTGCATGAGTGCCAAAAAAATAGATATAGTTGCATTAACATAATAAATGGGGACCAGAGCTATAGAAAAAAAAACAGAGGCACCCGCACCCCCACAAAACCTAACCGCCTCCCGCCGCCGTCGCCGGTGGTGCCGCTGGGCAAAGACCGCAGGCGGTGGCAGCGGCGGCAGCCATTCCTCGTGTCGCGCTGGGGACGGCGACCGTGTCCCCTCCTCGTCGATGTGGCCGGTCGCGGGGATGGCTGGGAGGCGGTGACCAGATTGATCTGCGCTGCGGCCCTCCCGTCTCCCATCGGCTCCTCCCCCGCCAGTGATGGCTGGTGGTGGTGGCTAGTGGTGGGCGGCGGCTCTGCGCCACTATCCCCCCACCTCTCGTCGGTGCGTGGAGGTGGTCTTGGGTTTCTCCCACGGCACGAGGTCGCCCGGGGCAGCAGCCTTGGGTTCGACGGTGGAGGCGACCCTCTTCTTCGCTGGAGATGGCCGGCCTACGGATGGTGGTGGTGGGTCTTTCGATCTGTCACCGCGTCCCGACGGTGAGGTGCAGAGGTGTGAAATCCGGCGACGGTTGATGTCGTCGGTGGAGTGCTGACTTTCGGCTGTGGCGGTGCCCAGGGCGGGTGCGGTGTCTCCGGACAACGTGATCTGCGTTTGGTGTCTCCGGCGGCAACTGTGGCCAACATGGGATGGTCACCGGCGTGGGGGCCTACCTGAATAAAGGCGGTGGTCCTAGGGTCTCTCTTGGGCGAAGATAAAGACTTGCCTGAGGTTTTCTCTTCTCGGTCTGGCGGGAGTGTTGAGTTTCGAAAGGCACCACCGGCGAATGTAACAGTGCTTTCTTTGCCTGAAGTTTGTTGGATCGGTAGTATTCGGTCGTGCGCACCCATGCTTTTATTCCGGCCGATTGGTTCTGGAGGGAGCGGCACGAAGCTCTAGTCTGTGTTGGCATCAAGAGACATTTTGGTCCATGATGCAGTCAGATGAAGGGAATAACATGAAGGCCAGAGCGGAGGACTTGCTAAGGGAGGTTCAAGTCTCCGCATTGTTGAGGGACTTGCTTGGTGTCCCGGGCTCTGCAGCTGTGGTATGAAAGTGGGGGCGCAACAAAGGTGATGTTCAGAGTCCTACCTTTCAGGCTGAAAACCCAAGGTCTAGCCTTAACTGGTTGTGCCTGACAATGATCTTGTTGGAGGCATTGTTTTGGGAGCGGGGACTATCTTCAGGGTGAAAACCTAAGATCTTTGTTCGGACGACGACAGCGCTGGTGCACCGTTTCCTTCTTGGAGGCGTCGTTTTTGGATATTCTGTATTTCAGGTGTTATCTTGGTGGTGGTTGTATTACTGTTGTTAAGCCTAGGATGTTATAGCGGGACATTTGTTTCTTAGTTTTCTTTTCTTTTTTTGGTTGTGTGCATCTGTACTGCCATTAGGTGTTGTGTTGTTGCAGAGGTTAGGTATAACTGATATCTTTTGATATTAATATATTCCCTTTATCGAAAAAATGGGACCTTCATCGGCAAAAAAGCTTCTTTGAACCATGGTTCCAAATGAGGATAAAATCTTGTCCACCGGATATAGAGATTCACCTTGCATTTATATATGTGAGTTATATCACCAAAAAAAAAAATACTTGCTCCTTAAGCCAGGGTCTCTTTGTGGTATTACCAACTAAATTCATCTTTTTAGATGCAAGGTTGGCTGACTTGGTGCCGCATCCATTGTCAGACTCATGAGATTTATACGGTTTATACTCCATATGATTCACTATGATTTATAACTCCATTTGCTTTAAGAGATTCATATGATTCATTTTGTTTTGTGAGCCTCTCATGCTTTATACGATTCATTTACCTGATTCACAAGTAGTATATCCATAGTTCGGCCAATGGAGTAGCGGGGATTTCATGGCTATCCGTAGGTTCATGATGACTTTACCAAAATTGTGGAGAGTTCAGAAATAAATTTAGCATGAGAGAACACAACTAGATATATATTTTTTAGTTGTAGATACATTCCTATCTAGAAAAAAATGAGACATAGCAGAATAAAGTTTGTCTTCAAATTGGTATGAGGGTCTAATTTGCGCAAAGGCCCGGTCTAGTAACAGCCCAAGAAGCCTGACGCGTTTCAAATCCACCCTTGCTCCCTTTCTCTCCTCCCGCGGATCCCCATCTCTCTGCTTCATCTTGACGCGCGCGCGGCTCCTCTGGCGGCAGCACCAAGATCCAAACCCTAGCCCTCTCGGCAGCGCTCATGGCGTCTCCCACGCCTGAGCGCGTCCCCGGCCTCTCCTTCGCCCCCCAAGACGACGAATTGATAACCCGCTACCTCGGCCCCAAGATCGCCCGCCAGCCGCTCCCTGCCGGCACGGCCGATTTCATCCATGAAACCGACGTATACGCCGCCGATCCAGCCGCTCTCTGCGCCGCCTTCCCTCCGTCGTACTCGGGGATCGAAGAGAGCAGCAAGATATGGTACTTCTTCACCTCCCCGAAGGCCAAGAACAGCCGCGGCAGTCGCAAATCGCGGACGGTCGGGGAAAACCAGGGCACCTGGCATTCCGAGAGCCGGAAGGACGTCTTCGCCGGGAAGGAGAAGGACCGCCTCGTCGGTTACCGTCGGAGCTTCAGCCACGAGAGCAGCAGCGGCGAGAAATCTGGGTGGCTGATGATGGAGTTTGGGTTCGGCGCGAATCAAGAAGATGGCCCGGTTGTTTGCAAGATTTACAAGACCCCTCGCCCTGCCACGGCCGGATGCTCAAGCTCAGCGCGCAAGAAGAAGGCCACGGATCCGGTGGCACCATCAGCTCGCGTGAGGCGGCGGCTCAACTTCCGTTCCCCTCCAGCGACTCCTGATGATGATTTCTTGAACGAATCCCAGAGGCAGCACTCGGAGGCAGAAGAACAGACACCAGCGTTCGATCCCACCTCCTTCTTGGCCGATGGCCACGCCCTTTCCACTGTGAACTGCTACGACACATCCGTACAAGGCGACTGGCCCACTGCTCCTGAGAATTCTGGTTCTTGGACCACCGCCGATCCTTTGCTGCCCGTCGAGACACGGCCAGAGGAGTCGGCATCAGCTGGAGATTGCAGCTTCTTCTTCAGCGACCATGCCGGTTTCGGGCTGAGCTGCCCCGGCAGAACCAACATTGCCCCCGGTGCCTATTGGACCTCTCCGGCGGTCTCCGAACAGTATGTCGAGCCATCAGCCGAGGATTGCAGCTTCCCCTTGAACAATCATGCCGGTTTTGTGCCGACCTGCCCTGACACAACCCTCTTGCCCCGGGCGGCGTCCCAACAGTATGGTGGCGAGATTTCCTACGGTTCTTGCACAAGCGGGATGGAATTCTTCGAGACCTTGCCAGTCACCGGATTCCAACACGACACGCCGTTCTACTGGCCCCGCGAGCCCTCCTCTGCTCCTACAGCCTCGTTGGCGGCGTCGACTCCATTGCGTAGCTGCGGGACAAATTGGGCTTCGCCAATGCTGCTGCCACTACAGGGATGGAGGAACTCTCTCTGCTGATCAAGAGCCATGACCCGAGCTAGCTAGGCTACTGAAAGGATAACAGCATCCTCTTGCTGTACCAAGGCAGCAAGACATTGACCATTATTACTTTATTAGTTAGTAGCATCTCCATCTGAATGTTTAGGTCTCGGACTATTCTCAATTTTGGATGTTTGTTCGACGTGTGTGCTGTGATTTCCTCTTTCGAAGCTGTTGTTTCAGAGCTGATGACCATTCTGAAGTTTGGCTTCTCCAGAACTACTGCCACTACAAGCAGTGACTGGTGATCGTCTGTCAATTCTGAAGCTTTGATATTTGCTCGACCTGTGTGATGTGATTAGTGACAGCCTTCAATGTAATCTTCATAGGCTGTTGTCTGTTGTCTCTGAGCTTAGAACTGGCTCACGAACTTACGAACCCTTTTCCTTAATAATCCTCTGAATGTTTCTCCTATTTACTTGTTGTTTTCTTGTTGATTTACCTCTGATTATTGGGATATCCCAAAATTGCTAAGATTGTGAGTCATGCCTGCTGCACGAATGGCCAATTGATTCCCTTTTGTTGTGTTCCTCTGTATTTTTTATCATGTGTTTATCACAATATAAGGAAAAAAGTAAATCATTATACATTCCCATTCAATTAAAATGCAGGCCTGGTGGTGAGTGATCTCTATCCAGTAAACAGTATGAAACTTTGGCTAAATAAAATGTCTTGTGATTTCCTTGGGTCAAGGTAATTATCTTAGACTATGCAAGAGCTGATAACTAGCTCGAGATATCCTGTGAACATTATATATACTTCTCCCAAAGCCGCTCAGGAAATAATGGTACCATTTGATAAACAAATGTTCACAACTGGGCAAGAGAGCAATAAGAAAACCATGAGCATACCCTGTTGATATTGAGATTTAAAAAAAAAAAGATAGCAGCACGCCTGCAGAAATGCTGCATGATCTCAACAACTGGATACATCAACTGAAAGATACAGCCGAAAGAATGTATAGCAAATTCTACTTCCTCTGATACTGATGTAAGACGTTTTAGATGTTTCAAAGATGCACGCATTTACCAAAAAAAAAACTAGAATGTTTTACATTAGTGAAACGAGTGAGTATATAACCAAGGCTTGTCAAGAATCCAATCTCATATGAGAAGGAAGCCAGGATACAGTGCTGCTGCTGCAAGCACTATAAGTGGATTGATGGGCACCACAACAGAAAACAACATGCATATTACAGCAAACCGGTTACACATCTCTTTTGGGAAAAAGCAGCATACTTGAAATAAACGAAGTTCATTCAACATGAGTCAAAATTACACCCGGCGTAAAAGTATCACCATTAACTACCTACGATGCCTGCCACCACCAGCACCACCACCTCTCCCAGGTGAGTGTCGGCCCCCACGCTGCTGTGGCCTTCTGCCGCGGAAGGATGAGCTCCCTTGGTTAAACTGCCCAGAATTGAATTGCATAGGAGGCTGAACTCCATTGGCTCCATCTCCCTGCGGTGATGGGAGGGAATTGAATTGCATAGGCGGCTGTCCTCCATCTCCATGTGGTGATGGCATGCGCCCATATCCTTGCATGTTAAATCCAGGAGGCTGGTCTCCACCATCTACATGCGGTGATGGGAAGCACCCAAACCCCTGGGCGTTGGGAAATCCAGCAGGCGGCCCTTGGTCGCCTGTCATGTGTGGTAGCTGGCCACAGTTACCTTGCCCCATAGGCAATTGAGATGCCAGACCAAATGGATGATTTCCTGGCTGTCCACCAAAAGGCATCGGGTTTCCAGGCATTCCATTACCTGGCATAAATTGTGGTGGGGCCATGGGCATTCCATTTGGGAAGCCACCAAAATTCTGATTCTGTAAATACTGCTGGTATTGGCTGGCTCCAATAAGTATATTTTGCATAATATTGGCTGCAAGAGCAGCTCCGTCAACTCCCATGTTTGGCTGCGGTGGATGCGGAAGACCGCCAGGCCAAACCATGTTTGGCTGCTGATGAGAGAACTGTTGTGATGGATTGATGAAGCAACTACCCATCTGATTGGCAAGTTGAACAGCTGATGGCATAGAATGATTCATTGAGATCGGTGGCAACATTGTTGGTGCACTCATAGGGAAGTTTTGAGGACCTGGTGGACGTGTCATGCTATCAGCCCCAGTAGGAGCCATATCTGACCGATGAAAATGATATTGTGATCGGTGATCTGGTGTGGGTGCATCATGGATCCTTGGTGGCATGTCCCTTGATGGTGTACCCATAGAGAAGTTTTGAGAACCTGATCGATGAGTTGGGCTGTCAGCAACAGCAGGAGCCATATTTGAGCGCTCGAAACGACGCTGTGATTGGTGACCACGTGTCGGTGTATCGTGGATCCTAGGTGGCATGTCATTCCGGAATCCGGTATTTCTGGCCTGCCCCCTCTTCTTATCGCCAGAAGGTTTTTTAGAATCAAGCTGCCTATCAGTCTGCCTTTTTGCTAACCGTAGTGATCTTTTGTACTCAGCTTCCGCCTCGTCATCAGAGAATTCAGGTTCATCTGCCTCCTCGTCATGGTCTGCAGATTCATCGTAGCCTTTGGCATATAACTCCTTCATATTTAGGATATGATCTGCAAACTCCGCAACAAAAGAGATGGTCGTTCCTGCACTGATCCCACCAGGTACTTCTTCCACGGAGTTGTACCGCACAAGATAGTATGGGTTCTTTACAGGTCCAAATATATCATCGACAATGCCAAGTGGTGTCCTGCTTTCAGTTATCCAGAGTATAGAACCCTCAGTCAGGGGACTGTGTTCCACTGACCCTTCAACAACCACCCTCTCGCCCATGATCTGGATGAACAGCAAACAGGCAAACATTCAGAATATGGATCTAATAATAGGAAATATACTATGTGTATTTTAACAGTCATAAATGAGCCTGTTCACAAAATCTCAAAACAGCATAACGGAAAAGTGTGCTTCTCAAAACAATAACTGCGGTAAAGGAAATATATATCACCCAAAAAACTTGCAAATTCCAGAACGAACTACTAATAAAGTACAAACAAATCAGGGTGAATACAAGTTCTATATAGGGCATTTTTTAGTTCTTACATTCAAATTATACTGCTTTTAACACCTATAAATGACGGGAACTGATAGTTTCTTCACAGATGTCATCTAGAAAAAGCAGGTATTCATAAAGTGCTGGAAAACCCCAGTTTTTGTTCACCGACAAATGCTAATAAAAGTTGGATGAAAATTCAGAGTTCAATACAAGACTTACAGCTGAAATTGTTCCCACTGGGAGTGGCTTATGATGTGGTTCCAACTGCACTTGAATCTTTGGAACTGGAGGAAGTACCTGCAAGGTATGATGGTACATCTACTTCAGAATATATACATAGAAACAAGTAACACTGAAATTTAACAATTAAATGTGTGGTTTTTGGCAACTGAGCACAGAAGTGCATGGGTGTAGCAGCTTCGTAGTAGTAGAGAATATTTTGTTGCTATAGTGCAGCTACAGAAAGTGCAGGATTTTTCACAAGAGCAAATGAATAGGTGGGTATTAACTTTTAATGGACCATGGATTAAAAACATTGAGCATGAAAACGGACATTTATACAAGTCAGTGGAACTAATTAGAACCGAATACTAACTCACTAGCAAATGATTCACACTATGACATGCAAGAAAAGACACCTAGAAATACTTGACAGGCGAGCTGCAAAGCGCGGGATACAATTTAATACCTCTACTTCATGTTTGGACTTGGCAGGACCCTTTGGTGTCTCATCCTCGTCATCATCGTCGGCTTCAGCCATCAACTCACCCTCTTCCATGATGGCCTCCAGGTCAATAACTCCACCCTGTTTCTTGGGCACCGGCTCTTCCTCATCACTGCTCGACGAGGCTTCACTCGACTCCTCGTCACTGCTCGACGAGGCTTCGCTTGACTCGTCGTCGTCGCTAATCTCCAACACTTTGTGATTGCTGTCCACCTCACCCTTTCCTCCTACACGCCCCACTTCCTTGTTTAGCGAGGCCCCTGAACTCATCTCCGCATCAACCGCGGGTACGGTACTAGTATCAGCATCGGCATGGGCTATGGTACTGGTATCAGCATGAGCAGGAGTCAGTGTTCCCATCTCTGCATCAACAGAAGCTACGGCACTCATAGCAGAATCAACAGCAGCTACGGTACTCATCTCCGCATCAACAGGAGCTGCGGTACCCATCTCGGAGTCGACAAGAGGTACAGAACGCATCTGGGCATCAATTGCTCCCTCCAAAGTATCCCCTTTTGCAACCGAATCGCTATTCCCCAACACCGGGAGCTGATGATCCGGGCCGAGCTCCCCGCCCAATCCAGCGCTCAGCATCACAGCCTCCTTCTTGACCTCCAATTCGACGCCCCTCGGGGCATCGAACGGGCCGAGCATCCCGTCCTTCTCCGCCGTGGCCTCCAACTCCTTCACGGGGTCCACACCCAATCCGCCGCCTCCGGACACCGAGCCGTGTTCCTCCGGGACAGGGACAACAGCGCTGATGGGGCCCACCGGCTCCACCGCGCCCGGAACCTCGTCGCCGAGATTGAAGGTCTTGGCCAGCTCGGTCGACATGGCCTGGTCGAAGTCGAAGTCGAAGTCGTCGAGGAGCCACGCGTCGACGGGGTCGAAGTCGGCTGGCGCGGGCGCGGACGGCGGCGGCGGTGCGGAGGGGGAGGGGGAGGGGGGCCTAGGATGCCGCGCCATGGGTGGTGGGTGGGGGCTGGCAGGGGTTTCGGGGAGGCGGCGCCATGCTTGATTTTTATCTGGCGCTTGCTCGTGCGTGCGTGGGGGTTTAGGGTTTTAGCGTCGCGGGTCGCGGCGGCGCGGGGTGCGGAGGAGGAGGAGGAGGAGTGTGGAAGCGTCCGCAGTCCGCAAATCGGGCGATGCAGGTCCGACGTGCACGAATCTCAACGCTCCGAGACGGGCCCGTTTGCTGCAGCCACATTTCGCAAAAAAAAATTTCTCAACTGGCAAATTATTATTCGGTAGAACCAGGGCTGGATCTATAAAGAATTCTGAGCATGTCACTGGGGGCACATATGAGTAATGCTACACCTACGGATAACACTTACGGAAAAAATCTTACGGACTCAGCAGGCAGAGGAAAGGATGAAAACGTGGCCCGATTTTTTAGGGCGGAATCAAAACTGAACCAATCAACAGGCTACACATTTGTCCATGTACTTTCCGTAAGGCCAGACGTAAGTGTAGGATTATTGGGCACATATATAGTGTAAATTCTCATAATTTAAACATTTTGCATTCAAATATGAACAAATTTTAGAGGATTTGAAAAAATTGGGTGGGGGGCTATGCCCCCACAAAGCTATACCTGAGTCCGCCCATGGGTAGAACCCATTTCAAAAGTGAAAAGACGTGTCGCAAAAACAAGTACGAACCGGTACGTGCCCAGGAGGCGGCGGAAAAACACACAAACCCATCTAGGGTTCTGTCCTCCTCGCCGGCGATACCGCCGGTCCGCTCCGTCTCCGGTGGCCTTGGGGCCTTGGAGGTGTGGTGGACCACGGTCCCTCGCCAGCGGGGAGTTCCTGTTCTTAATTTAGTTTGTTTTTCAGTCTCTTTTTTGGGATGGTGAGGCGGCGGCTACCTCCTAAGTTAGAATAAGGTACTCCCCGTCCTATCCTCGCTCCGGTGGTGCATCTAGCACTGACGGAGGGCGCGTGGAGTTGTGTGCCCGTCGGATCTCCTGGGATCCGGTCGGTTTTCGTGTTTGTTAGTGTTGTTTCATGACAGTCTCTTTCGATATACGGTTGTCATTATTGGCGATGGTTGATGCTCTGGTGCGCTGATCCTTTGGGACCTTAGCACGATGACTTCCCGTCTGTCTACTACGACAAGTTGTACCTGACTCCGGCGATGGAGGGGCGAGGACAGCGGCGCGCCTTCGGCTCTTGCTAGTGTTTCTAGTCGTCGCTAGATGGTCCGAGTACCAATTTGTAATTTTCTTTACTTTTTGGATTATTTGTACTATTGTTGATGATTATTAATAGATCCGTGGATTTCTCTCAAAAAAAAATGAAAAGACGAAATTACACATGCATGCTTGGCAAAAATCGACTCCCTTTCCCCTACAGCCGTTGGTGGCTCGGTGTGGGCAAATCTAGATGTTTGCCCGTGTTCTTGTGAAATACATCAAAGCGAGAGAAACAATTTTTTTTATTTTGCGAGAAAGCGACCGTGAAGGATAGATAACTAACCTGTATTTGACCAGGCGGATCCAAGAAGATCTAACCCCACTTGCTACACGACGAGCCTACATTGGCTGACATGAACCAACTAGCCAAAACACGAACACCACCTACAAAACGAGAACACATCGATCTAAGAGCGCGACAACTTGACGATTGGACATGTAGCCTTCGCTAGTGGGCAGTGGTTGAACGGATCACCTCTTTCGCCTGTCTCAGAGAGAGAGAGAGAATAGCCAACTCTTATCACGAGTTTGGGTCGCAACAGGACATCTCTAGTTTTAGATAGGATCAGTTACATTGGGCTAATCTTGGCCTTTCTGGATGAATTTGTCACACTTTGCTCATGCAACTCCAAAGTGAATAACAAGGAAGACGGATGGATAACTAAACAACTCCATTGAGCTTGAGTAAGTGTATAGATTCAGGGATGGGTTGGCAACTATTGTACAAGAGTACGTAGAACTAGCCCACTCTATACAGTCATGTGTCGTAGTATTTCTTGATAAGCATTGAGATACCAATCACCAACACTTCAGAATTTTATGATGACTAGTTGAGCAGGATGCTGCAACGTAAGCCTCGACACTTATAACACCCGGCTTGTTTCTTATGCACTTGACGGTCATCTTGGTCCATACTTTTCTATTTCTTTAATTCCTTTGTTGGCAAACACGGACTTACCGTTCGGGCACCTAGGCACGTCCCCAGGATCGACAACGGCGCTTAAAAGAACTTCGGCGATCTCTTGGTGCAATATGCTGCTGGAACGGCAATAATCAGGTGAAAAACACACTGAAAATCACGGGTATCATTTTAACTATGCCAGAGCCCTACAAGAAAGCTCAAAGTGTCCAGTTTTAACTGAAAAAACTTTCAATTATTACCACACCTACTCTTATTTGGTGCATTATTTCCTAGCTTCACACGGCTACACATTTCTATCTCTATATACATCTACTATCTGCATCTGTTCGGAAACCCAACGAAAGTCTTTCATGTGTAGTAAGTTAAGGTAAAAAAGAGAACGTGTGCTTGCATGCGACTAGACTTCATCTAGCAATTAGTAATGAGAGGTATCCGGAAAAATACCTTGGGCCTCGCCCGTTCCCTAGCAGCAAACTGACTTGGCCCATTACGTTCCAATGTCCATACTTTGGGTTGATCAGATTCAAGAAGCCACATCCATTGATTGAATCGATCGGTTCGTCTCCAGAGTCCACACTCCAGTCCCGTTTGAGGCACCGACTTTTCCCCTGCTTGCACTCTGCAGCGAAGATCATCTCAAAAAAACAAAACGACAAAAAACTTGGCAGCGATGATCGAAAGCGCAAGCGGTGGGAGTTCCAATATGGGGGACGGTGGTTCTGTGGTAGACCAAAGTACTGTAGTTCTTTTTTTTAGCCTTTAGACCAAATTAAGTAGTTTGCAATGTGTATAGGCTTCGAAAAAATTCTAGATCCACCAATGTTGACAACCAGTTCAAGATTTGATCTGCCGGTTTTGCTTCCGGGCCATATGCTTTTGCACTCTTTGGCGGACAGACTTTACACTAAAGTTTGTATAACCGCACCAAAAAGAAAAAAATACAAAAGGTCCGAGTTAATGGAAAACTCTCTGAAATGCAATACTTCTAAAGGACTCTTGGAAAACTTAGAGCATCTCCAACAAACGATGTATAACACGGCGTTGTAAATCGGAATTAGAGCGCGCGCTGCGGATGCCGCGCGCGACGCCGGCGAGAGCTTCGCCGGGTGTTCTAAACCGCGGCCCCAAAATCCAGCGTTGAAATGGTTTTTTTGCAGATGCGCTGAAATGCAGCCCCAAAAACCACATTTTCACACAATTGCACATCTAAATGGATCAAACAAAACTCAAAAATAGACTAAAAATATAAATTCGGCGACGGTGGCGGAGACACCGCGGGCAGGGTGTGCTCGCGGTGACGGCTCCCCGGAGAAGCCATGGCAGTGGGCGACACAAACTCAGGCCATGTCGGGCGATGGAAGGCGAGGACGGTGTGGATAGGTTCCGGCGTTGCGCCCGTCCGCCCTGGCTCGGCGGAGCTCCTGGCGTGGTGGTGTGCAGCGGTGATCTGGCCTCCTTGAGTTCGGATCAGGGCAGGGGCCCTAGGCCCGTTTCAAGTCCATGTTCGCCCAGATCTGCAGACATCCGGCAGCCATGGGGGCTGGAGGTTTCACTCAAGTCCTCGTCATTCTTGTCTTGTTGTTCTTCCTCGTCACTGCTTTTTTTTTGCGGGCTTCGCTTGACTCCTCATCGTCGCTAATCTCCAACACTTCGTCCTTGGTCTCCACCTCACCCTTGCCTCCTACATGCCCCACTTCCTCGTTTAGCGAGGCCCCCGAGATCATCTCCGCATCAACCTTGGCTATGGTACTAGTATCAGCATGAGCAGGAGTGACTGTTCTCATCTCTGAATCAACAGGAGCTGCGGTACTGGTATCAGCATGAGCAGTAGCTGCGGTGTTCATCTTTTTTTTTTTAGATGGAAGGCATCCGCCCTGTTCCATTTCATTGAAATGAAACAACGTCTCCAGTCACAGATTTTTAAGCCCAGGTTCTACACTTTTGTCTCTAAAGAGACTGAACAGTCTACCAAAAGGACCAAAAAAAGGCATTACATATTAAGTTGCTGCTCCAACATAACATAACTGACTTATATTCTTATCTAGACAACTGCTGGGTGCACCCTAGGTCTTGAGGCGGTTCTCAAAGCGAGCTTCCGGAGTCCCAGGGCCATTAGCCACCAACATCTTCCTTCTCTTCAACGCCATCCTAGCAGGGGAATCTCTTGCGCTTTTTTGTCCAATGCCAGTATCCATTCTTCCAGCATCAGTTTTGCCTGGGGAGAGCATAATGGAGTCCATTTCATGAGTAGTTGTACCACTCTCCTCCACATCATCTGGATATTACTCCAAGTTAGTCTTCCAAAAAATATTTCATTTCGCATTTTCCACATATTCCACATAATAGAAGAAGCAATCATATTAATTGCACAATTCTTCTTGTTACTTATCCAGAGTCTAGCAACATTTTCATAGCTAATGCCAACAATAGTTTTAACAATATCAGACACATTTCTCCATATTAATCTAGTAACATCACAACTAAAACATAAGTGTTCAATAGTTTCAGTTTCTCCACAGAAAAGGCAACTAGGATCATTAACATGTTGACGTTTAGCTAGATTTTCTCTTGTCAAAATCTTGTTATGAGAAACTAGCCACAGAAACACTTGTACCCTGGGGGGAATGTTTAACTTCCACACCGCTGGTACGAACACATGGGTAATCCCTCTAAAATTCAGTAACGCATATAAGGACTGAGAACTATACACCCCTGAATCGCTCATCTTCCACACCATTTGATCTTCACCATCAGATAAGGTAAGGCCCTGTACAATAGCTACCAAATCTTCCTAGAGGCTCACTAGTTTTTGATTAAAACATCTCCTAAAAGAGAGCTTAATTTGTCCATCAACCCACACCTCGCTAATTGTCTTGTTCTGTTCATTGCAGATTATATAAAGATCCCAAAAGTGAATCGCTGGGCTAGTGCCTCTGAACCACTGATCTTCCCAAAACTTTATTTTTTTTTCCATTCCCCACTAACCATAAGTAACCAAATTTAGCAGCATTCATGGCCCACAATACTCCTTTCCAAAACGGAGAGGCTTGCACATCCCTACAGGCAAACAGATTTGGGTTTTGAGTGTTGTATTTAAATTGGATAATTTTTTTCCACGTTTTATGTTCATCAAGATTGTATCTTTTAATCCAGGAACAAAATAAAGAGATATTTAAATCTCTTATGCGGTGTTCATCTCAGCATCAACATTAGCTTCAGTAGCCATCTCGGCATCAACAAGAACTACAGTACCCATCTCGGCATCAAGCCATCAACTGATCCCCCCCAAACTATCCCTTTTTGCAGCGGAATCGCTATTCCCCAACACCGGAAGCTGATGACCCAGGCCGAGCTCCCCGCCCAATCCAGGGCTCAGCATCACAGTTGACAGCCTCCTTCTTGACCTCCAATTTGACGCCCCTAGGGGCACCGAACAGGCCGAGCAGCTCGCCCTTCTCCGCCGTGACCTCGACCTCCTTCACGGGGTCCACACTCAATTCGCCGCTTCCGGACACCGAGCCGTCATCCTCCAGGACAGCGACAACAGCTCCGATGGGGCCCATCGGCTCCACCGCGCCCGGAACCACCGCCGCCTCGTCGCCGAGATTGAAGGTCTTGGCCAGCTCGCTCGCCATGGCCTGGTCGAAGTCGAAGTCGAAGTCGTCGAGGAGCCACGCCTCGACGGGGTCGAAGTCGGCTGGCGCGGGCGCGGATGGCGGCGGCGGTGCGGAGGGGGGGGGGAGGGGGCCTAGGATGCCGCGCCATGGGTGGTGGTGGTGGGTGGGGGCTGGCAGGGGTTTCGGGGAGGCGGCGCCATGCTTGATTTTTATCTGGCGCTTGCTCGTGCGTGGGGGTTTAGGGTTTTAGCGTCGCGGGTCGCGGCGGCGCGGGGTGCGGACTGGAGGAGGAGAGTGTGGAAGCGCCTCCTTCTCGCGGTGGGGAACCGGGGTTGTGTCTTGGTCTGCAGATCCGACGTGCACGAATCTCAGCGCTCGGAGACGGGTTTTTTTTTTTAACTTAAGACGCCCACTTTATTCATTGTTCAAACAAAGAAACATCGTCAATTACATCACTTAAAACCCACGGTGGAGGTTCACCATCCCACATGAAAGAAGAATTCGAATCAAAACTACGCCTAGCTAGCTTGTGCGCCGCCTTATTTGCCTCCCTCGGACAATCCTGAAAAGATATCTGATCAATTCTGCTTGCAATCTGGAAACAGTCCAACAATATCGGCGTGAAAGGGCTCCAAAGCTCGATCTCACCAGTGCGTGCTTGAATAACTTCCATATTATCTGATTCCACTATCACCGGAACGCAACCGATATTTTCTAGGAGTTGCAGACCATATTTAAGAGCCAACGCTTCAGCATATGTAGCATCAACGAGATTTACCATCGGTTTAGCACTCCCAGCAACAGCTTCCCCTTTAGAATTACGGAGTATGGCTGAAGCTGCGCCGTTACCATCTGGAAAGAAAGTAGCATCCACGTTTAGTTTGTACTATGGGGGAGAGGGCTTCGTCCACGTGACTACCTTTGGAATCGATTTAGCAGAAGCCGATCCATAATTATGTGTTAAGACCTGAACTGAGAAGGCAGCACTTGTTGGCGATGACACATGCTCGTGCTCCACCTTCACAGCTTCCCTTCTCTGCCACCATATAAACCATGCAGCAACAACAATAGTCTCTTGCAATCCCAAATGGCCTAAAACAGGTGACTATCGTCTAGGACTCCTCGAGATCTCTTCTAGTACGACTGAACCCAATCTGTCATTGAAGAAGCTTCGTTTTGTTGCAGACGCATTTGGCAAATTATTTGGTACAACCGTCTAACAATTGTTCATATATACACCTCTGATTCATGTTATTTGTCACTAGTAAGATGTATCTGCAACTATAATAAACAGGGTTGGCATTTGGCAAGCGTTTGATTTTAACCTATACTAATAGTTAACACTTTCCTAGTCTCTTCCCGCATTGGCCACGGGCTCTTTCTTTTTCTTCTTCTTCTTCTTCTTCTTCGAAGTAGGCTTTCGCCCCGCTATATTAATATAGCAAACGACCCGATACAACGAACGCGCTGGGGCCGCAGCACAACCAAGCCCAAAAGAAAAGAAAAAGAAAGGAAAGAAGAAAAAATGCCGACACCGGCAGATCGACGAAAACGAAGATGACCCGCAACCGCTGCGCCCTCCGGAGAAGTACCACCACGCTCCTAGCACGCCGAGGCACCGCATACCAAGCAACACCTTCACCAAGGAGACGACGATGACGCCGCTGTTGCCCGGACTAGTCCTAGGGTTTCCCCTGGTATGCGGAGGGGATTGGGGAGGAGGTACACCCGACGCCCTTCAGGAAGGAAAGGTGACACCCGTAGGCGTCACCGCGTCGGTGTCGAGCATGCCGACAGGGATTTCTCCCGACCACCAAACCGACCACCCCAGACGCTCCGACGTGCTCCACCTAACATGCCGCCCACCCGCACACGCCACCACGGTCTTGTAGCCATCCTCGCCGCCTAACTGTGGTCACCGGAGCAAGGCCTAGACGAAGAAAAGGGATGCAGCGGGGACGGGGTAGCAGCACCGCAGCCACGCGGGAGGGAACTGCCTCCACCGCTTTCGCGGTAGCCGACCGGACGAGGCTACGAGGCGGACCAGGCCCGGACCGGCCCGGCCGGACCCAAAAGGGCCCGTAAAGCCCCGCTGCTATGCTGCAGCTGGCCGGCCGAAGTGCCGCCGCCGCCCACCCACCGCCGCCCTGTCTTCTCTTCCTCCAGGGAGCGCCACCGGCGTGCCCCTCCGGGCCCCGCCTGGGCCCAGATCTGGGCCGAGCGGCCCTGCCATGGCGCCGCCTGTGCAGCTCCGCCGCCAACGGCCGCGCCGCCACCCTCCTCCCACCCGACGTGGGGATCTCACCCCGCCACGCCGGACCGCCGCCGGCCGAGGAGCACCTCCCGGCCGCACCTACCCCGCGCGCAGCGCCGCGCCGAGAGGGAAAGTCGAGGGCCGCCGCCGCCGGCGCCGCCCGGGCCTTGCCCGGCGACGCACGCCGACGACGGCGGAGGAGGAGGGGAGGAGGGGGGAGCTGGACGAGGGGGAGTGGCGGCGCGGCCCCGTCGCCCGCGGGGGACGATGCGGTCGCGAGAGCGTTTTCGGTTTTTTCGCTCTTTCTTTTTCATGATCAACCTTATAAGTGAAAAGGAAATTACAAGCTTGTGCTCAGAGAAAATCGACTTCCCATCCTCCTTTAGCCATTGGTGGCGCATTGTGAGCACAGGTTGCATGTGTTTCTCTGAAACACATCGAAGCGAGAGAAACACTGTTGACGTGGTCAATCGCGGTCCTGGAGAAGAAAGCGGTAGCGAAGGCTAGACGACTAAGCTGGATCTGGCGAGATAGATCCAAGAAGACCTAACCTCACTACCTCCACGATGAAGCCTAAATTAGCCGACATGATGAACCAAGACATTTGCTGCAACGTATATAAGCCTCGACATTTGCAACATACCGCTTGTTTCTTATGCACCTAACAATCATCTTGGTCCATAGTATTGTTGATTTCTTTAATTCCTTTGTTGGCAAACACGGATTACCGTCCGGGCACCTGGGCGCACGTCCACAGGCTCGACACCGGCGCTTAAAAGCAATTCGGCAATCTCTCGGTGCAATATGCTGCTGGAACGGCTATAATCAGGTGGAAAACACACTGAAAATCACGAGTATCATTTTAGCTATGCCAGAGCCCTACAAGAAAGCTCAAAGTGCCCAGTCTTTACTGAAAAAACTTTCAATTATTTGGTACCACACCTACTTTTATTTGGTGCATTATTTCCTAGCTTCACACGGCTACACATTCTATCTCTATATATACATCTACTATCTGCATCTATTCGGAAACCCAACGAAAGTCTTTACTATGGGTTGCATGCGACTAGACTTCATCTAGCAATTAGTAATAAGAGGTATCCTGAAAAATACCTTGGGCCTCGCCCGTTCCCTAGCAACAAACTGACTTGGCCCATTACGTTCCAATGTCCATACATTGGGCTGGTCATGTTTCCCAAGCTCCACACTCCAGTCCCGTTTGTGGCACCGTATGCTCACGTGCTTGCCCTCGAAGATCAGAGTATTCCTATGGCGGTTGGCACAACAGTCTCTTCCATCGGCGGATATTCTGGAACACCGCAATATGGCTGCATCTAATTCATGTTCTCTGTGCGGAGGTGCTGATTCGTGCAGGTACTCCTTGATAGAATGCAATATGGCGGCCAGTGTTTGGGCCCTGACTAACCATGAGCTGGTAGAGCACATGATTTCTATTGGAGAACCAAATGCAAAAAATTGGTTGTTCAAGATGATCGAGACTATCCCTCACGAACAGTTCATCAAGGTAGCAATTACGCTTTGGGCTATATGGACAGCGAGACGTAAGGCTATTCACGAGGAAATCTATCAGAGCCCTTTGTCGATTTTTGGGTTTGTGAATTCTTTCATGGATGAACTAAATTGTTTGCCTCAACCAAGGGGAACTGTCCAGGCCCCAAGACCTGCTGCTTGCCGGAGATGGATTCCCCCTTCTATGGCTATCCCAAAAATCAATGTAGATGCTGCTGTGGGAAAAAATTCGAACAAAGGAGTTGCAGTTGCGATCTGTCGGGATCACACGGGTCTTTACCTTGGAGCTTCTGCGGTTGTCTTCTCAGGGATTACCGACCCTGCTAGTCTTGAAGCGTTGGCGGTTCGGGAGGCTTTGGCGCTGGCACAGTTAATAGTGGCCTCCGACTGCAAATCTGTGGTGATCGACGCAAAAAGGGGCTCTCTAGGGAAATATGGATCATTTATAGTGGAGATAAGTTAGGTCGCGTTCTGCCACCTTCCATGATTGCATGGTGGGTTATGAGAGTCGAGCAACAAATTTTGAAGCACATGATCATGATCTAGCTAGGCATTCTATTTCTTGTGATGTAGGGCGCCATTTGTGGCTTGTTAATCCCTACTTAGTTTCTATACCTGTATAAACATTTTAATGGATCAATAAAGGATGGGCGGTGTTTTTCTCAACAAAAAAAAACCTGCTCCGCAGCGGCGATCATCTCAAAAAAACAAAACAACAAAAAAACTTCGCAACGATGATCGGAAGCGCAAGCGGCGGGAGTTCCAATCTGGGGGACTGTGGTTCTGTGGTAGACCAAAGTAATTCCTTTTTTAGCCTTTAGACCAAAGTAGTTTGCAATGTGTCTAGGCTTTGAAAAATTCTAGATCCGCCAATGTTGGCAATCAGTTCAAGATTTGATCTGCCGGTTTTGCTTCCGGGCCATATGCTGTTGCACTCTTTGGCGGACAGATTTTACACTAAAGTTTGTATAACCGCACCAAAAAGAAAAAAAATACAAAAGGTCCGAGTTAATGGAAAACTCTCTGAAATGCAATACTTCTAAAGGATTCTTGGAAAAATTAGAGCATCTCCAACAAACGATGTATAACGCGGCGCTGCAAATCGGATTTAGAGCGCGTGCTGCGGATGCCGCGCGCGACACCGGCGAGAGCTTCGTCGGGTGTTCTAAACCGCCGCGCCAAGTCCAGCTTTGAAATGGTATTTTTGCAGATGCGCTAAAATGCAGTCCCAAAAACCGCATTTTCACACAATTGCACATCTAAATGGGTCAAACAAAATTCAAAAATAGACTAAAAATATAAATTCGGCGACGGCGGCGGAGACACCGCGGGCAGGGTGCGCTCGCGGTGACGGCTCCCCGGAGAAGCCATGGCAGTGGGCGGCACGAACTCAGGCCATGGCGGGCGATGGAAGGCGAGGACGGTGTGGATAGGTTCCGGCGTTGCGCCCGTCCGCCCTGGCTCGGCGGAGCTCCTAGCGTGGTGGTGTGCAGCGGTGATCTGGACTCCACGAGTTCGGATCAGGGCAGGGGGGCTAGGCCCGTTTCAAGCCCATCTTCGCCCAGATCTGTAGACGTCCGACAGCCATGGGGGCTGGAGGTTTCACTCGAGTCCTCGTCATTCTTGTCTTGTTGCTCTTCCTCGTCACTGCTTGACGAGGCTTCGCTTGACTCCTCATCGTCGCTAATCTCCGACACTTTGTCCTTGGTCTCCACCTCACCCTTGCCTCGTACATGCCCCACTTCCTCGTTTAGCGAGGCCCCCGAGATCATCTCCGCATCAACCGTGGCTACGGTACTAGTATCAGCATGAGCAGGAGTGACTATTCTCATCTCTGAATCAACAGGAGATGGGGAGATTTTATAATATACCACGCTTTACTTTGTTCCTTTACTATTTACCACACATTACTTGGCTATTTATTATTTGCCACACATTAGACCAATTTCTTTATAATTTGCCCTGTTTCTCCTTTTACAGAACAATTCATTTTTTTAACACGAAAATACATTGTGAAATACACTGCGTGTACGTCTTTAGCTGGACCGGTACCTAGTCGGACATAATCAACCAACCAAACAGAACACCAAACATCTGGCCAGTGCTATTCCCCAATCTATGCGCGTCCAGTGAGTTCCAGCTGAGAAAGTGAGAACGCGCCAGGATCCGCACCGGCCGGCCGCCTTGCCCACGCTCGTTCTTGTGGCTGGCCGAGCCACGGCGAGCTTGCCAAGGGTAGGTGCGAGGGAGCCAAGGCAAGGGATGCAGTGCTGAGCTCTTGAATGGGTGGTCGTGCGGCTGGCGGGGATGAGCAAGATGGAGCTATGGTGGCACTCGGCGGCGGGCGCGACCGAGGCTGGTGGTAGGAGCTTGCAGCGGCGCTGGAGTGGCCGCGGAGATGCACTGAGGAAGAGCTGCGGGTCGCCTGCCTTGAGGTTATTTTGCCGGCGTTCATACAGAGATGCTACCGGCGACTTCCGACGACAATCCCAAAGCTGGGTGGCGACGCCCCCGAGCTCCTGCCGTCGGCTACCTCTCCGTCATGCTGCTCGTGGCCACCTGCCCGACCAGCTACTGATGGTAAGCTCTCTCTTCTGCTCCTCCATATGCTCTGGATAAAGTTTGTTTACTTTTGCTGTTGAACTGAATGTCCATATGACTTTGTATACAAAGTATGACTAGAGTTAACTCATCTGGCTTGTTAATTCGCATGCCACACTAAATACTTCGTCAATACTATAAAACTACTCTGAACCTAGTAGCCTGAAGGTTTCATGGAAACAAGTTTAATTGTCAAAACTGAATATGTATGGTATAGGACTCCTCTGAAAATTAGGTGTCAGGTGTAAATTGGGTTGTGGTACTGAGGTACATCTACTACTCTGAATACTAAAAGCCTTGGTTTGATTGCTGATGAATTTCGTATTAAGAAGATCCAATTTAGCAATTATCTGCACATGGATGAAATACAGTTCAGATTTGCCAGGAAACAAGCAAGCATTAATTTATTAGACAGCAGCATAGCATTTACAGCTACAGAACAGAGCACACCTTGGTTTACAAATTCAAAGATATATATCACCTAAACATGATAGGTACTGATTATGATCAGTTGTGCCTTTAGATATCCCAAAATTTAGGATTACATGGAATTGACATAATTCATCATACGATAGATCACCAACTCATAATTCAGAGTTTAAAATAGTCAAAATAATAAATTTTGTGTGCATTATTCAATAAATAAAGAAAGGCAACACATCTATCTTAGAATTGAAAACAGAGTCTTGACTCAATAAAATCATTGTTTCCTCCTCCTTGGAGTTAATTTTTTCTTGGATGCATTGGAACTTGAAGGCACATCAAAACTAGGCGCAGCCGGAGATGTAGTAGTTGTCACTGGTGGTGGTGATGCGCCACCTTCGGCCATGGCCATAGAAAGTCTCCTACAAATTATACATGATGTTAGAAAACAGATTTTCCCCATAATTCTGTGCATATGAAAGCAAGTAGAAGGATTACCTCCTCGTAACAGGCCAGCGTGTGGGCGGCGCGGGCGGCGGCGGTGCGGATGGGGAGGGGGAGGGGGGCCTAGGATGCCGCGACATGGGTGGTGGTGGTGGGTTGGTGCTGGCTGGGGTTTCGGGGAGGCGGCGCCATGCATGATTTTTATCTCGCGCTTGCTCTTGCGTGGGGGTTTAGGGTTTTAGCGTCGCGGGTGGCGGTGGCTGGCTGCGCGGCGCGGGGTGTGGAGGGAGGAGGAGAGTGTGGAAGCGGCTCCTTCTCGCGGTGGGGAAGTGTCTTTGGTCCGCATCCCGCAAATCGGGCGATACACGTCTGCAGCAGGTCCGACGTGCACGAATCTCAGCGCTTCGAGACGAGCCCATTTGTTGCATACGCATTTGGCAATTATTTATTTGGTACAACCGTCTGGCAATTGTTCATATACCCCTCTGATTCATGTTATCTGTCACTAGTAAGATGTATCTGCAACTAAAAAAAAAAGTTATAGACGTCACAACTGCTGAGGCTCAGGCGGTGAGAGATGGCCTCCGTCTTGCGGAGCGCATTGGCTGCAACATTATTGAGGTGGAGTTGGATTTCCTTGGTGTGGTTACGGCCTTCCAATAACCTCTGGAGAATAGGATTGTGGGCACGACCTTTCTGGATGAGTGCCGGACGATGATGGCGGGGTTCAACTCGGCCGTCCTAAAACACTGTCCAAGAGAATCAAACAGAGCGACGGATCTTTTAGCTAGTTCACTAGAGGATAGAAATTGTAATGTTTTGGCTCGAGAGCCTGCCTGTCTTTCTCTACCCACAAATTATGGACGATGTAACTCTACTATGATAGGGGCAGCAAGTTCTTGATGCACTCTTTTCCTTCCGAGGTACCTAGGGGGTCGGTAGGTTTTTAATGAGACGGCTTGCTTGCATGTAATAGAAAATGTTTCAAAAAACAAGGGGTTGGCATTTGGCGAGTGTTTGATTTTCAACTATAATAGCTTAACACTTTCCTAGTCCCTTCCCTCATTGGCCACGGGCTTTTTCTTTTTCATGCTCAACCTTATAAGTGAAAAGGAAATTACAAGCTTGTGCTCGGGGGAAATCGATTTCCCTTCCTCCTTTAGCCATTGGCAGCGCGTTGTGAGCACATGTTGCATGTGTTTCTCCGAAACACATCGAAGCGAGAGAAACATGTTGATGTGGTGGATCGCGGTCCTGGAGAACAAAGCGGCTGTGAAGGCTAGACGACTAACCTGCATCTGGCCAGATAGATTCAAGAAGACCTAACCTCACTAGCTCCGTGATGGAGACTAAATTGGCAGACATTATGAACCAAGACACAAACACCAACTACAAAACGAGAAGATATAACAAGATCCGCCACTCCAAGAACGCAACAACCTAACGACTAGACATGTGGCCTTCGCCAATGCGGAGTGGTTGAATGGATCGCCTCTTTGGCCTTTTTTTTTCCTCTCGAGAGAGAAACAATAGCCAACTCTTGTCACAAGTTTGGGCCGCAACAAAATATCTCGAGTTTTGGGTAGAATCGGTTACATTGGGCTAATAGTGGCCTTTTTGGGTGAATTTCACACCTTCTGCTCATGCAACTCAAAAGTGAATAATAAAGGAGATGGATGAACAACTGCAACTCCATTTAGCTTGAGTAAGTGTATGGATTCGGGATGGGTTAGAAACTATTGCACAAGAGTACATAGAACTAGCCCGTTCTATATATACAGTCATGCGTCGCAATATTTCTTGATAAGCATTGAGATGACAACCACCAACACTTTAGAATTTGTATCATTGTAACTATGCCAGAGCCCTACAAGAAAGCTCAAAGTGTCCAGTTTTAACTGAAAAAACTTTCAATTATTACCACACCTACTCTTATTTGGTGCATTATTTCCTAGCATCACACGGCTACACATTTCTATCTCTATATATACATCTACTATCTGCATCTATTCGGAAACCCAACGGAAGTCCTTCCTGTGTAGTAAGTTAAGGTAAAAAAAGATAACGTGTGCTTGCATGCGACTAGACTTCAGTAGCAATTAGTAATGGGAGGTATCGGGAAAAATAACTTGGGCCTCGGCTGGTCCCTAGCAGCAAACTGACTTGGCCCATTACGTTCCAATGTCCATACATTGGGCTGACCATCTTCAGGAAGCCACGCCCATTGATTGAATCGATCGGTTAGTCTCCAGAGTCCATGCTCCAATCCCTTTTGTAGCACAGTCTGTTCCCATGCTTGCACTCCGCAACGGCGATCGTCTCAAAAAAACAAAACAACAAAAAAAACTTTGCAGCGATGATCGGAAGCGCAAGCGACGGGAGTTCCAATCTTGGGGGACGGTGGTACTGTGGTAGACCAAAGTAGTTCTTTTTTTAGCCTTTAGTTCAAAATAGTTTGCAATGTGCCGAAAAAGTTCTAGATCCACCAATGTTGGCAACCAGTGGTAATTTTTACGGCTAGTCTGTTTTGTAATAGTGCTTTGCTGAAAGCTCAAGAGGTTGACTTGGAGTCATTTTATTTTGCACGGTGGGGCAATATCAAATTGTAAAGTTTCTTGTTAGCCCCGGCACACTATGTCATAATTGATTTATAGAGGCACTTTAGTTGAACCACTTTTCAAAAATGCCTAGTAAAATTATTTTTTGAGGAATTTATAATTATTGCCTAGAAAGATACAATTTTTAGAGACACTTTTTAAAGTGCACGTAAAAATATAATATTTAGATGCAATTTTCCTAAAGTGTCTATAGGAATATTGATTATTTAAGATGCCTTCCAAAAATGTATGTAATCTATGTTTAGGCACATTAAAAAGTGCCTAGACAAATGGATGTGACTAGTTTCTGGTCGATCGAGAACTAACTTCGTTCTTCGTGAGATGGTGTCATCAAATCTTTTCAACCCACATTATAACTGATGATTAGAATGAATCACGAATTAAATCTAACGTTTTGGTGCATTTTTCTTAATTTTTAACTAAAAAAAATCTCATATGCACCTTGCAAAACCGTAGAAAAATATGTAGCTTTCAAAAAAAAAAAAAACTTATACTCCGTCTCGCACGCCCCCGCCGCTTGTCCCCGCTTCTCTCGGATTCCCCCTCCTCCTCATGATCAGGCGTCGTCTCCGCAGGATCGGAAGAGGCGTTGCGGTGGTCTTGGTCCTCCTACGCGCCGCCCGGGCACGGTGCTCCAGGCGCTCCACGGCGGCGGCGGCGGCGACTGAGCACTACCTGCACATGGCACGCCTCGCGACCCAGTACCAGGACGCGGCCGACGCCCTCTGCTACGTCCACCACGCCCTCTCCCCCCTGCAGCGACCTCCGACCGCAGCAGACCTCGTCGTCGCCTCGCGCAACCCCGCCGGAGCACGGTCCAATGCACATCGACACGAGGGCTGACTAAACCCCTTTGGTAAGCACCCCTGCTCGACTGCTCCTCCTCTGCGCCCGCCATCTGCTCGATGGAATGCGGCGCCGACTAGCCAGAGACAAGCTCGCTCGTAATTTTCTGTCCATAGTCTCATCCCGCCTGTGGTTCTGCTGCTGCAGTGTTACTTAGCGAAGCTAATGAGTTTCCACTTACCGCTACGGGCCCTCACTCCTGGACTCCCTATGAGGTGAGGGAGGTCGTCGATGCGGTCGCCAGTTGCCGCTTCGAGGTCAGGGAAAATGCCGCCACTGAGGAGGCCATCCTCATGCAGGTGCTGCTGCTGCGCTTGGACTTAGCAGCGCGATAGGGACATAGGGTGGCGTCATGAAGACATGCTTGCAAGGTAGGGAACTTGAGCGGCATGGGAGATGGCAACTCCATGGCTTCCTCCCGTGCACAGCTCTACATTCACGGTACTTGCTATATTCACAGCTCTAATTTTTACTGTACCGTCATTGCATCGTGATAGTAATCAGGGATTGGAGCAGCTTGCATGTCGGTTTGTGAGATCAACTATCTATCACGTTATGTTGTGCTGTTGACTTGCAAAATAAATTTGGACTGATGCGACTCTAGTTAACCATTGCCATCTACTCTAATTATGTTCTGAGGACTATAATTCTCTGTAATGACTTTGTTCAGAATATAATATAAGCTCTCTTTTCGTCTCATTTTTTTTTGTAATTGTTTTGCCCTGATGGGATATAAGGAAATAGACTTCCCCACATATATTAATGATGCACTTTACATTGTTGCGGCCACTGAAACTTTTTTTTACATAGCTGCGTATGAACTATGAAACAACAAGGCCTTGAAGGCCATAAAGACCTTAATTTTGCTTCATTTCCTGGTGAGTTTGCCTTGCTACATGTTAGGTAGTATACCTAATACTCTTTCTTGGTGCATTTCTAGATTACCATTTAGTGTTTAACGATCCATCCTGTACAACAGTTGTGTTGTTCATGCTGTTTTTCTTACAGCTCACTGGAAGGCTTTTGTTCAAGGAGGTACTTCTGTCCTAAGGTGACCGGCTGCCTTTGTTTGCCGCAAATTCAGGTTTGCTTCCTCCCTATCTATCAATATCTTTCATCCTAAATTCAAGCAGCCATCATTCAAAGTCCACATGGTTGATCTACACCTTAGGAAAGATGCACATTACCCTAGACTTATTGTATCTTCTCCAAGTGCAGTATCAGTTCTTATCCAGTTTCAGGCAAAGCTTTATACAAATGTTTATATGGTATCAGGATTTAATAAAAATAACAGTAGAGGGCTTTGTCCTACTGTTTATGTGTCAAAAAGATATATGGTATCAGGTCATTACGTTTTCAGAGCTAAACAGAGACAATTTATGTACTGGGCAAACTACAGACTCTTTTCCATGTCAACTTCATTTGCAAATAGCAGAGGGGCATGGTTCCTTATAGCTTAACATTGTTGTCAGCAACCCAATCGGAAGTTGTAACTACTGATGTGCCTGTTCCTTATAGCTTAACATTGTTGTCAGTTTATCAGCAACTAAATTGAAAAGCCATAATTAACACAGTGATGTGAATTTTCATGCATGTTCTAATACTTCATCTTTTTTTGCTAGTGTAGCAGGATATCAGTTATTTTTTCACATAAAAATGTTTACTAGATCGTATATCTATTTCAGTATTCTTATGTTTTCTTAATTGCAAAACTGCAGATGCATCTCACCCTGGATTTGTAAAATGGGAATGTAGTAAGTGGTGCTTGCTTCCAGCTCCCGACTAGAGGATGGCATGCCAAATTTCTAAAGCCATGACATCTGCAGCATTGAGTTAGGTCTCCAAATCTTCCGGACTACCAGGTGCTTTATTAGGTAAACTCCTCTAAAGTTCAGTGTATACCCAGCATACTGTAGTGTTCCCAGCAAAACCCTGAATCCACCTAGAGCATGCTTTAAAATGAGAATTCATGTTCGTTCTGGGAAAGAAGTTCACATACAGCTCAGGTTCCACTAATCCGCATGCATGAGAATCTTATAAGAACACTTTTGTTCTATGCAAGAGTAGTTGGAAGATTCAATTTGTTTTATGGGAACAATTCTCTAGCTGTGCAGTCCAATTTGATTCGCCGAGGTATGGTGTTGGAAGATACTAAATGCTTGGTCTGTCAGAGGATAGACGAGGATGGTTGTCACCTGTTTCTTAAGTGCAAGTCAGGTAAGGAGGTATGGAAAGAACTGAATATGCTAGAAATCAGAGGAAAATTGTTACAGTGTAATGGTGTTCAGGAAGTCTTGGACGAGATTTGGAGATTGGATGAACGCAAGTGTGTTGAGATAATAGCCATGTGGTGGATTTGGTGGAATCAGCGGAACAAAATCCGTGAAGGAGGGGAGAAGGTGGCTGCAGCAGACTTGGCATACCGTGCTAGGTGTTTAACGGCTGATTGTTTAGAATTTTGCAAACCTGCTCGACAGGATATAACCTTTTTACCAGCCAAATGGGAACCACCAGATGCTGGTTTTCTGAAGTTCAATATAGATGGGTCTTTAAAAAAAGGAAACTATCATGGTGGCTGGGGTGTCATAGTGCGTGATGAGGAAGGCCATGTCGTCTCAGCCGCAGCTGGTGGAGCCGATGGAATACATGATGCTTTTAAGGCTGAGCTCAAGGCGCTAGAAGTTGCCATCGATCTGGCATCAAGTTTGGGGGCAATAAGGGTTATCTTTGAAACTGACGCACTGTTGCTTATGTATGCTATGAACAACCCAAGTGTTGATTTTTCTCCTGCTGCAGCTATCATTGAAGACCTGAAGATCCAATGCCGTACCTGGTTTTCCAAGTGCTCTATTTTTTCATGTAAGAGGGAGGTGAATGGAGTCGCTCATGAGTTTGCCAAGATAGGTGCTTTGTGTACAACTGGTACGATGAAGGTGTGGGAATCTGATGTTCCAGCTGATATTGCTGTTCTTGTAATAGGCCCAATAACATGCATACTTTACATTGTTAAATAATAATAATTAAATCCCACATAATAGCCAATCTAATAGCCAACCTACTACATGAGTGGGCTTTATGATGGATGTAGATGACATGGAATATCTATATAACCAGTATCGAGCTCTCTTATTAATCTTGCTCTAACAGGATAGGCGACTGATGGTTTGTCGGATCCTCCTTTTCTACTTCTATTTATCTAGAGCCTTCTCCTGCCCTCTCCACCAATTATTTCTCAATCAAGCTTCCATTGCTGCCAACCTCGTTTTTTTCTTGGCACTGCACACAAATTCTTCAAGCCCCGCCGGTTCCTACCACACTTGGCTTGGTTTCCCACTCCGCATCTAGTTGGTTGTCCTGGCCATGCCTTCCCACTCATCCTCAAGCTGCCCAGGCCAATGCCCCTCCAATGAGCACGGACATGCCCTACGAGCGCAAAATAGCAAACCAAACAAACTGCTTCTCGTTTCTCCACTCAAGCCCAAGTAAAATTATTGGCATCCAACATAGTGCCAATTCTAGTCCAAGTCAAGTTTCTACTCATATGATACCTGTTGGACCAAGTTGCATTAGATGGGCAAAATTTTTTATTGGCAACCAATCAAGCCCTAAGTTAACCTCATGAGCTTTCACAGCGTTGCAAACTTGGTAGTCCAATCGATTTGTGCTCCGATAGACGATGCGGAACGATGCCTAACGTATTTTTCAAGGCATGCACAATTCCTAAAACAAATAAAAGACAAGGCAAATATCTTCCCTCTCTTTCCTTACTACACCGTAGCTGTGTGTACTTATTTAACATGTGGATCCCACGGAAAGTGCAAACGGAACATGTGTGCGCAGTGCCTGCACCCAGTTTCTTAAAAAAATGGAAAAAATGTTATTCAATCTTACTCGTGTAATTTTTCACTGAAAAATACGATTGTATGTGGCCTACATAAGAATGACAAAATATCCAAAAAAAAATCATTTTCTCATTTTTGTGTAGGTTACATATAATCTTATCTTTTCATGAAAACTTAAACGAGTAAGTATCAACATAGTATATACATGCGTGCATTATTTCAAATTTATCTAAAACTTTAAAATATAATTTTTCATAACCAGATGTCGCGCGCACCCAGGTTTCAAAAGCACCGGTCGATGGATCCCAATACTCTTTGCCTATCGAAGTGCCTCAAAAATTAATCTAGGCATCGGTGATGAGGTGGCTACCTTTCTGAGGTATTGGGCACCGATGACGCTGGTCAAGGTGTTTTTGGCCAAGCACTTGCACGGTTGTTAGGGGAGGAATTAGCCATTGTTTGAAAGGAGTCTCAATCCTGTCTATCAAGGATTAAACCTCACGTTCTGTGCGTCTCACTTTCACGGCCGGACCTCTCTGTGTTCGGGAAGAACAAGGAGTGGCGTGGCAGGGTTGGCACAGCGATTCTCAGTGTAAACTGAGCATGTCAGGCCATCAGCCCCTCAGCCCCTCGAGCTTCGTCATGGCTACTCTCTCCTGTCTTCAACAATTATGTGTCGCTTGCTCTCTCACCACGAAAGCAGGACGCTGGGGAGAAGGTGGCGCCGTACTGGCGCCCGGATGGTGTTCGACCAAATGGATCTGTGGGCAGCGTACTGTTCCTGAACACTTCTCAGCCTACCGCACCAATGAGGTCAGTGTACTGTTCCTCATCTTGTATGAATACGAATGGGAACTAGTAACGCCATGCGACATTTGTTGCCTGACTTGGTTAGCCCATAGACTCTCACTTTGTTAGCTGGTAATTTAAGGCTTTTGGTTGGCTGACTTAACCTTTTCTCCTGGACTTTTATGCCCTGGTATTTTTTATTGGCTGCGGCTAGTTCTTGATTGATCTAGAATTAGCTTAATTCTCGGTCATCCAGTTTCATGTGTAATTTATGTGCAACACGGGTAAAATATGCAATTGCACACCTATGTGTAATTCTCATATGCAAGATTCACAAAGCAAATCTAACGGTCATATAGTCAATCTAGAACTAGCTTAATTCTCGGTTGATCTAGAATTAGCAAAAGTTTTTTTTTACTTCTTATACCCATTAACAATTAGGAAGAGAGAAGAACATGGTCTAGACAAGTATGACCCTCCTTCACATGATTCTGGCTTTTCCATCGAATATGTTTTCTGGACAAGTAGTCTCCTAGTTTGTCCATACTACTGTCTTGCTGAGCAAATAAAAGACTCGAAATCACCATCATTTTCCCGTGGTGCATGAAAAGTTCAGCTAAAGCACCGTTTCCAGGACCAATCTAGATCAGCGTGGAACGATAAGGACAAGCTAGAGGTGGAGTAGTTGACAACTCAGACAGTGACGGTTTCCTTCCAGTATGTGCGCTTTGCCTGCCTGTTAGCAATACAAAGTTGCTCTATGTGTAACATCCGGTCATTGACTTGTCAAGCAGGAAACTCCAGCAGTCTGCTATTTCCTTCTTCCTCCTATCCTCTCTTGGGCTCCATGATTGGTTAGAACTTAGAGCTCCGAGATAATTAGATTGGAGGAATTCAAGATGGAGCTTGCCATATCTGCAGTAACAGGTGAGCTCGTGAGCCGGTTCGTTTCATTCCTTATCAACAAGTATCACTCAGGCCGCGCATACTCTGAAGAGAAGCAGGTGGAGAGGCTACAACAAGTTCTCTTGAGAGCTCGAATAGTCGTCGAGGAGGCGGACGGCCGGTACATCACAAACTCCGGGATGCTGGAACAGCTTAATATGCTCGCAGAGGCCATGTACAGAGGCTACTGGGCACTAGGGGCGTTCAGGTACAGGTCGCTTCAAGAGACTCCAACGGAGGAGGAGCAGATTAGCTACTCATCCTCTAAACGTTTTCGCACGGTTCATGGCAGTGCTAGAAAGAATACGGCCACGTATCTTGTCGACTTGCAAGGTGTGTTGGAAAGCTTAGAGTATGCGGTTTCTAGCATGACGGAGTTTGTTGTTCTCTTGGGCGGATGCGACCATATGCTGCGTCGACCATACGATGCATATCTTTACAATGACAACATCATGTTTGGACGTCACGCCGAAAAGCAAAAGCTCCTGAACTTCGTGTTGCAGCACGGCCCTCACTGTGGTGCACCGGCTGTCCTCCCAGTCATCGGTGGTCCTGCGGTTGGCAAGAGGACTCTTGTTGCCCATGTATGCAAGGATGAGAGGGTTAGCTCACAGTTCTCTTCGATTTTGCACCTGAATGGGGATTCCATTTGTGGAATAGCAGACCATGGCAGTCTCTTGTCGGGGAAAGTATTGGTAGTTGTTGAGCTTGTTTCAGATGTTGACAAGGAGGACTGGGCCAAGTTTTGTTCCACCCTGGCAAGCATGGACAGTGGAAGCAAGGTAATCATAGTCAGCCGGTGTAAAAATTCAGAGAAACTGGGAACAGTCAAGCCGATCTTCCTCAATACCCTGCCATACGAGGAATTCAGCTACCTCTTTAAGACACTTGCTTTCGGGAGCGAAGACCCAGCACAGCACCCGCACTTAGCACGAATAGCAGACGAACTGGCCAGGGAGCTGCAGTCGGATTGGTCGCTCGTCGCCGCAAACTTGCTCGCTGACATGATGAGAAAAAATCTAAGTCTCCATTTCTGGCTCTGCACGTTGAGCAGGATGAGAAGATTTGTTGAGAGGAACTTCTCCCTGTTCGGGGAGCACCCGCAGTTGCTGATTCTGAGACGCCATCAGGTAGATGTTTCAGACTTCATCTTGCATTCTGCTTCTCCCCTCCGCATTGTACCGTCTTGTGCCGCTGGCAGCAGCCGGACTGAGGTTACAGAGCAAAGGGCATTGCTACCGAAGGTGAGGGTTGGGGATCTGCTGGTGGATCCTGGACTTCGGCCACAAGGGGATTTCAATGTCGTTACTTGGGAATCAAGGTTGCCACCATACACTTCGTTTGTTCATTTCGTTCCAAATGGTGCCCCAGGTGTGCCTGAAGATACTCCTCTGTCTGGGAGGAAGCGCAAGTCCATTTGACTCAAAGGATCTTCTACAGGGATTTAGTAGAGTTGGAATCTTTAGTGCCCCATTCGTTTGTAAATAAACAAAGATTTAGATATTGACACAGTGTTCCATATGTACTTCAGTACCTGTAACCATCATCTTTGTACATGTATGCCAATTGAAACTCGTGAAATTTTAGGTTAGGAAGAAAATCCTGAAAATTTTAATTTTCAGTCCTCCATTTTTTATACCTGACTTACAGTATTGCGAGTTACAGTATAGCGTTGGTTGTAAAATTTCAATTCACACCCAAGATTTGGAATATATTTATACATGACTTACAGTATAGCGAGTTATAGAGCGAAAATCCAATATGGTTCACGGGTGCATATGAACCCATTGTGTAAAAACATATTTTAAAATATGTAAAAAATCTAAAATAAGACAAATTTTTGGGATTTTTTATGTGATATGTTTAAAAAGAGGAATTCGGGAAAACGCCTTACATTTGTGGAGGCCTTGGCAGTATACACGCCGACTCTGCGGCTCCCCTACCTCCGCCTCCGAGGCCACACGCCCCATCTCCCAACGGCCGACGGCCGACGGCCGACGCCGCTCCGCTCCCCTCACCTCTACAGCACGCCCCCGCCGCTTGTCCCCGCTTCTCTCGGATCCCCCCTCCTCCTCAGGATCGGAAGAGGTGTTGCGGTGGTGTTGGCCCTCCTAGGCGCCGCCCGGGCATGGTGCTCCAGCCGCTCCACGGCGGCGGCGGCGGCGGCGAATGAGCACTACCTGCACATGGCACGCCTCACGACCCAGTCAGTAACAGGACGCGGCCGACGCGCTCTGCCTCGAGAACAACGAGCTCCGCCTTCGCCCTCTGCTACGTCCATCCCCCGGCTGCGACCTCCACCGCGGCCGCAGCCGACCTCGCCGTCGCCTCGCGCAGCGCCGCCGGAGCACGGTCCAATGCACATCGACACGAGGGCTGACTAAACCCCTCTGGTAAGCACCCCTGCTCGACTGCTCCTCGTCTGCGCCCGCCATCTGCTCGATGGAATGCGGCGCCGACTAAAGAGATGAGCTAGCGAGCTCGCTCCTCTCCCGCGTGTAATTTTCGGTCCGTGGTCTCATCCGGGCCTGTGGTTCTGCTGCAGCGTCATTACTTAAGCGAAGCAAACGAGTTTCCCCTTGCCGCTACACGGTCCTCACTCCTGGACTCCCCTCTGAGGGAGGTCGTCGATGCGTTCGCCAGTTGCCGCTTCGAGGCCAGGGGAAAGGCCGCCATTGAGGAGGCCGTCCTCATGCAGATGCTGCTGCAGCGCGAGAGGGTGGTGTCGTGAAGACATGTTTGGAAGGCAGTGTCGTTGCCTAATCGACGGTACCTCGGAGGAGGGATCCTCACGAGGGGGAGAAGAAGTAGGGGCCATAGGGCGGAGCGCACACGGGACGGTGGTACGCGAGTTACCCAGCTTCGGAACACCTGCACGATGACAGGGCCTACTGCTGCTTGTCTGGAATTATCTGGGCGCTTTCGCGTTGTTACAATGAGTTGTGGTTGTCGCTCTAGGGCTCCCGGGATCCGGCTTATAAAGGCGCACGGATCTAGGGTTTACATGGAGAGTCCTAGCCGGATTACAGACAGTCTAAATACGGTACAATATCTTGCCGTGCACGTCACGGATCCGCCTTCCATATACGTCGATCTTGGATCCGGGTTCCTCATGGGCTTCCATGGATCCGGGTTACTCCTATGTCGGTACGGATCCGGCCTGCCGATCTGGGGCTGGACTTCTTCCTTCATGATCAACGACAAGCCGGGCCGCCCGATGGGCCACATGCCTCATCACCGTCCGTGGGCCACCCGGGCTTGCCGGATCTAGGCACCTGTCGATGGTACACCTATGAAGTATACCCACAACGGTAGCCCCCGAGTTCTCCGAGTTTCGCCTGCAGTTTCCGCCTTGCTAGTCCATTACAATCTCCGGCAAACGTTGGTAACGCGGAGAAACTTGAAGAGCTCCAACTTTGCATTTTCTTCTTTTTTCCAACTTATAGCCGGAAAATGCTCCCACCCGCGGGACTTCATCCATCGACATTCAAAAGGACATCTCCGGGTTACTCCCTGCTCGAATGAGAGAACTTATCTTCACGCAACTACCCGGAATCTTAAAAAGACTCAAACGGTTCCGCCAATTACAGGCGCCATTTTTGCGCGATTCGCGCGGTAACTTATCTCTAGCCATTTTTACTGCTAGGGTTCGGGACACGTGGCACACATCCAACGGCGCGACGCTTGCGTTCCGACCACGGGATGCGGAACACGAATCTCATCCCCTCGGCCTATAAATACCGGCCGTCGACCCCTTTACCCCTCATTCACCCCCTCCTCTCGCTCTCGCCGAGCGCCGCCGAGAGCTTCTCCGCCGCCGTGCCGGAACCCACGGAGAACCGCCGGAGCATCACCGGAGCACACCCGCCACCGCGGTGTTCTTCGTGTTCATAACTCCGACGAGCTTCCGCAACTCCGGCCACCGCACGCCATTACGGTAAACTTCGAACTCAACTTTCGCACCGCGATTGGTAGGGATGAACTTGGGGAAGATGAAGTGGGATCCGACTAAAGAAAGTTTCCGCCAACTTTTTTCTTCGGATGTCTTCAACGACTCCGCCTCCGAACTCGGAACCGATCATGGCGACGCCAATCTCCTCCGCCCCTCCTCCTTTCGTTCCCATCGAGCTGGATCCTTCAAAGGATTCCGGCAAGGAGACCGGGGAACTTCTGCCCACCCGGAAAAAACCTCCGGGGCGGGCCAGTCGGAGCAGCAAACAGAAGAGGCTGCCAAGAAATCAAAGGCTCGGAAGCGCGACTCCGAAGCTAAGGGGAAATGGTGGCCCTGTACCACCACCGAGATGGAATTGAAGAATCTCGAGTCGGAAGGCTTCCTGCAACCCGGAAGCTGGAGGTCGGTTCCGGATGAACCAACTCCGGCTCCAAGGGACGACGAAATGAGTGGCGACGAAGGCACGGTGGAGCGTGGATTTTCATTCCCGCCTTCGGATTTCTTCGGGAGATTCCGAAGACGTACGGACTCCAACCTCATAACATATCTCCGAATAGCGTGCTCGCCATCGGCAACCACGTCGCTCTCTGCGAAGGCCACCTCCGGGTAACTCCGGAGCTTCCCTTGTTCCAATACTTCTTCAGCTGTCAAGAAAGAAGATCCGCCAAACTTCCGAGCGCCAACTTGCGGATCCATCACTTTCCTCCTCCGCCCGAGTCGCGTCTACCCCCACACCGATCGCCATGAATCCGCGAGGTATTGGTCGGAGGCTTCTTCTACTCGAAGGACGTCTCCGACCCGGCGAGCGACAAAAAACTTCCAACATTCAAGAACAGCCCCGCCAACGAGACTCCGGCATGGACACGGTGCCCTCACCTCTCCAGACTCGCCTCGGCTGAACCGCGCGATAAGGCGGATCCGCAAGCTTACGGAGGAGGGGCTCACGAGGAAGGATTTGACCCTCTCCTGGTTTACCAAGCGGATCCGGCCGCTTCAACACGAGGACCGATTGATGTTTGAATACACGGGCGCGAAGACTCAATGCGCGCCACCAAAGATAACACTGTCCGCCGACGCTATCGACAAGAGGATCCGGCTCCTCCTCAAGATCCCGCGTGAACTCCATGTTCACGTATGCAACAAAGACATCCACACGGAGGGATCCGGAACCGCGGTACGGCATCCGGACTTGATCTATTGTTTTTCTTCAAACTTTGCCTAAGTTTTTATCTTTGCACTAGCTCGAAGCGCTTGAAGAGAGTGAACTCGGAAACCTCCTCCGAGTCCCATCTACCGGTAACCCGGATCCAGAAGCCGCATCGGAGGCGGAAGCTCTGAAGCCGGCCGCCCCGCGAAGAGGAAAAGGCCAGCCCCTTCCGGCTCCCCGAGCGAAACGCCCCGCGAGACACTTAGTATCGCGGCTACTCGAAAGGCGAGGCGGAAAAGAAGCGCCTCGCGGCGATCAATACCAGCAACAAAGGGCAGCCCTGCCATCCAGGCACTTTTTCAAGCCTTCGGGTAAGCGTCTCCCTTCGAGATCCAAGTTCCGGTTTAACACTTGTTCTTATGTTTACATGCTTTTCCTGTAGCTCAGGAAGCCAACCTCCCAAGGCCCCAAGGGTCACCAAGAAGAAGGTCAAGCCATCTCCGGCCTGTCCCTATCACTCCCGAGGTGGAAGTTCCGCCGAAGGCCTCATCTGCCGACAAGCCGGATCCGAAGGACGTCATTGACCTTGACGACATTCACGAAGATCCCGTTTACCGGGCGACTCCGCCAAGGGGACCTCCTCGCCCATTCCTCCGCTTCGATCGGCCAAGCTCCGCTTTCGCGGGGCCAACCGGAGAAGAGCAGGAGCAAAAAGCCAAGCTACTTCAAGTCACCAACGCGACCCGCGTCAACCTTCAACCAACTCCGTCCCTCCAAAAGCTTACTCTTGCGAACGTCACGCGAAGGTTTCCGTCATGCGTGAACACGGTATGGGGAAAACCGGAGGAGGAGGTGCGCGAACTCGCCGACACGGAGGAGAACACGAAGGATTTTTCGCCAAGCACGGGGAAGTGCGGCGAGGTAATACTAGCCCCCAAGCATTGGGTGATATAGTTCCGAATAACATGTATTATCCGATGCTTTCCCAAAATGTACTTTAGACGGAAATTTAAAATTTTCATATCCCAAAGCTGAACTCCTCGCTAGCCTCCAAGATTTTGAATATCCGGCTAACTCCCTGTCGCTTCACGGACCACACGGAAATTGCATGAAGATTTGCGCATCCATGTCTTTGGAGCGAGATCACGGAGATCGAGGGGCTGCGCCGAACGCGGAAAACAGCCAAAAGGCTATCCAGTTGCTTGAGACCCGCTGAAAGGTACAAGATCCGGATTTTTTACTTTTTGTGTTAAGTCATAATGCATGATGCATAATACGTGCAACTTGTACGCCTTCGAGAAGAATGCGCTAAGCGCTCCTCGCTTGATGAGCTTTCCGCCAAGGTCACGGTGCTTGAGGCGGAAAACGAGTCCCTCCAGAACTTTATGAAAGAATCCTCAAGCAAAGAGGCTGAAGCAAGAAGAGAACTCTCGAGAAGCATTCCCGCGAGAAGGCGGAGTTGATCGACAAGGCTGGAGAGAAGCCAAGGCCGCGTGATCTCCACACTCGCCAAGAACAAAGCCACAGGAAACGGAGGCGGAAGCCATTGACAAACTTATCTTCGTAAGCACTCTTCGCGTCGTTGCTCAGACCATCTTTCATGTTTTCTCGACGGAACTGAACCTCTTTTCTTCCACGAGCAAGTCTTGGCTTTGAGTGGACGAAAGATTCAAACTGACGAGGACGGAAGCCTACGAGGAAGTGCGGAACTCCATTGATGCCTTGTTTGGAGCTCGTCGCGGAATTGCCACGGCTCTATCGCTAAAGAAGGCCAAAACCTCGGTCATCGATACGATGACCAATCTTATGCGGCAGTGCCGGAGTTCATCAAGGGCTGGCAAAAATCTTCGGCGCGGAGCCGCCTCCTTGGTCTGGCCACCTGCAAGGCTTTCTTCCCTCGCTCAATCCGGCGCAAGTTGCCCGCGGAGCCCCGAGAGTTCCGACATGAGCGCCCTTCTCGCGGAAACCGAAGGCTATGAAGAGCTGTTTGTCGAGGCGAGTGGATCACTCGTTACGGTACAACAAGCACAACCTGCCCGAAGGTTTTTCCGACGCGGAGGAGGAAGCAAGCGAGCCGAGTTTTATGGGGAAGGATCCGGGTCCGAGCAACGAGCATTCGGAGGAAACTGCGGAAACGACTACGAGCCGGATGCGGTGACGGTGACGACGGCTCCGGCTACCGACGATCGCGAAGAGGAGGACTCCGAGTAGAGTTCTGTTTAAAACAATGAAACAAGTTGCATCATTTTGGCCCCGAGCGAGGTTTGTAATAAGACTTTAAATTCTTAAGTAGCTAGGAACGAAACAATTATGCGTGGGGCGGAAACACTTATCCTGCTATCCGTTTAATATTATGTGCATGTTTCGTTTTTTGTCGGAAAGCAAGTCTTGATCTCGTTATTCTCCGGCTTGCCCGCTTGACCTTCCGCGAGCCGGAAAACCTTAGCCGGAGACGCTCGCCGGCGGCAGCGAAGCCCAATGGCAATCCGTCCATAACCGCGGAAACAAGCCCCCGAGGCATAGGTGCCGGAAATCGCTACTAGGAATCCACGAGTTCGCAACGAGATAACCACTTAATCGGAAAACTTAAGCTTACGTCCTAAAGGACGATTTTAGAAATCACAACTTTTATACACGCCTAGGCGGAAAACATCCAGCTCTGCGGTTTTAGTCGGAAAAAACATACATGATCTAAAATGAACAAGTAAAGGAGGTAAAAGACTCAAAGAGTGAACCATAAGCTTTATTTCATTGATCATGTATAACTATTACAGAGTTTGTAACTCGGAAAAATATGCTAAGTGTAGAAAGGACGTAGGCTGTGCTATATTCCAAGAGCGATCTGTTTCATCGTAGATGTCATCCGGATCCTCACGCTTGCGTTTCCGGCGCCGGTTAGCGGGTCTATCCCTCAGCTCACGGAAATCGACAAGGTAGTACGATCCGTTATGAAGCACTTTGCTAACGACAAAGGGTCCTTCCCATGGAGATTGCAACTTATGGTCTTTCACTGTCGAAGGCGGAGGACCGGGTCTCCGGCCATAAAGGAGCGTTTCCGAACTCGACGGCTGTGATAGCGTCGGAGCCTCGTCGGTAGATGGCGGAACGGCTGGTCGGCTAGATTCCGAGCTTCTTCGATCAAGTCCACGAGATAGGCATGCGGCCTCGTCGAGCTGTTTCATCGTTATAGGCGGAAACTCGCGGTGAATCATGGATGATGTCGGAGGGAATCACGGCTTCGGATCCGTATACCGGGAAGAAAGGGTAAACCACTGTTGACCTGTTAGGGGTAGTTCGCAAACTCCACAAAACGGCGTCCGGTTCGTCGGCCCAAGCTCACGGTTGCTCTTCGCAGCGGCTCTTCGAGGCGTGGCTTGATTCTCGATAATATTAGACCGTTAGCTCTTTCGACTTGACCATTGGATTGTGGGTGAGCCACGGATGCAAGGTCCAATCGAATCCCCATTGTCTCACGGTAATCCTTCAATTCTCCACTGAGCGAAGTTTGTGCCATTATCCGTGATTATGCTTGTGTGGGATGCCGAATCTCATTACGAGGCTGATGACAAATTTTAGTGCCGTAGCACCGTCGGCTTTTCTCACGGCTTGGCCTCGATCCACTTGCTTGAACTTGTCAACGGCGACCAAGAGGTATTCGCAACCACCGGAGATGATCTTTTTAATTTACCAACCATATCAAGCCCCCGGACCGCAAATGGCCGGGTGATAGGTATGGTCTTCGGCTCTTGAGGCTGGAGCGTTTGGTTGAGTAGCGTAGTGCCGACAACCTCGACAGGTCTTGACTATCTTATCGGCGTCTTCTTTAGGCGCGAGCCAATAAAAACCTAGCCGAAAAGCTTTTGCAACGAGTGATGCGGGAGCGGCATGGTGCCCGCAGTCCCTGCGTGGATCTCTTCGAGGATTTCAATGCCATCCTGATTTGATACGCATTTGAGAAATACCCCTGTTGCACTTCGTTTGTAGAGCTGTCCATCGACAATTGTGTAGGATCGTGCTCGTCGATGATGCGGCGTGCGAGGACCTCGTCCTCCGGCAACTTCGATCGATGAGGTAGTCCGAGAAAGGCTGTGTCCGGGCCGGAATGATAGCTAATACCTCTTTAGCCGGAGACATCTGCCATACTGGGTTTTCCGGGTTAGCGCCCTTCACCGAGGGTATCCGGAGATGCTCTAGGTAAATTCCGGGCGGAATTGGCTTTCTGCCGGATCCGAGCTTGGATAGCATATCTGCCGCTGTATTGTCGTCTCTTCTGACGTACTTGACTTCGTATCAGGAAGCTCTTGGCGATCTCGTCAACTTCGTCTCCGTAGGCCGCCATGACGGAATTTACGGCGTTCCGGGTTACGGCTACTTGCTGTGTGCCACCAGGTCGGAATCTCCGCAGCAAATGATGTGCTTGATCCCTAGTTCCTTAGCGATGCGCGATCCGGTGTAATAGAGCCTCGTATTCCGCCATGTTATTTGTAGCTTCGAAGTGGATGCGCGAACATCCTGCGGTTCTTCTCCGGTAGGGGACTTCGGGGTGACTCCGGCTCCACGAGCCTTGATGCTTTGCTTGGATCCGTCGAAGTGCATGACCCATGTTTCCGGTTCCGGCTCCGGACTTGCATCCGGAGCTTCGTCCAATCTGCAACGAAATACGCCAAGACTTGGGATTTGACCGCGGTCCTTGGCTTGTAAGCGATGTCGAAGGCGGATAATTCGATGCCCCACTTAGGCTGTTCGTCTGTTGCGTCGGCGTTGTTGAGAATTGTTGACGGCGGAGCTTTGCTCACAGCTATTCTTGGGTGCTCTTGAAAGTAGTGTCTCAACTTACGGCTGCCTAGGAATACTCCATAAGCTAGCTTCGAAAGTGAGGGTATCTTTGCTTTGACTCCGTCGGCACCTCGCTTATGTAGTAGACGGGTCTTTGGACGTCATATTCATGACCTTCTTCCTTTCGCTCCACCACGATGACGAGGCTGACGACCTTGTTGGTGGCCGCCGGATAAAGGAGCATTGGCTGCGACTCTCTTGGGGCTGCCAAGATAGGTGGGGAGGTAAGTATTTCCTTCAACCCACGAAGAGCTGCGTCGGCTGCGTCGTCCCGGACAAATTTGTCTGCATTTTCTTCGACAGCTTGTACAGAGGTAGCGCCTTCTCGCCAAGACGGCTAACAAACCTGGCTGATTCTTGCAACGCAACCGGTTAGCCGTTGCACATCTTTGAGACAAGTTGGTCGTTTGATGCACGGGATTGCCTTGATCTTTTCCGGGTTCACCTCAATGCCTCCGTGAGAGACTATGAAGCCAAGAAGTTTTCCGGCTGGCACGCCAAAGACGCACTCGGCGGATTCAACATCATCTTGTACCTGCGGAGGTTGGCGAAGGTTTACGTGAGGTCGCTGATCAAGTCGGATCCTTTCCGGGTCATGACCGCGATGTCGTCGGCGTAAGCGTGCACGTTCGGCCTATTTGGTCCTTCGGGCACCAGCTGCATCGTACGTTGGTAAGTAGCACCTGCGTTTTTCAAACCAAAGGGCATAGTAACATAGCGGTAAGTACCAAACGGGGTAATGAATGAAGTCGCCTTTTGGTCGGATTCCTTCATCCGGATCTGATGGTACCGGAATACGCATCAAGAAAACATAGAAGTTCCGCCCTGCCGTCGAATCAATGACTTGGTCAATGCGCGGCGGGGAACGGATCCTTCGGGCAATGTTTGTTCAAGCAGAGTAATCGATGCACATTCTTAGTATTTCAGTGTTCTTTTTGGGTACAAGGACAGGATTCGCGACCCAATCGGTGTGGATAACTTCTACTACAAAACCTGCTTCTAGTAACTTTGCTAGTTCCATTCCTATGGCGCGGCGCTTCTTATCTCCAAAGCGTCGCATAGCTTGCTTCACCGGTTTAGCCCCGGATTTATGTTGAGGTAGTGCTCGGCGAGTTCCCTAGGTACTCCGGACATGTCGGAAGGTTGCCATGCGAAGATATCCATGTTAGCGCGGAGGAACTCGACGAGCGCGCTTTCCTATTTGGGGTCCATGTTTGCCCCGGTCGAAACCTGCTTGGAAGAGTCACCGGAATAAGGTCATGCTTCTTAGTTTCTATCGCGGGCTTGAAGGAGGTTTTACGCTCGGAGATGCTGCTTCTTGGTGGTGCGCATCTCGGTCGGATCCACCGCGGCCACGTAGCCTTTCGGCTCTTCTCCGGATATGACGGACTCTGCGAAGGCGGCTTCGCCCAACTCGCACTCATGAGCCTTCTTATAGTCTCCGGTTATGGTGATCATACCGGTTGGGACCCGGCATCTTGAGCTTGTTGTAGATATAGCACGCCCTTGCGTGGAACTTGTGGTAGGTGGGCTGCCGAAGATGACATGGTAGGAGCTCTTGAAGGGCACAACTTCGAACGTGATCTTCTCTTCGCGGAAATTATGAACATCGCCAGAAGGCTACGGGAAGTGTGATCTTTGCTGAGGGAGTTCGCCTTCTTACCGGAACCACGCCGTGAAACTCGGTTGTCTTGTGTTTGAGCTGTTCCTTGGTGAGGTTCATCCGCTCCGAGTCTCCGGATACATGATGTTC
Source organism: Lolium rigidum (assembly GCF_022539505.1). Lineage (NCBI taxonomy): Eukaryota > Viridiplantae > Streptophyta > Magnoliopsida > Poales > Poaceae > Lolium > Lolium rigidum. The sequence goes on along the minus strand of NC_061511.1, from coordinate 239,461,752 downwards.
AAGGCGGCTCCACCATCCATGAGGCATTTGGAGAAGTCATACCCGTCTATGCGGGGACTCACAACCAAGGCGTAATATTCTTTTGGCACGAGGCGGGATGATCCGCCTCGTCAAATGTGCACGGAACTTCCGACCACCGACATCTTGCGGCACGGCCGGAGCCGTAGCGTTCGGGAGCCGGGTAGCTGATTTTGCGGCGCGGATCTGTGGGGGTTCCGAGGAAGGTGTGGTAAGCCCCACGCTCTTCTTCTCGAAGGGGTTGGATTTTCCTGCGGTTCCGGCTTTGGGATCCGGCGAGTTATCATCCTCGTCCATCGCCTCGGAGCTGTCCTCCTCCTTGTCCTTGTTCTTGCCCTTGCCTCCTTTGCCGCGTGGGCGGTGCTTCGGGCTCGTTTGTATCCCTGCCTCCGGGTCATTCTTGAGGTCGTTGACCCACTTGCGGTTGCGGTTGGTGTGAGTGGACTTCCTGTAGCCGGATCCAAGTGGGCCGGGCGGGGGCATGTCTCGTACTCCTCGTAGGTTTGCGGAGCGCGGGATCCGCCGGCGGTGACCTCGGTGCCATGCTTCGCTGACCCCTGCCGGCTCCGCCTCCACGGCCGCGTCCTCTTCGCCTCCCGAACCTCCGCGTTGGAACGCCATGGCGACCATCTCGGATCCGCCACTCTTACGGTCATCGGGGTTTTGCGCTTGTGGCCGCTGTTGTTACCGTTATCACGGTTCTTCTTTTCTTCGGTGCGGGGGATTGCTTGTAGGCTGCGATATCACCGCCTGCGTCGTCATCGGCGGCGGTGTGATCAGCGGCAATGGAGATCATCTCATCCAAAGTCGGTTTGTTGGCGTTAGCCAAACATGTAAGCTTATGCCTCGGCAATCCTCCTCTCTGCCGAGTCCACCAATAAAGGCGTACATGGCGGTGGTGTGATCGACGTTTTCGCACTCGTTCCTGCATGCCAACCATCGTGTGAGGAAGTTTCTTGAGGTTTCTCCCTTCTTACGGATACAAGCTTGTAGAGTCAGCTTCGCTGTGGCGGGTCTTTTGTAGGTGCCCACTGAAGTGTTTCTCAAAAGCGGTCTTCGGAGTCGAACCGGCAAAAGATGGAGTTCTTCTCGAGGTCGGCTGAGCCGGATCCGGGCTGGTCCTACAAGGTACAAGCTGGAGCATGCGGCGAGGCGATGTTAGGGGTTCCTCCGGCGAAGGTTCTTGCATTGTAGTAGTCCTCAATCCGGGTATCCGGCCTTTCGGTGCCATCATAATGCTTCGGATTTCCGGGTAGCTTGAGGGAGCTCCTTGGCTTTGGTTCCTCTCGAATCATTACGCCAAAGCACTTCGGACCAATGTAGTCGGTTCCGTACTCGTTAAGGCGGTCCCGTGCGTCGCGTGAGCCGTGGCGGGGAGACTTTGAGCGAGAGCGAGATCTCCGGCCATTGCCTCCGTCTCCACCTCCGCCGCCACCGCTAGGTGGTGGTGAGGAGACTGCGAGGTGGGCGGTTTGACTTCTTGCTTCCGCCATCTCGAATCTCCGCGACCTTCCTGGTGCGACTCCGGCTCCTGTGGCTGCCTTCGCCTTGGCGGCTGGCTGCCCTGGTCATGCTTGGCGGGGCTCCGAGTCACGGCTCGACGAGGCTGCGGGTCGCGGCTCCTACGAGGTTCGGGATCGCGGTTCCGGCGAGGTTACGGGCCCCGGTCTTCATTCCGACTCCTCCTAGGCTCGGGCTCACGAACATTGTTACGGATTCCGGCGAGAGTTCGGCGAGCGCTCCCTGTTCTGTTTCTTGGCAGCACGTTGTCGCGGATAACAATTGCACGGTGCCCTATGGGCCTGGTGTTTCCGAGCTGGACTACGGCGGCGAGGAGGTCGCGGGTAACCGTTGGGCGGAGGAGAGGGTTGCGGTATCTGTCTCGTCCGGAATACATCGCATCCTTTCCCTTTCTTGGATCCGACGGAGGCGTACGTGACGGGACGGGGATCGGATTTGGGTGTTCCACTGGCCCTCATTCGCGCTCACGAGGATCCGGTGTGTGATTCATCATCGGGATGCCGATCGGCGTGGGCGTCCTTCGCGCGGTGGATGCACGGTTATCCGGATTGGATTCCAACTGCGCGAAGTATCACGCCTTGCTCTGCTGCTGCATTGCTTTGAAGCGACAAGTGTGCGGAGATGGTTGATATCAACTTCTTCGTCTTTCTTCTTCGACAATTCCGCTGCTTTCGGCATGTTGTCCTTTGGAGTTTCCGGCGAGCTGGTGAGCTGCGGGCGTGTTGAAGGCTATCTGCGAGGCGGAATTGCTTCTCGACAATCCGATCCGCCTCCGCCTGCGCGTAGGTCATCTTTACTTCCCACTCAGCCCTCATGCTCTTGACGTGCTCGAGTGTGTTAGTAATCTCGCGGTCCTGTGCTGTCGAAGTTTTCCGGCCGGGCTGCATGATCTGCCCTTCCTATCTTTAATGCGGCTTCGGCGTCGGCGAGCCTCTTGGGCTGTGGCCGGCATCTCCTTTCGGCGGTTTCTAGAGCCTCCGGATCCGCGGCGTGGCCCGGAGTTATAGGTGTGTTAAGGACTGCTCGCGCGGCCACCTCTTCTGGCGACGGGATTTCCTCCGAAGGAGAATCCCTTTGGGGTCGCACCCGAGACATTGGAGATCCTTGTTGGGATGGCTCGGATTGGCTAACTTGGTCTCCGGATCCGGTTTGTCCCGGCCGCTGCTACCGTTGCGAGAACACCGCTTCGGCTGGGCGGAGTTGACTTCGAGGCTGATCGCCGAGACCATACTCCTCCAACTTGCGCACGAAGTCATCGGATTCCATGGACGGAGTGTCTCCGGAAATTGGGCTCGGATTGCCCAAGATCGACTCTTCGGCCGGAGCTTCGCTTTCTCGACGAGTGAGCACGATCCGGGTCTGCGTTGTTTTCCGGTGCCTCTTCCTGCTCGGGACCAGCTCAGACTTCATGCGGGCGGTTCCGGCGGTATGGGCCAAGAAGTGTACGAAGTGACACCTTTGCTTCTCTAACACCAGGAGACCCGGGCGGATGCGCATCGGTCTTCCACCTTTGTTTCCTGCTCGGGGGCGGATTGGGTGGGCTTTGATTTTCCGGATCTAAGGCGGAATCTTCGCTAGGAAGTTCCGGCGTCTCGGATCGGATCTTCGCGGCTTGCGTCCCGCTCGGCGGCGGTCGCGTCGGCGCTACTTACCGGTGGGTTTCCGTCGGAATCGACGGTTTCCCCGATGAAGATGTGTATGCCGCCAAGCTGGGACGATGGAGAGCTTGATGGGGTCGGTTTTAGCCGGAATCCAACACTCATCCGGAGGGACGATCGGCAGATTTCCGGCGTAAAGGACACGCCCCACAGCGATGGTGTCGTCGTAGCTTCCCATGGCGGAACCCTCCCGGTTCCGGCCTCCAGACGCCGCGAGGCCCACGGTGGGCGCCAAGCGTCGTTGCTTAATCGACGGTACCTCGGAGGAGGGATCCTCACGAGGGGAGAAGAAGTAGGGGCCATAGGGCGGAGTGCACACGGGACGGTGGTACGCGAGTTACCCAGCTTCGGAACACACCGCACGATGACGGGGCCCTACTGCTGCTTGTCCGGAATTATCCGGGCGCTTTCGCGTTGTTACAATGAGTTGTGGTTGTCGCTCTAGGGCTCCCGGGATCCGGCTTATAAAGGCGCACGGATCTAGGGTTTACATGGAGAGTCCTAGCCGGATTACAGACAGTCTAAATACTGTACAATATCTTGCCGTGCACGTCACGGATCCGCCTTCCATATACGTCGTACTGGATCCGGGTTCCTCATGGGCCTCCATGGATCCGGGTTACTCCTATGTCGGTACGGATCCGGCCTGCTGATCCTGGGCTGGACTTCTTCCTTCATGATCAACAGCAACTGGGCCGCCCGATGGGCCACATGCCTCATCACCGTCTGTGGGCCACCCGGGCTTGCCGGATCTAGGCACTGTCGATGGTACACCTATGAAGTATACCCACAACAGGCAGGGAGCCTGAGCGGCATGGGAGATGGGCCTGCAACTCCATGGCTTCCTCCCGTGCATAGCTCTACATTCACGGGATCCTCAGAATCATGTACGTACTATATTCACAGCTCAAATTTTTATTGTACCATCATTGTATCATGATAGTAATCAGGGTTTGGAGCAACTTGCATGTTGGTTGAGTTGTTGCAATAAATTAGCTGCGTATGAACTATGAAGCAACAAGGCCTTGAAGGCCATAGAGCCCTAAATTTTTGTTCATTTCCTGGTGAGTTTACCTTGTTATATGTTAGGTAGTATACCTAATACTCTTTCTGTCCTAAGTTGACCGGCTGCCTTTGGTTGCAGCAAATTCAGGTTTGTTTCCTCCTTATCTATCAATGTATTTCATCCTAAATTCAAACAGCCACCATTCAAAGTCCACATGGTTGATCTACACCTTAGGAAAGATGCACATTACCCTAGACCTAGCGTATCTTCTCCAAGTGCAGTATGAATTCTTATCCAGTTTCAGGCAAGGCTTTATACAACTGTTTATATGGTATAAGGATTTAATAGTAAAAATAATAGTAGAGGGCTTTGTCCTATTGTTTATGCGTCAAAAAGATATATGGTATCAGGTCATTAGGTGTTCAGAGCCAAACACGAGACAGTTTATGTACTGGGCAAACTACAGATTGTTTTTCATGTCAACTTCATTCGCAAATAGCAGAAGGGCATGGTTACCGTAGTTAAGTTCGAGCACCCCAATTGGAAGCTGCAACTACTGATGTGCCTGTTCCTTTTTGCTTAACATTGTTGTCAGTTTATCAGCAACTAAATTGAAAAGCCATACTTAACACAGTGATGTTAATTTTCATGCATGTTCTAATACTTCTTGTTTTTTCGCTAGTGTTGTAGGATATCAGTTATTCTTATGTTTACTAGATCGATATCTGTTTGAGTATTCTTATGTTTTCTTAATTGCAAAACTGCAGATGCATCTCACCATGGATTTGTAAAATGGGAATGTAGTAAGTGGCGCTTGCTTCCAGCTGTCAGCTAGAGGATGTCATGACAAGTTTCTAAAGACATGACATCTACAACATAGAGTTAGGTCTCCAAATATTCCAGAGTACCAGGTGCTTTCTTACATAAACTCATCTTAAGTTCAGTGTATACTCAGCGTACTGTAGTGTCCCAGCGTACTGTAGTGTTCCCAGCATGCTTTAAAATGAGAATCCATGTTCGTTCTGGGAAAGAAGTTCACATACAGCTCAGGTTCCACTAATCCGCAGGCATGAGAATCTTATAAGACCACTTTTGTTCTATCGAAGAGTAGTATGTATTTTTTTTTAAACGTGGAACCGTAGGGGAAAAACCCCTACAGTATATTTTTCATTTTATATATTCACAACCCAGCATTACAAAGAGGGACAAGTTACATCAAGGAGGATAAAACTGAAAGAGAGACCATAAAAGCTTAGACATGATTTAGGTGGCAAAGGTTGCCAGCCACTCTAGAAGAGGCAGAAGTGAAGAGGTTTTCACTCTAAACTGATGCAGAGATAAGTCGCTCTGAAATCTCACTCTCCAACGCGCAACAGAAGGGTCATGTTTTTTGAAAATGTGGTAATTTCTTTCCTTCCAGATGTTCCAGGCAGCGCAAACTACAATTTCCACAAAGCATGGTCCTCTAAAATTATTTTTTGCTTGACTGAAGTGTGGAGAAATCTGGAGAGAGTAATCCCACTGAATTTGTAAGGTCTCCCAACAAGCAAGAGCGAAGGGGCAACCAAAGAATAAGTGATCTCTTGTTTCGCTCTCCTCATTATCACAGAGCATGCAGTGCCTTCCTCCCTCAATCTGCCAATTTTTTCTAGTCATTAGGTCTTTTGTATTTAGCCTGTCCATAAGAAGCAACCAATCAAAAACTCTCAGTTTTGGTAGGCATTTGGATTTCCACAAAGCCTGCAATGCTTGGTCAACTGGTATAGCACCATAACTGAACTTGTAAAACTTGGCAGAGGCGTATGAATTTCCCCAAGGAAATACTCTAGTGTTTGGGACATGTTGGTGAAGCTGCACCAGTTGGAGAAGATTCTGAATTTCCAAGAGCTCATCATTGGCTTGTACCGAGAGAGGTAGGGAAAAAAAGGAGTATCGCTAGATCGTCTATGCGCTACATCGTCTCAAATTAGATTTGACTATTTCTTGGGGAACCTTTCTTTCTAAGAAAACACGCTACGATAGATAGACCCGAGGAAGGCAAGTTTTGTTCCACTTCCTGGCGCAGAAAGAACTTTGGTGTGTCTGCTTGCTTGTGCGAAGGCAGCAGGAATGAGCCTTCGCCAGAGTAGGTTTTGAGACGAGATCTTGATTGATCACTTAGTCTACCTTTTTTGACTCATTTCTTCAAACCTTTCCTCTCGACAAAACGGAACCCGCAACCGTGACATCTTCATTCAATGAGTAGTAGTATTACTGCGCCATCCTGGTACCACTACCACCAGGCCATCTTCTTTGCCGTTTAGGAGCAGGTTATAAGTCGATGCTCACGCGTATTACAGACTACTATGTCAAGTAGATCCCAGACATATTAGCAGCAAAAAACACTATGTAATCTTGTAAATAGTGCATTTGGTGAACCAGAACATAAACTGCCTCTTTGCATATATAATTAGTTGACTGTGAACAACACTAGTGCCATTATCGTACGAGTTAAGACATAGCAACCCAGTTTTATCTCAGTTGTACTTGGACTGTGTATTATTAACACTATTTGTTATGGATTTACAGCTTGCTATGCTGCTATGGCGCGAGTCGACTGATTGCTTTTCTGATGAACAAGTACACATCACGTATCTTCCTCGGAGGAGAAGGTGGAGAGGAGAGGCTACAGCAACTCTTGCTGAGAGTTCGCCTGGTCATCAAGGAGGCGGGCTTGTGGTACATCACCAAACTCTTGTATTCTCATATAGCTGCAGGCGCTAGCGGTAACCATATCAATGTCCAAGACTGTACTGGATGGAGCAATAAAGATTCTAACCTAAAAAATCCATAGAAATCCTTTGAATTAGAAGGCCTTAATTACAAATGGACTGCTGAACGTTTCCTCCCAGGCAGAGGGGTATCTTCAGCCACACCTGGAGCACAACTTGAAACGAAATGAACAAATGAAGTGTAAGGTTGCACCCTTGATTCCCAACTAACGACGTTGAAATCACCTTGTGGCCTAGCTCCAGGATCCGCAACCAGATCCCCAAGCCTCACATTCGGTAGCAGTTGCCTTTCCTCTGTAATCTTAGTACGGCTGCTGCCAGTGCTACAAGACGGTACAATGCGTAGTGGAGAATAAGAATGCAAGAAGTCTGTAATATCTATCTGATGGCGCCTCAGAACTAGCAGCTGTGGGTGCTCCCCGAACATGGAGAAGTTCCTCTCGACAAATCTTCTCATCCTGCTCAACATGCAGAGCCAGAAATGGAGATCAAGATTCCTTCTCATCACATCAGCACGCAAGTTTGCAGCGATGAGCGACCAATCCGAATGCACCTCCCTAGCCATCTCGTCTGCTATTCGTGCTAACCCGGGTGCTGCGCTGGGTCCTCACTCCCGAATGCAAGTGTCTTGTAGAGGTAGTTGAACTCCTCGTATGGCAGGGTGTTGAGGAAGATTGGCTTGACTGTTCCCAGTTTCTCTGAACTCTTACATCGACTGATGATGATCACCTTGCTTCCACTGTCCATGCTTGCCAGGGTTGAACAAAACTTGGCCCAGTCCTCCTGGTCAACATCTGAAACAAGCTCAACAACTACCAATACTTTCCCCGACAAGAGACTGACATGGTCTGCAATTGTACTAACAGAGTCCCCATTCAGGTGCAAAATCGAAGAGAACTGTGAGCTAACCCTCTCATTCTTGCATACATGGGCGACCAGAGTCCTCTTGCCAACCGCAGGACCACCGGTGAGGGGGAGGACAACCGGTGCACCACCGGGAGGGCCGTGCTGCAACAGAAAGTTCAGGAGCTTTTGCTTTTCGGCGTGCCGACCAAACATGATGTTGTCGTTGTAAAGATACGCGTCGTATGGTCGACGCACCATACGGTCGCATCCACCCAGGAGAACAACAAACTCTGTCATGCTAGAAACCACATATTCTAAGCTCTCCAGCACTCCTTGCAAGTTGACAAGGTACGTTGCTTTCTTCTTTCTAGCACTGCCATGAACCGTGCGAAAACGTTTAGGGTATGAGTCGCTAACCTGCTCCTCCTCCATTGGAGTCTGTTGAAGTGACCTGTACCTGAATTCCCCGAGTGCCCAGTAGCCTCGGTACATGGCCTCTGCGAGCATGTCGAGCTGTGCCAGCATCCCGGAGTTTGTGATGTATCGCCCATCTGCCTCCTCGACGACTGTGCGAGCTCTCAGGAGCAGTTGCTGCAGCCTCGCTAGCTGCTTCTCTTCAGAGTTTGCGAGGCAGCAGTGGTACTTGTTGGCGAGGAAGGAGACAAATTGGCTCGCGAGTTCACCTGCTACAGCCGATATGGCATGCTCCATCTCCAATTCCTCCAATCGATTTGTGCTAATTAATCAGGCAGTTCGAAAGAGGGGCAGTAGGCTGGTGGAAATAGCATACCACTGGTGGTTGCTGCCCTGGAGAACGTCAACAGCCAGATGTTGCAGATAAAATGTTCTTATCGCCAACATGGAGAGGGCACGTGCTGAAAGATATCGCTCCACCTGTAGATTCCACACTGATCTAGACTGCTCCTGAAAGCGAAGCACGGAATAATGATGGGGTTTCAACTAGTATTACATTTGCCCAGCAACTCAGTAGTATGGACAAACGTGGAGACTCCTTGTCCAGAATTTTTTTTTTTGATAAATTTGTCCAGAAAACTTTTTTTTCCGACAAAATTGTCCAGAAAACATAATAGCTGGAACAGCCTATCTGCCTATGGCAACTGGTAGAACCAACAGCTCTACCGGGCCTAGGGCGTAGTTTGTAGGGGAAGGAGGGAGAGGTGTGCGGACGAGGCGGCGGACGCCGGCGGCTGGGCGCCGTCGTGCGCGCGGGAGAGAGAAAGGCGGCGGCTGGGTTTTGGGAGACCGACTCCTCAGGGAGTCGGCAATAATGAATCTGATTATTGCTTGATCCTTTTGCCTCGTTACATCTGATATATAAAGAGCTAAACCCTAAACCGACCTAAACTGATAATGGGCTAAGCCCCTAGTTGGGCCCATGGTTGGGCCCCCTCCTAACATAACCAATACCGGTCATAACATCTCTCCCCGCTCGTGCAAACAGCTCGTCCTCGAGCCGGTAGTCGGGGTAGTGCTGGCTGAACTCCTCGCGCTTCTCCCAAGTAGCCTCCTCTTCCGGAAGGCCTTCCCACTGCACCAGCAAGTACCAAATGCCGCGACGGAGCTGAGCACGTAACACCTTCGCCGGACTCGGAAGAAGACGACCATCGGCGATTGGCGGTAACGCCGGTGGCGCCGCCGGCGGCTCCCCACGGTAAGGCTTCGGCAGACCCACATGAAAGACATCATGGATGCGGGAACCCTCCGGCAGGCTGAAGGCGATATGCAAGTGTGCCCACGCGCTCCAAGATGACGAAGGGGCCAGCGTAGCGAGGTCCAAGCTTGCGCCTCGCACGCGGGTCGAGGGACCGGGTGGAGCGATGAAGAAGGCGCAGCCACACCCGGCCGCCCACCGCATAAGCCACCTCGCGATGATGACCGTCGTAGTAGTGCTTGGCGAGCTGCTGCGCCCGAACGAGACGTTGCCGCACCTCGGCAAGAATCTCGTCGCGGTTGCGGAGAAGCTCCCCGCAGCCTCCGTCCGGCGCGATCGCCGGATCGACCGGCAAGATAGGCGGTGGAAGCCGACCGTAGACCACCTCAAATGGTGTGGCACGCAGGGCGGAATGATAGGAGGTGTTGTAGCAATATTCCGCCCAAGCGAGCCAATCCACCCATGCGCGAGGACGATCACCAGTAACACGGCGTAAGTACATGGCGATCACTTTGTTAACCACCTCGGACCGGCCGTCCGTTCGAGGATGGAATGCCGTGCTGAAACGGAGCTTCACGCCCGCCATCCGGAAAAGATCACGCCAGACGTGCCCCGTGAACACCGGATCCCGATCACTGACGATCGACGTGGGGAACCCGTGGAGGCGAACGATGCCGTCAAAGAAGGCACGAGCGACAGACGCGGCGGTGTACGGGTGTTCAAGCGCGATGAAGTGTGCATACTTGGAGAAGCGGTCGACCACCGTGAGGATGACGGACTTGCCGCCCACCTTGGGGAGGCCCTCAATGAAGTCCATGGAGATGTCGGCCCGGACACGGGAAGGCACCTCCAATGGGCTGCAGCATCCCCGCCGGTCGCGAGCGTCTCCGTCTTGTTGCGCCGGCATATCTCGCAAGAGCGCACCCGAGTCCCGGACCAAGGCCCGATCCCCGGGGATGTAGAAGTCGGCGCGGAGACGGTGAAGAGTCTTCGGACACCCTCATGGCCGGACGAGTGGGCCGGCAGGAGCACTTGGTGTCGCGGATCATCGTGGTCGGGCACAAAGATCCGGCGCCCGTGCAAGAGTAGCCCTTCCGCCAAACGCCATGGTGCCTCCAACTCGCCCGCGTCCAGCTCGCCGCCGCGGAGATCGGGCGTCGGGCGCCGCCGCGTAGCTCGGCGGATGGTGTCGAAGAGGGCGAAGGAGGGGCCCGAACGGATGCACAATGCCATCCCTTCAGGTGCGCCGTCCTCATCGACAGCGTCGCGGCGAGAGAGAGCGTCGGCGACGGTGGAGGGCTGGACACTTGGTATCAGCTTTCCCGGGTTCGATCATGTCCAGCCCTCCACCGAGTTCTTCCCACCCGCCGCCGCCGCACTCCGACGTCCCAGCCGTTCTCTCCCCGGCGGAGATCACCGCAGCCTCCGCGATCTCATCACCGCTGTCCGGGAGATCCGCCTCTTCTCGGCCGGTCCCTACGGGACGCCGCCGCGGCGGCCTGGCCGCCGTGGCGGCCCGACGCACCGGCGGCCTCCGCCGCGATCGCCGGGCAGCTGCAGCCGACGCCGCTGGCTGCTGTCGTCGCCGCCACCCGACGCCGGGCTGCTGCAGTCCCCGCCGCCGCCGTCCACCATCTCCGGGCCGGGCCCTACCTCGGTGCCGGGGTCCTCTTCTCCGACGGCCGGCCGCCTTCTTCCCCACCGGGACGCTACGAACAACGCAGCGACTGCCGCCGCCACCAACGCCGCCGCTGCAGCTGCTCGTCCTCACCGACGCCGTCACTCGCCGTTCGGTGAGCAGCCTGCGACAGCGGCAGCAGCCTGCCGTCGCCACCAACACCGCAGCGGCCAGGCCGCCGCCGCCACCCACGCCGTCCTGCGCTTTCGGCGGTGTGGGAGAGACTTGGCCCCGGGCTCTACATTGACACCGCCCGGGATGCCCTTCCACCAGGTCCGTTTCCCTCCGTCGCCGTCACCGCTTCCGGCTTGGATCGCTATCCGCCACGTGTCGGCGGCGGTGAGGCTGCAGGCTGGCCGGCCCCTACGGGCCGCCGCCGGCCGCGCCACCAGCCGCCACCACCGGGCCGATGCTCCTGCCGTGGCAGCCGCCGCATCTGGCGATCTCCACCGCGGTCGCCGCCACCACTCGCGCCCGGTTACCGTGGCCGTCCCAGCCCCTCGCGGGCCCCGTCGCGGCCGTGGCCTCGCTGCGCAGCAGCCGGCGCCGCCGCCGCCTTGTTCCCGTGGCCGTCCCGGCCCTCGCGGGCCCCGTCGCGGAGCCGGCCGCCTTCTTCCCCGGCCGGGACGCCGCAGCAACGGCAGCAGCCGCCGCCGCCACCAACGCCGCCGCTGCGCGCCGCTGTCCTCACCGACGCCGTCCCTGCCGTTCGGTGGCAGGCCGCAACAGACAGCAGCAGCCGCCGCCGCCACCAACACCGCAGCAGCCGGCCGCCGCCGCCACCGACGCCGTCCCCGCTTTCGGCGGTGTGGGAGCGACCTTGGCCCCGGGCTCTACACCGACACCGCCCGGGATGCCCTTCCACCGAGTCCGTTTCCATCCGTCGCCGTCACCGCTTCCGGCTTGGATCGCTATCCGCCACGTGTCGGCGGCGGCGAGGCTGCAGTCGCTGCGCGCGGCCTCCTAGTGCGTCGGCATGTGCGGGAGATGCGTGATCTGCAACTGCAGCTCCTCCAAGTTGCGCTTCGTTGCGCAACGGACCTCGATCTCGTCCGCTTCGTCGGGGATCTTGGGCGTGCGGTTTCCCCCACGGGCGGCGGACATGCTGTTTTTCCCGCGGGCAGCGACCATCCGGCGGGGAGAAGGCATGGTGTCACCGACAGGAGCGCACCGCGTAGCACCACTGCATTCCGCCGCCGGCCGCCGCACGGGCTCCTTTTGCCCCGCTGGTTTCCATGGGATCCGGTGGCCGCATCGGTGCACGTCCGACGGGCGGATGGTGTCCACTTTATGTTCGGGGGTCAACAATAAAGCGTCCCGGTCCATTTCGGGTTGAGAGTAATAAAACAAGCCGAGATGTAAAAGGCTCGTTTTTAGGTGTTAGGTTTGTGTTGCGTCGAGTCATGGTTTGTTTAGGTTGCGGCTCGAGGACGAGCCGCGTGTCCAGTGGGGTGTAGTGTTAGAGTACGTAATGGGCTTGGGCCGGCGCTATAGCCCATTAGTATTAGGGTTAATTAGAGATAAGGGTAGCTTGCTTAGGGGTCAAGTAAACCTCTCTATATAAGGAGAGGAGATGTATCAATCTAATCAAGCAAGAATTAAGAAGGAAATCCCTTCCCTCTTGCCCGGCCGTGGGCAAAAGGCCCCCGGCCGGCCTTCTCTCGCCCTCGCAGCCCTCTCTCTCCCTCCCAAACCCTAGCAGCCACATAACACTTCGTCCTTCTGCAGCTGGGGGTAGCGGTAAGGCCGCACGGCCACCGGCGCCGTGTCCGGGGCGAGGTGGATGCGGTGATCGTACACCCGTGTAGGCGGAAGGCCTCGCGGCTCGGCGAAAAGGTCGCCGTGCCGCCGCAGAAGGCGGGCCAACGCCGGGTGCTCGGAGTCGATGTCGGCCGTGGTGAGCCGGAGCCGCGGGGCCGGGCGGCGCCCCCAATGCCCGTCCAACGCACGCGGCGGCCCCGGCGCCGAAAGTCATCGTCAAGGCGGCGAAGTCCCACGGTATGGGACCGAGGGGCCGCAAGAAGTCCACGCCGAGGATGAAGTCGAAACAGCCCAAGTCGATGCCGGCGCATGCGATGGTGAAGTGCTCGTTGCCGATGGAGAGCGGCACCGCCGCGCCACGCCATGGCGGCGAAGGCGGTCGCCGTTGGCCACGGTGACGCGGAGGTGATCGCCTCCGTCGGTCGGAGGCCCAAACGACGCATGGTGGCCTCCGGCAAGAAGTTATGTGTGGAGCCGGTGTCGAGCGAGGGCCACCGCTTGCTCGCCGTGGATCGTCACCGGCGGTGAGCATCGTCTCGCTCGTTGCGGATGCCCGCCAACGCATGGAGCGAGACCACGCAGGCCGTGGCTGGTGCGGCGTCGAGGTCGGTGTCCGTCGCCGTGTCGACGCTCGTGTCCGCGTCGTCGTCGTCGACCGTCTCCAAGTAGAAGAGGCGCGGGCAAACGTGACCCGGCGCGTAGGGCTCGTCGCAGCTAAAGCACGAGCCGAGGCGACGGCGCTCCAACCGCTCCGCCGGGGCGAGGCGCCGAAAGGTACGCCGCGTCGCTGCCGTGGGCGGCCGGCGCGGCCGCGTGGCCGGCGCCGCGGCCGGCGGGGGCGGGCGGCTGGCCGGGCCCCGCGATTCGGGAGAGGCGGCGGCAGCCGCTCGGGCTCGACGCTCGTACGCCCGAGCGTAGTGCATCGCCGTCCGCAGGTCGCGGGGGCCCGGAGTTCCACGTCCACCCGTATGTGATCCGGGAGTCCGCCGACGAAGAGGTCCGCGCGCCGCTGCCCCGTGACACCCGGCGCGTGGCGGTGCGAGTGCCTCGAAAGCGATCGGCGAAGTCCCGCACCGTTGACGTGAAGGGAGGCGCCCCGGCTCCGCGAGGCGGCTCCCACGGACCGGCGGACCGAAGCGAAGGAGGCGCAGCTCCCGAAAACGGTCCCGGGGAGGCATGCCGCCCTCGTCTTGCTCGAGGGAGTAGTACCACGTCCGGGCGGCGCCCGGAGGTGATAGGAGGCCAGCCGGGTGCGATCCGATGCCGTGGTGCGCCGCCCGCGGAAGAATCGCTCGCACCGGCTAAGCCGGTTCGGGGGTCCTCCGACCCATCGTAGGTGGCGAAGTCGACCTTGGTGTAGCGGGGCGGTGGCCGGGTTACCCCGCCGGGGCCGTGCGCGTCGGGGCGCGCCTCATAGGGGCGTGCATACCCCCCGTGGGCGGTGCCCGGGAGGGAGGGCATCGGCGGCTCGGCGGCGGTGGTGTAGACCGGGCCGAGTCGACGACGCGGTGAGCCACGCCGGCAGCGGGGATGGTGACGGTGGAAAACGGATCCGGTGGATGGGGACGCCCCCGTTGCCGCGGTGCTTGGGCCGGCGGGGGCGGACGGTGGCCACCGCGGCCGTGGCCGGGCCGGCGCCGGCGGAGGCCGCAGCGGTACGCCCGTGAAGGGCGAAACCCCCGATGCGGGTGCCGGCACGGGAGAAGATGGTCGGCCGCGGCGGCGTCGGGGCCCTCGGGAACCGATCAAGTAGAGGCGGATGCCTTGAACCGCGGTGACGAGGTCATTGACGACCCCGCTCAGCCGCTCGGGCGTGTAGACGACGGACGCCGGCGCGGCGGAGCCCGCCGTCGTGGCGGCCGGCCGGAGAACCCGCCGTGGTGGCGGTGGCCGAAGGAACGGGCGGCGGCGCGGACGACGTGGTGGCGGGCGGCGGAGAAGACATGATCGCAGCCGAGCTAGCCGATACCAAATTGGTAGAACCAACAGCCTCTACCGGGCCTAGGGCGTAGTTTGTAGGGGAAGGAGGGAGAGGTGTGCGGACGAGGCGGCGGACGCCGGCGGCCGGGCGCCGTCGTGCGCGCGGGAGAGAGAAAGGCGGCGGCTGGGTTTTGGGAGACCGACTCCTCGTGGAGTCGGCAATAATGAATCTGATTATTGCTTGATCCTTTTGCCTCGTTACATCTGATATATAAAGAGCTAAACCCTAAACCGACCTAAACTGATAATGGGCTAAGCCCCTAGTTGGGCCCATGGTTGGGCCCCCTCCTAACATAACCAATACCGGTCATAACAGCAACCATCCAGAACCATGTGAAAAGGGTCGTACTTGTCTAGACCATGTTTTTCTCTCTTCAGGAAGGCTGGCAATATGGCCTACATAAATAGTGGATATAAGAAGTGAAAAAAGCAGAGCATGAAAGTCCATTAGAAAAGGTTTAGTGAGCCAACCAAATGCCCTTAATTGCCAGCTAACCAAGTGAGACCCTATGATTGTTCAAAAAAAAAAGTGAGAACATATGTGCTGACGAATTCGTATCCAAACACGATGAGGAACAGTACACTGAGCTCATTGGTGCGGTAGGCAGGAAAGTGTTCAGGAACAGTATGCTGGCCTTGCAAGCATTTCATCGCGAACACCATCTGGGCGCCAGTACCACCTTCTCCCCAGCGTCCTGCTTTCGTGGAGATAGAGCAAGTGATGCATGATCATCAGAGGACATGCAGGAGAGAGTAGACATGGCGGAGCTTGATGGCTTGACCTGCGGCATTATGAAGAGTGTCACTCCTTGTTTCGAAGTTCCAAAGATGACGTCTCCAAAGAGGAAGCAACATCAGAGACGTTGCCTTTATCCAACCTGGGGTAACCATATATGCACTTTTGCCTGGAGAGAGACTCAAATATTGATTTAGATTTCATGGCCTGGCCTGGAAAAGAAAACATGTAAACTTGCATGGCCAGGAAAAGAAAACATGCATGAAGAAATATTGATTTAGATTTTAGGGCTATTGTAATTTCCTCTACAAACTTTCCTGCTTTAGAAACGCCATTCGTCCAAACTTTGTGTTCTAGGATTAGCATGTCATTCTACCTTTTTCTCTCCAATATCTGCTCTACCTTTCTCGGCAACATCAACTGTTTAATGCCTACATCAAACCTGCAGAAACAGGCAACAGTACATAGGTTGCTAACCTTTAGGAAATAGTCATATATGTTGTGCTAAAAGATGTACCCAGCTAATTTTTGGACAGAGAAGGCAATTAAAAATGCCAATAGAAACTGGCAACAGTACATAGGTTGCTAACCTTTAGGAAATAGTCATACATGATAGGTACTGTTATCTATCTTGTATATGAAAGCCAATATAAATAAAGAAATAATTAAAGACCTGCAAGAACTATACCTTACCCTCTCTGTATTCAAGTAATGTGGACTAGTCACTCAGTATACTGTGCAATGCACTCAACTGTTGTCGGGTACCAATGTAACATGCCCCAGGCTTTGTTGGTTCTTCCTTGATGGAATGTTTGGCCAACATACAATAAATAACAATGTTCGTGAATATAACCATTCTAACAATTCTTTATTTGATGCCAAGCATAGGAAGTGGGATGATTATCAGATTTTTGCTGATCATAAAATCGAATATTTCAAAAGCAGGGCGCATTACAATGTAGCAGAACATCCAAATTGTCAAGCTTGGACACATGGCATAATACTCAGAAAACAAATAGCACACATGAATCTGCATTCAACCGTCCTTTCAAGTAAAGAGTCCAGGATGAACTGTAACAGAAGCTTGAATTTATAAAGCTTTCATGTATGAGAGGTACAACACATCATACTGAACTACCAGTTGTGTACATGTTCTTGTTTCTTTGTCCTTCTGAATTCCATGACCAGCTCCCCTTCTGGATCTATTCGGCTGAAGCTTACTGAACAATATATAAAACATGACACAAGTTATAACAGCGAGAGAAAAAAATGGGCACTTATTCAGAAACTTCAAACAAATCAGAGTGAATCAAAAATGGAGAAGGAAAACATTTCACTCATTCTCTCTGTAAGATTGAACATGCAACGTTCACCTAAACGCAAGAATCATTACCACAGAACTTGCAATCCAATAACATGCTCCACGAGTAAATCAGCCATAGAACAATCAACTCTTTAGATAACAAAATCCAGAAGCTATTACCAAGTAGAACTAAATCTACCTGGCATCAAGGACCTGTAGCTCTATGTAGAACTAAATGTCATACACAGATGCGAAAGTTGACCTGATTCTGATGCTTCCCTCAAAAGAACTAAATGTCATAGACACATGAACGGTAGATGAATTGATGACAGGCTGAGAAAGTGTACAACCTTAATATATCTATCTATCTATGTATTAAGATGACGATTAAAGATACATACTGAAAACCGTGTGAATATCTGAAATTTACTCTATTTACAATTTACAAACGGATGGAGCAATAAAGATTCCAATACTACAAAATCCCTACAGAAATACCTTTGAATCAAATGGATTTGCGCTTCCTCCCAGACAGAGGAGTGTCTTCAGCCACACTTGGGGCACCATTTGGAACGAAATGCATAAATGAAGTGTAAGGTGGCATCCTTGATTCCCAACTGACGACGTTGAAATCCCCTTGTGGCCTAGCTCCAGGATCTGCTACCAGATCCCCAAGCCTCACATTCGGTAGCAGTTGCCTTTCCTCTGTAATCTCAGTTCGGCTGCTACCAGTGGTAAAAGAAGGTAGGATGCGGAGTGGAGAAGCAGCATGCAAGAAGTCTGTAACATCTATCGGACGGCGTCTCAGAACGAGCAACAGTGGGTGCTCCCCGAACATGGAGAAGTTCATCTCAACAAATATTCTCATCCTGCTCAACATGGAGAGCCAGAAATGGAGATTAAGATTCCTTCTCATCACGTCAGCAAGCAAGTTTGCGGCAATGAGCGACCAATCCGACTGCACCTCCCTGGCCACTTCGTCTGCTATCCGTGCTAACCGCGGGTGCTGTGCCGGGTCCGTGCTCCCGAATGCGAGTGTCTTGAAGAGGTAGCTGAATTCCTCGTATGGCAGAGTGTTGAGGAAGATTGGCTTGACTGTTCCCAGTTTCTCTGAACTTTTACACCAGCTGAGGATGATCACCTTGCTTCCACTGTCCATGCTTGCCAGGGTTGAACAAAACTTGGTCCAGTCCTCATCCTGGTTAACATCTGAAACAAGCTCAACAACTACCAATATTTTCCCCGCCAAGACACTGACATGGTCTGTGATTCTACAAAGGGAATCCACATTCATGTGCAAAATTGAAGAGAACTGTGAGCTAACCCTCTCATTTTTGCATACATGGGCGACCAGAGTCCTCTTGCCAACAGCAGGACCCCCGATGATCGCGAGGATAGCCAGTGCACTACCAGGAGAGCTGTGCTGCAACAAGAAGTTCTGGAGCTTTTGCTTTTCGGCGTGCCGTCCAAACATGATATTGTCGTTGTAAAGATACGCGTCGTATGGTCGACGCAGCATACGGTCGAATCCACCCAAAATAATGACAAACTCCTTCATGCTAGAGACTGCATGCTCTAAGCTCTCCAACGCACCTTGCAGCTCGAGAAGGTATGTTGCCTTCTTCTTTCTAGCACTGCCATGAAACGTGCGAAGACGTTTGGGAGGAGATGAGTTGCTAAACTCTTCCTGCTCCTTGATGGGACTGTCTTCGAGTGACATGTACCTGAACGCCCCTAGTGCCCAGTAGCCTCGATACAGGGCCTCTGCGAGCATGTTGAGCTGTTCCAGCATCCCAGAGTTTGTGATGTATCGCCCGTCCGCCTCTTCGACGACTGTGCGAACTCTCAGGAGCAGTTGCTCCAACCTCTTCATCTGCTTCTCTTCAGAGTATGCGCGGCTTGAGTGATACTTGTTGACGAGTAAGGAGAGGAATCGGCTCACAAGTTCACCTGTTACTGCAGATATGGCAAGCTCCATCTTGAATTCCTACAATTCAGAGTTCTAAGTTCTAAGCAATCATGGAGTTCAAGAGAGGGTAGGAGGCAGGAGGAAGTAGCAGGCTGCTGGCCTTTCCTGCCAAACAAGTCAATAGCCTGTCGTTGCTAGACATAGACCAACTTTGTATTGGCAACGGGGAAAGGGCACGTGCAAAGTATCACTGTCTCCACCTCTAGCTTGTGCTTACCATTCCAAGCTGATCTAGATTGGTCCTGGATGGTGATTTCGAGCCTTTTATTTGCTCAGCAAATCAGTAGTAGGGACAAACTTGGAGACTCCTTGTTCAGAAAACATAATCGACAAACAGTTACACCCTCGGCAAAGCGGTAAAAGGTGCACACTTATGCACGCTGAGGCATGAAGCGGAGGGTCTCCTCCTCGATTAGGGCATAATCGCCTAATTAAGCCCTAGGGCCAATTATCAGGACGCATGGGATCTTTGGCGCGAGTGGGAAATTATCAGTGTTTAAAGCGGCGCTGCAGCCTGGAGAAAGCGCTCCCGAAGCTGTGAGAAAGATACTACCAGGTTCCTGAATGCACTGCTTTCATCAGATCCTAAACCCCCTGAGCTGAATCCGATCTATCTCCGAATATGGTCGCCCAATCCAATCGATGGCGCCAGAAAACGAACGAAGAACTAGAAGGGCAGGCGGGTGCAGCAGTCTGCAGCCAGGGGTGCGGCAAGCAGTCCTGCCGGCGACGGGAGCGAGCGAGATAGACATTAAGGGCCACACTCCCGGCGTGCAGTTTCCTCTCATCTTTTGATCTTTGATCTCTCTCTTTGACCAGGTGAGGTGCTAGGTTCTACCCCCATGCCTCTTTTCTTCTTTAATTTTGAGTTTATTTTCCATGGTAGAATTAAGATACCAATTCATTAAGGACTAATAAGATAATTGATAGATTACTTTGTATTTTTGCATCGTTGAACTGTTGTCAGGAACGGATGCATTGCATCGATCTACTCTCAAAAACATGTACTTTGTGCGAATATTCTTATATGCAAATTTTAGAAGTAATAATTGAATTAATGCTACTTTTACAAACATATGAATCAACTTCTATTGTAATTTTCAGTAATTTATATATGTACTTTTTCATGCTATATTTGTGCAATTAGAAAAAAAATTAGTTGTCCCACCCTAGCCTAAAATCCTAGATTCGCCACTGGAGACCGCGCCGGACAAAAAGAGTGTAAAAAAAAGAGGCCCTTCCTAGCCGCGTCCCTCAAACAGCGTCCCTCAAACAGCGTCCGGATGCATGCATTTTAATAGAGGGGACCACCCCATGTGGGAAAAGTAGGTGAGAGAAAGTGTGAGAAAAGAGAATGATATGTGGGGAGTAGGGGCTGCATGCATGCGACCAGCCGCTGTTTTTGTGTCTGGTGTCGCCGGTGTATAGGGTCTCTACTGGGACGCCGGACATAAAATGAGGTGCTATTTAGCTTTGGGGACGCTACTGGAACGCGTCTTTCTCCATTTCTTATCTTCCAAAGCTAAATAGCGTTTTATTTTGTGTCCGGTGTCCCCAGTAAAGACTCTATGAAAACAGCGTCCGAACACATGCATGCAGCCCCTATTACCCATATTTCATTCTCTTTTTCCACATTTTCTCTCACCTACTTTTCCACATGGGGTGGTCCCTCTTATTAAAATATTAAAATGCATGCATCTGAACGAGGTTATTTGAGAAACACGGCTGAGAAGGGTCCCTTTTTTTATAGTCTTTTTTTGTCCGATGTTGTCTGCCCCAAATCGTCATGCCGGACGGACGCCACTCGATGTGTGCCCCTCCCTTCGCCTCCGACGCCACTGTGTCTGTGTGCCCCATGTCCCGACGGCCGACGCTGCTCCACTCAGAGCATGTCTAATAGGCCCCGTATATTTTCAGTGTATACCCAACATACTGTAGTGTTCCCAACAAAACCCTGAATCCACCTAGAGCACGCTTTAAAATGAGAATCCACGTAAGTTCTGGGAAAGAAGTTTGCATACAGCACACATTCCACTAATCAGCCTGCATGAGAATCTTCTAAGAACACTTTTGTTCTATCAAAGAGTAGTAGTATTACTGCGCCATCCTTATACCACTACCACCAGGCCATTTTATTTGCCGTTTAGGAGCAGGTTATAAGTCGATGCTTACGCGTATTACAGACTACTATGGCATGTAGATACCAGACATATTAGCAGCAAAATACACTATGTAATCTTGTAAATAGTGCATTTGGTGAGCCAGAACATAAACTGCCTCTTTGCATATATAATTAGTTGACTGTGAACAACACTAGTGCCATTATCTTACGAGTTAAGACACAGCAACCCAGTTTTTATGTCAGTTGTACTGTGTATTATTAGCACTATTTGTTATGGATTTACAGCTTGCTATGCTGCTATGGATATACATGCACATGTTGTAGTCATTGTTTTGAACGTGATGGAACAGCTGGTGTAGGTACTATGGTAGTCTGTTCATTTCACCCCAGGATACTTTGTAGGCACCGCAGTACCAAAAAGCTTGTTCACACGAAAGGAGAAATGTCTTTTCTCCTGCCACATTATAAAAAATCGTCATGTCCCTGACATCACCTTTGATATGCTGTAGCTGACCAGGGGGTATTTGGCTGTGCAGAATATCTATATATACCCTTGTAGGATAAACTGCATCTTTTCCTCATACACCACATCTCAGGAGATCTCAGGATGGAGCTCGCCATATCTGCTGTCACGGGCGATATCGCGAGTCGACTGATTGCTTTTCTGATGAACAAGTACACATATCACGTATCATCCTCGGAGGAGAAGATGGAGAGGCTACAACAACTCATGCTGAGAGTTCGCCTGGTCATCGAGGAGGTGGACTTGCGGTACATCACCAAAATCCTGTATGCTCATATAGCTGCAGATGCTAGTGGTAACCATATCAATATCCAAGACTGTATTTACAAACGGATGGAGCAATAAAGGTTCTAACCTATAAAATCCATAGAAGTCCTTTAAATTAAAAGGCCTTACAAATGCACTGCTGAACGTTTCCTCCCAGGCAGAGGGGTATCTTCAGCCACACCTGGAGCACCACTTGGAACGAAATGAACAAATGAAGTGTAAGGTGGCACCCTTGATTCCCAACTAATGACGTTGAAATCACCTTGTGGCCTAGCTCCAGGATCCGCCACCAGATCCCCAAGCCTCACATTCGGTAGTAGTTGCCTTTCCTCTGTAATCTCAGTTCGGCTGCTGCCAGTGGTACAAGATGGTAGGATACGGAGTGGGGAATAAGAATGCAAGAAGTCTGTAACATCTATCTGATGGCGTCTCAAAATGAGCAACTGTGGGTGCTCCCCGAACATGGAGAAGTTCCTCTCAACAAATCTTCTCATCCTGCACAACATGCAGAGCCAGAAATGGACATTAAGATTCCTTCTCATCACATCAGCGCGCAAGTTCGCGGCGATGAGCGACCAATCCGAATGCAGCTCCCTGGCCATCTCGTCTGCTATTTGTGCTAACCTTGGGTGTTGTGCTGGGTCCACGCTCCCAAATGCGAGTGTCTTGAAGAGGTAGCTGAACTCCTCATATGGCAGGGTGTTGAGGAAGATTGGCTGGACTGTTCCCAGCTTCTCTGAACTTTTACACCAGCTGGTGATGATCACCTTGCTTCCACTGTCCATGCTTGCCAGGGTTGAACAAAACTTGGCCCAGTCCTCCTGGTCAACATCTGAAACAAGCTGAACAACTACCAATACTTTCCCCGACAAGATACTATCATGGTCTCCGATTCTACAAATAGAATCCCCATTCAGGTGCAAAATCGAAGAGAACTGCGAGCTAACTCTCTCATCCTTGCATACATGGGCAACCAGAGTTCTCTTGCCAACCGCAGGACCACCGATGACCGGGAGGATAGCCAGTGCACCACCGGGAGGGCCTTGCTGCAACACAAAGTTCAGGAGCTTTTGCTTTTTGGCGTGCCTACCAAACATGATGTTGTCGTTGTAAAGATACGCATCGTATGGTCGACGCAGCATACGGCCGCATTCACCCAAGAGAACAACAAACTCCTTCATGCTAGAAACCACATACTCTAAGCTCTCCAGCACTCCTTGCAAGTCGACAAGGTACGTTTCCTTCTTCTTTCTAGCACTGCCATGAACTGTGCGAAAACGTTTAGGGTATGAGTCACTAACCTGCTCCTCCTCCATTGTAGTCTCTTGAAGTGACCTGTACCTGAACGCCCCTAGTGCCCAGTAGCCTCGGTACATGGCCTCTGTGAGCATGTCGAGTTGTGCCAGCATCCCGGAGTTTGTGATGTATCGCCCATCCGCCTCCTCGACGACTGTGCGAGCTCTCAGGAGCAGTAGCTGCAGCCTCTTCAGCTGCTTCTCTTCAGAGTATGCGCGGCTGGAGTGGTACTTGTTAGCGAAGAAGGATACAAATCGGCTCACGAGTTCACCTGTTGCTACCGATATGGCAAGCTCCATCTCCAATTCCTCCAATCGATTTGTGCTAAATTAATCAGACAGTCCAAGAGAGGGGTAGTAGGCTGGTGGAAATTGCAGACCGCTGGTGTTTGCTGCCCTGGAGAACGTCCATAGCCAGATGTTGCAGGTAGACTGTTCTTATCGCCAACAGGGGGAGGGGACATGCTGAAAGGTATGGCTCCACACTGATCAGATTGGTCCTGAAAGCGAAGTACGAAAAAAATGATGGGATGTCAACTAGTAGTATTTGATGTGCCCAGCAACTTAGTAGTATGGACAAACTTGGAGACTCCTTGTCCAGAGAACATTTTTCTTTTCGACGAAGTTGTCTTGAAAACATATTCGTTGGAACAGCTACAACAGCCATCCTTAAGTATGTGAATGAGGGTGGTACTTGTCTAGACCATGTTGTTCTCTCTTCGGAAAGGCTAGCAATATGGCCTACATAAATAACGGATATAATAAATGAAAAAAACAGAGCATGGAAGTCCACAAGAAAAGGTTTAGTGAGCCAACCAAATGCTCGTAATTGCTTGCTAACCAAGTGAGCGCCTATGATTGTTCAAAAGAAAGTGAGAGCATATGTGCTGACGAAGTCGTATTCAAACACGATGAGGAACAGTACACTGACCTCATTGGTGCGGTAGGCTGGGCAGTGTTCAGGAACAGGCCTTACACCATCCGGGTGCCAGTACAGTACTGCCTTCTCCCCAGGGTCCTGCCTTTGTGGAGATAGAGTGAGCGACGCACAATCATCAGATGACAGGAGAGAGTAGCCATGGCGAAGATTGAGGGTGTGTTTGGTAGGCCGGCCCAGCTGAGAATAGCAATCTGTCCTCATACAAGCTGCCCCTAGCTAAGCTGAGCTGAGATTTTGCAATGTGTTTGGTAGCCCGGTCCTGTTGAGATATGCTGAGCAGAGATGTTGTTTGGTAGGTCTGGTCTGTTGAGATATCTGAGTTGAGACTTTGTTTGCTAGACTGCATCTGTTTTAGATGTGGTTACCCATTTCTTAGTTGGTGAGATTACCACCCAGTACATTACATCATATATTGTAGTACATAAATAAGATTCGATGCATATGATCAAAAGAAAATAAGAAAAGAATCAATGATATGATCCAAAGCATATACGTACTCAATAGTAGATCCATTTTACAAAGTCTACATCCACATAAATTTGGAATTCATAAGTTCTACTTAGCATTACAAAAGAGACTTTCAAGTTGCATCAGCAAATCACAAGTCAAACGAGATCAGGATTTTTTGCTATGATACGCCTGAATGCGGCTTCGCGGACATCAACTTGCATAGCAATGAAATTAAGGCCTTTGCCCTTGTGCTCTGTCAAATAATCTAAAACAGCCAACCGTTGATCCATCTCAAATCCGGTAAGTTCCATAACAGTTTTGCACAAATCAGGATGCGTTTCAGTATGGCAAGTGTTATTGATAGCACTAGCCACATTACGCAATGCGTCAGACATGTTGTTAACTTGAACTGCATCTTCCTCACTCAGATTAGAAACCCTCTTCCTCTTTCTATTTGAGCTAGAAGGAGAAGGAGTAGTAGCATCAGTACCTTGAGTAGCAAAGTCAAATGTTGGGTGACCTTCCACAAAACCTTCTCCATTTGTTTCTTGGTTATCACAATCAATTGGATTCCCAGTATGCTCCACTTCAATGGGTTTTCCCAATGGCTCATTAGACCCCATTGCAAACTTACCCGTGGCTAGCTTATCGGCAAAGCAAGCTTCCATATATTCAAAGTTGACAAGTGGTGTGTTCAAAAATTCAGCATCTTTAGGAGTATTCTACATATATCATCAACAATATCACATTTCAGCAATAAAGAACAAGTTCCAGCAACAGTATAACAGATTTGAGCACAAGAAAGAACTGATTTCAGCAACAATATTTCACATACATACCTGAGTGTGGCCGAGGTAATGCTGCTCTTCTAGAAGAATCATTTTGCGATCATTATCCCAAAGTGCCCCACTTAACAGTCTCAATTTTTCAATCCTTTGATACCGAACCTTCCACTTGCGAAGATGATTGGTCACTTGGGTGGTAGTCACTTCGTACCCGACAAGCTCGGTCAAAGCTTTTGCAGCTTTGGTAATATGGATCTCTTTGAATCCTTTATCTGTCTTGACACCTTTCGCTGCTATATCCGCCAGAGATCGCAGCATGCATGCTGACATAGGAGGGGTCCAAGTCATCACCTTCGGGGGCTTCTTGGTTGTGGCACCTACATCCGGAACTTCCTCCACACTTTCAGCCATCTGCACAAAACAATACCATGATTTCAGCAACAATATGGCAGATTTCAGCAAGAAAATACAGATTTCAGCAATAACATGACATATTCCATCAAGAAAATACATGTTCCAGCAACAATATGGCAGATTCCAGCAATAAAATACATGTTCCAGCAACAATATGGCAGATTCCAGCAACAAAATACATGTTCCAGCAACAATATGGCAGATTCCAGCAATAAAATTCATGTTCCAGCAACAATATGGCAGATTCCAGCAATAAAATTCATGTTCCAGCAACAATATGACAGTTTACAACACCAAAATGGTAGAATTAAAAGTACATTCCAGCCAGCAATCAAGTCACAATTCGCAGATTACAACAAGACACAACATGATACATCAAATGTGTGCTGCACCCCTATTTGCCCACATGTTTAGTGCAAATTCATTTCTCTTTTGTTTCCAAGAAGTATTATCATAAGCAATGTCATTGTGCTCCTCATCGATGGGTTCCGGTTCCCATGTCGCCTCCGGTGGGAAATATTCATCCTCCCCAAACTGAAGTATCCAATTATGGAGAATGGCACAAGCTATCACTACTTTTACTTGGGTCTTGTAAGGATGGAATGGTCTATTGTAAACAAACTTCCAACGGTTCTTGTATGCTGCAAAGGCCCTTTCAATCGATATCCTTAGAGAAGAGTGTCTCAAGTTGAACAATTCTTTATAGTTTTCAGGATGATTCCCTCCACCATACTCCTTCAAGTGGTACCTTGTTTTACGGTATGGTGGAAGGAAACCCGGTCTCACAGCATACCCAGCATCGACAAGGTAGAATTTTCCTATCATAATGAAACTATTAGCTACAGCAGAAACTATTGAGAAATAAATAACTATAGGTTTATACTATTACCTGGAGGTAGTGACAACCCATCATCCCTCTCCACAGCATCAGCAAGTATGAGGGCATCATGGGCTGACCCCTCCCAACCAGCAAGTACATAGGTAAACTTCAAATCAAAGTCTACCGCAGCCATGACGTTTTGAGTAGTGCCATCTTTTCTACCCCTAAAGGCGGCTGAGATATTTTTTGGGACTCTAGCCATGACATGAGTCCCATCTATTGCTCCAATACAATCCTAATTCATAAAATACAAGTGTTTATTATTCTCCATGGGTCTTATGAAATAACAATATCCCTAGAGTTTTTAAATAGTTTACCTTGAAGTAAGGATTGAAGTGGACATTTTCCTGAATTTTAGGATGGATATGAGTGGAAGGAGGACGTATCATCTCCTCTCGCAACTCCCCAACAGCATATAGCACAGCCTTAAAATACCTACTAATGACTTCAATAGATCTTCTAAAAATCGGTTGAAGAGCTCTAAACCTTGTGTTGTGGCCAACAACTAGGAGAAACATGGCTACTTGTTCCTCGATAGAAGTATGAATACTATCTTTCAATAATTCCCTCTCTCTAAACAAAGTGCACAAACGAAAAAAGGGAGCCTTTTTCATTCGGAGCTGATTTAAGCAATTTGTGTCGGTAGAATGATAGATAAATCTCATATTTGATTCTCTAGCTATGTCCATATCAATCCTACGACCTAACAACAGTGGTGTTTGTTTCCTAGCTCTCCTTGAGATAAATATCATGTAAGCACCCAAGACGGCTGCGAGACCGGCTGCTTTCACAATTAGTTGTCGCCTCTTTCTTGCCAAATCATCCATCTAACACAAATAAAAACAATTCATTCTTCATACATGGAATGGACATGGAAATGCACTGCCCAGAGCAACAAAAAGCCTCTACATCTACCAATTGTAGTGCCAATAAACATAACAAAAGATGTACTGCCAAGAGAAGGGATGCTACCTCACACAATCGACTTTCTGGTCGATGAGATCAGGAGAGCTGCGGCCGGACGTAGGAGATGCTGCGTGCTGCTGCGGGTCAGAGATGCGGAGGTGCAGGTCACCTGGCCGCTGCTGCTACTAGGGTTAGGGCGGACGTTCTCGACGAGGTCAGCGCGTCGGAGGAAGAGGCGGAGGTCGACGGCCGTCGGAGGAAGAGGCCGGCGCGCCTGCAGAAGGCCGGTGGCAGTGCGGGGTCGAGGGCGGGCCGGCTCAACCTGCATGGACGGGCGGAGATGCAGAGCTCGTGAGCTCCATGCCGGGGATGCCGGGGATGGGGAGGTGCAGGTCGGGGAGGCTGGGCGGAGACGGGATCTTGGGAGGAGGCGGCGCAAGGCAGGCCGGAGATGGGAATTTGGGAGGAGGCGGCGGCGGAAGTCCGGCGATGCGGAAGGAGGAGAGGAAAAGGAGATGCTCGGGGTGGGGGTGAGGGGATTTCGGGTTGACCCCTCGCGGGACGCGCGCGGAGATATTTTCGGAGCGCGGGGCGCTCTCTTTTCGGGATGAGCTCGACCGAGCTCGCTTGCGAAGCTCGATTCGGGCTTCCCAACTCGGCAGGGCTGAGGGGTTGTTTTCGGCTGAGTCGGGCACTGCCCAGATACATAAACCGGGCTAACAAACAACAATATCTCGGTCGGGATGGGAAATTCTCAGCTGGGCCGATCTACCAAACACACCCTGAGGGCTTGACCTGCGGCATCATGAAGAGTGCCACTCCTTATTTGAAAGTTCCAGAATGACGTTTCCAAAGAGGAAGCAACATGAGAGACATCGCATTTATCCGACCTGGGGTAACCATATATGGGCTTTTGCCTGGAGAGAGGCCCAATGGTCTGCTGAAAATCATGCCTCCACGGCAACGCACACCCTTTCTGCAGGGATGGTCACCATGTTCGACATGAGGCTTTCATCAATGGTGGCAGAGCAAACAAGTTCGAATTGTGTCAGTTGTGTCACACATGTGCAATCGTTATTTAGTTGCACAACACTGCTCCTGCACTATATCAGATACAACCCTAACAAATATGACCTGACATGTGTATGTTTCGTCACTTTGAGGAAAATATAAAAATGAGGTAAAACCGTCACGATATTGCAACCAACAATTAGAATATGGCATGCTTTTTCGTTGAGCAACCCGTTGTCGATCGCAAGGTTGCAACTAGGGGCAAAAATGAAATTTACTCTCTTTTCTCTAATGCTGACCCTACATTAGTGGTATTCGCTGGACGGCTGGAACATCCTCAAACGAAACTAATAAAGTTGGAAATTCAGATAGGGGGACATATGCATATGTCACACTGTAAATGTTTTTAGAGACTTTGAAGACCGGAGTTGTGGAGCTTCAAGATATACTGGGTACAACCACCCTTCCGTTCAAACAAGTGCTTGGTCAAGAACACCTTGACCAAGTTGCATCACTTGCTGAAAGCTCAGGAGATTGACTTGGAGTCATTTCGTTTTGCACAGCACGTCAGCACTTGCGGCATGACCGAACAGGAAAGTTTCTTGTTGGCACCTGGCATGTCATAGTCATTCTTTCAAACGTGATGGAACAGCTGGCGTAGAAACTATGGCACTCTGCCATTTCAGACAGGATACCTTGTCGGGCATTGCACCCCAGTACAAAAAACGTCAAAAAGCTTTTTCACACTATAACATCTTTCCCTCACACACCACCTATCTCAGGATGGGTCTTGCAATATAAGCCATAGTTTCCTCCTGCCTCCTGCCCACCTCTGGACGACTCGACTCCATGATTAGTTATAACTTACAACACTGAGATAGTTAGATTTGACGAATTGAAGATGGAGATTGCCATATCTGCAATAACAGGTGAACTTGTGAGCCGATTCGTCTCAGTCCTCGCCAACAAGTACCACTCCGCATACTCAGAAGACAAGCAGCTGGAGAGGCTACAACAACTCTTGCTGAGAGTTGGCATGGTCATCGAGGAGGCGGACTCGCGATGCATCGCCAACTCATGTATGCTCATACAACTGAAGATGCTAGCTGCAGCCATGTATCGAGGCCACCATGTGCTTGACACCATCAGGTACATGAAACACAAGGAGTTCTCAGAGGAACCGGTATGTGACTCGTCCGCGTTATCTGCTTCTACTCCTTACAAACGTTCTCGCACGATCGGTAGTAATACTAGTGCAGGAAGCAAGGTTTTCAGCTCAGAGTTACAGAGTGCTCTGCAGAACCTCGAGGCTGGTGTTGCTAACATGGCAGAGTTCGTCGTGCTTTTGGGCGGATGTGAGCGCATCTCCCTCAGACCCTATGATGCCTACCTTTACATTGACAACTTCATGTTTGGTCGGCATGTCGAGAAGCAGCAGATCATGAGATTCTTGCTGCAACACAACACCACTCCTGATTCTCCGGATGTGCTTCCAGTCATTGGCGGCAATGGAGTTGGGAAGAAAACTCTTGTCTCCCGTGTATGCAATGACGAGAGGGTGCGTTCTCAGTTTTCTATGGTTTTGCACCAGAATGGAGACGATCTTTTCAGAATAACAGACCATGAAAGGATCTCAGGGAGGAAATTGGTGGTTATCGAGTTTGTTACAGATGTAGATGAAGATGACTGGGCAACATTTCATCGTTCTATCACGAAGATGGACAGAGGAAGCAAGGTGATAATCATAGGAAGAAACGCAGGCTTGGAGAAGTTTGGAACCGTCAAGCCTATCTCTCTGATCTGTTTATCATTAGAAGAGTACATCTACCTGTTCAAGACGCTCGCCTTCGGAAGCGCGAACCCCACCGACTACCCGCGACTAGTGGCGATGGTGGAAGAGTTTGCCATAGTGCTGGGAGGTTCACTCATCTCAGCGAATGTTCTTGCAGATGCACTGAGGAAAAACCTGAGTTCCCGTTTCTGGCTGTACAGGTTGAATAGGGCCAGAGATACTGTGAAGAAGAACATCTCTCGTTTTGGCGCGCATCCGCAGGAGCTCTTTAGCCGAGGTCGTCCTGTGCACCTAATCGGCCACTACATCTTGTCTCCAGCTGCTCCATCACGCATCGTAGAGTCTGCTAACGGAGTGACCAGTGTTCTTGAAGAAGGTGTACCTAGGATTATGTTTGGGGACCTGATAGCACAAGAAGGTCATGTTGTTTTGCCCAGAGGTGATTTTAGGCTGATTTCATGGGAATCGAGGCTACCGCCATATACTTCATTTGTCCACTTGGTGCAATCTGCCCCGAGTTGTATCGATGATAAGCCCGAAACACCCTTGTCGGGGAGGAAGCGCCCAGGTCTATTTTGAGACCTCATGAGTTGTGCTATGCTAATTACAAACAGTGCTACGGATGTGCTTAATTCGGTATATTGCCTCCTCATTTGGAACAAAAAAATGATCTATCGTAGTAGCTTCATTTGGCAGTGAGTAAAGCCCAGAATTTATTTGATCCAAACAAAAAGATCTTTCCTTGTCCACAAACATAACTAGTCTCAACCATAGACAGGAAATGGATGCAACGTCTTGGTTCGAACTTACTGAGTTTATTTGAGTGTTAAAATAATGCAATTGTTCTGGTATTAACAGGTAGACCCAGCCCAATCAAAGGCGAAAGGAAAGTATCAATCGCCTTGGCTGACAAACCAAAAATATCACATGTTTTTAAGTTAAGTCACAAAGGCACTTTGCAGGCTCATAAAGCTCAAATAATATGGTATGAGGCTACGAACACATTCGATGTGGAAGTTTCTAGTCAAGAAAGGATTTTATAGATGGAAGATTGACTCCACACTTTTCCTGGTAAATGGCCGACATTGATTATTGGCATGTGAAAAATATAAGAACTTTGATTGAACTAAATATGCATTTATTTTAGAAATCGGTACACTGAATCCACACAAAAAAATACATACTGGAGATTTGAAAATCATAGATTTTCATAATATAAAATTTCATTAGTTTCTATTGACATATACAGTATTAAGATGACAGTTTAAGATCCAAACTGGAAGCTGTGTCAATATATAAATTTTTCTATATTTATGAGAAAATGTAGCAATAAAGATTAGAACATACAAAATCCCTATAGAAATCCTTTGAATCAAAAGGGTTTACAAAGCAGAGTGTTTTTCAGCGGTTCAGCCAGACCTGGAGCACCATTTGGAACGACATGGAACATATGAAGTGTAAGGTTCCAACCTTGATCCCCACGTGACCACATTAAAATCCCCTTGTGGCCTAACTCCAGGATCCACCAACAGATCTCCAAGCCTCACGCCTTCGGTAGCAGTTCCCTTTCCACTGTTACTTCATTCTGGCTGCTCTCACTGGCACAAGAAGACACGATGCGGGGTGGGGAAGGATGCAAGAAGAAGTCCGGAGCATCTACCTGATGGCGTCTCTGGATGAGGAAGTTCGGATCCAGCACCCAAGATATCATGTACAAAATCGCACAGCAACAATTTTAACCATTGGTACTATGGATACAACATTACAAAGGAATACATGGATTTAATCTTCAAAATTGTGAAAATATAGATATGAGATCTACATCAGTTTACAGTTTCCTCCCGCCTGACCGTGTATGGATTGGTGGGGAGGCCGGGACCAGTGGATGCACACTTCGGCCGGCCAAGTAAGTCCATTCAGCATGGAAGCACAAATATCCATGGTCCACAGAAACATACTTTGACAGGTTTAACATAAATTTCAAGCAAAATTCTGCTGTAATGGTAGAAAAATTCAGCTGTCAAGGAAGCAAAAGTAAAATAACATGGGAAACAAAAAAGGAATCCTACCAACGGAAGCACTACATGCCTGAAACTTGGCTACCGTGGTTAGTTTCCTTCAAAACGGGATTTGGTTTCCTAAGCAGTTCAAAAGTGTGGAAAATATGAACACTTTGGGACCTAGATTAGTTATAATAACATACAAAACTGATCGTGTAGTCCTTGAATGGATCGATGGGGTGGCCCGGGCCAGTTAAAGCACACTCTGGCCAGCTGCTTCAGCCGGAGTATAGCCTGGTCGACATGGCTAAACCGCGCCACCATTGGGAAAACGAGTCGATCCAAAAAGAGGCGCAGTTATCGACAACGGATGGAGGGGCGGCACGCCGTGGAGAGCTGAGGGGCGGTTGTGAGAGAAGAATTGCCATGGCAGGGTTTTTTTAGATGATGGCAGGGGTTAGGAGATGGTGTCGAGGAGGGTTAAGATTTTGGGAAGGCGGATAAACCGTACTGCAAGCAATATTAGAGATTTATTATTTGGGGGTATGTACGGGGTTAACGGGAAGAACCAAATCATGGGAATCTCGGCCCATTTGATTGGGAAAAGGTTGGACGGTGTCGGAAGGGTCTGACAATTTGTTTTTCATGGGATTACTATCTACAGTATTTACCATATCAAAAACTTACTCTATTTACAACGGATGGACCAATAAAGATTCCAACTGTACAAAATCTCTACAGAAAATCCTTTGAATCAAATGGACTTGCGCTTCCTCCTGGACAGAGGAGTATCTTCAGCCACACTTGGGGCACCATTTGAAGCGAAATGAACAAACGAAGTGTAAGGTGGCAGCCTTGATTCCCAACTAACGACGTTGAAATCCCCTTGTGGCCTAGCTCCAGGATCAGCCAGCAGATCCCCAAGCCTCACATTCGGTAGCAGCTGCCTTTGCTTTGTAATCTCAGTTAGGCTGCTGCCAGTGGTACAAGACGGTAGGATGCGGAGTGGAGAAGCAGGATGCAAGAAATCTGTAACATCTATCTGATGGCGTCTCAGAATGAGCAACTGCGGGTGCTCCCCGAACATGGAGAAGTTCCTCTCAACAAATCTTCTCATTCTGCTCAACATGGAGAGCCAGAAATGCAGATTAAGATTCCTTCTCATCACGTCAGCGAGCAAGTTTGCAGCAACAAGCGACCAATCTGACTGCATCTCCCTGGCCATCTTGTCTGCTATCCGTGCTAACCGTGGGTGTTGTGCTGGGTCTGCGCTCCCGAATGCGAGTGTCTTGAAGAGGTAGCTGAACTCCTCGTATGGCAGGGTGTTGAGGAAGATTGGCTTGACTGTTCCCAGCTTCTCTGAACTTCTACACCGGCTGATGATGATCACCTTGCTTCCACTGTCCATGCTTGCCAGAGTTGAACAAAACTTGACCCAGTCCTCCTGGTCAACATCTGAAACAAGCTCAACAACTACCAATACTTCTCCCGACAGGACACTGACATGGTCTGCGATTCTACAAACGGAATCCCCATTCAGGTGCAAAATCGAAGAGAACTGAGAGCTAACCCTCTCATCCTTGCATACATGGGCGACCAGAGTCCTCTTGCCAACCGCAGGACCACCGATGACCGGGAGGACAGCCAGTGCACCACCAGGAGAGCCATGCTGCAACAAGAAGTTCAGGAGCTTTTGCTTTTCGCTGTGGCGCCCAAACATGATGTTGTCATTGTAAAGATACACGTCATATGGTCGACGCAGCATACGGTCGTATCCACCCAAAATAATGACAAACTCTGTCATGCTAGAGACGGCATCCTCTAAGCTCTCCAACGCACCTTGCAGCTCGGGAAGGTATGTTGCCTTCTTCTTTCTAGCACTGCCATGAAACGTGCAAAGACGTTTGGGGGGAGATGAGTTGCTAACCTCCTCCTTCTGCTCCTCTTCGTCGATGGGAGTCTCTTCAAGTGACCTGTACCTGAACGCCCCTAGCGCCCAGTAACCTCGGTACAGAGCCTTTGCGAGCATGCTGAGCTGCTCTAGCATCCCGGAGTTTGTGATGTATCGCCCGTCCGCCTCTTCGACTACTGTGCGAGCTCTTAGGATCAGTTGCTCCAACCTCTTCAGCTGCTTCTCTTCAGAGTATGTGTGGCTTGAGTGAAACTTGTTGACGAGCAAGGAGAGGAATCGGCTCACAAGTTCACCTGTTACTACAGATATGGCAAGCTCCATCTTGTATTCCTCCAACCAAATTATCTCAGAGTTCTAAGTTCTAAGCAATCATGGAGTTCAAGAGAGGGTAGGAGGCAGGAGGAAGTAGCAAGCTGCTGGCATTTCCTGCCAAACAAGTCAATAGCCGGTTGTTGGACATAGACCAACTTTGTATTGGCACGTGCAAAGTATCACTGTCTCCACTCTCCACCTCTAGCTTGTGCTTACCGTTCCACGCTGATCTAGACTGGTCCTGGAAGCGCACTTCAGCTGATCTTTTCATGCACCACGGACAAATGATGGTGACTTCGAGTCTTTTATTTGCTCAGCAAAGCAGTTGTATGGACAAACTTTGAGACTCCTTGTCCAGAAAACATATTCGATGGAACAGCCTATAGGAGCCATCCAGAAGCCTGTGAAGGAGGGTCATACTTGTCTAGACCATGTTCTTCTCTCTTCGGGAAGGCTGGCAATATGGCCTACATAAATAATGGATATAAGAAGTAAAAATAGCAGAGCATAAAAGTCCATCAGGAAAGGTTAAGTCAGCCCAGCAAATGCCCTTAATCACCACCTAACCAAGTGAGAGCCTATGTGCTGACTGCTGACCAAGTCAGGCAACAAAATTTTTTTATGGCGTTACTGCTTACTAGTTTCCAGTCGTATTCATACGAGATGAGGAGCAGTACGCTGGCCTCTTGCATTAGTCATTAGTGCGGCAGGCTGGGAAGTGTTCAGGAACAGTAGGCTGCCCTTACCCCCATTTCGTCGAAAACCATCCGGGCACCAGTTCTGCACCTCCTTCTCCCGGGCATCCTGCCTTCCTGGAGCCAGAGTAAAGCGACGAACAATGGTCATAGGAAAGAAAAGAGTAGCCATAGCATGAGGGCTTAACCTGCGCACTTTATAAAGAGAATTAATCCAGGTGAGGAAATCTACCATGCGACCATGCACACAACCCTTCCTTGACAGATCGTCTGTCGGGGAAAGTGTAACAAGAAGCTCCGATGCGGAGACAACGGAGAGAGAGCTGTGAGGATTTAAAAGGGGTTTCAGAGAAGCTGTGATGTCAGTTGTTCTATGGTGGTGCGCTCTTGTACTAATAAAAGAAAATAAACTCGCCTATTTGAGAGAAACAAAGAAAAACCCAACCCAACAAAGCTACACTATCTAGCGAACCTAGGTTTCAAGCATCTCCGGACAACCACAAATATGCCAACAAAAAGCACCACAAAACTAGAGAACTCATGCACCACAAAAAATCGAAGTTCCAGAAATGACACATCAAAGGAGGCAGCGGCATTAGAGACGTCGCTCTTATCTAACCTACAGTAATGATGTATGGCTCGAAAACAATCCTCCACGGCAACGCACACCCTCTCCGTGGGCATGATCGCCATGTTTGACAATATGTGCCAGGGGGCTTTTAAGAATCGTCGGCAGATCAAGCAAAGCTCGCTTCTAATATATATTGTCACCAAGGTTCTTTCAATATATTTATCTTATGTTTTTTCATTAGGGACGTCGATAATTATGTCAATTTTCATCAAATCCGGTAAATTGTGTCAATTCTGTCACACAAGTGCATTAGTTGCACGACACTGCTCCTGCACTATATCAGATACACCCTTAACAAATATGGTCCGACATGTGTATGGTTTGTCACTTTTAGGAAAATATAAAATGAGTTAAGACTGTCACGAGCGAGGTTATAAATACTAGTTGGCACTGGCAAGTAGAATGTGGCATGATTTTTCAATGAGCTAAGCATTGTCGCAAGGTCGCAACTAGGGGCTAAAGTGAAATTAATTCCTTCTCTAATGCTGACCCTACATTAGAGGTAACGGTTGGAGAATTTCCAAAAGAAACTAACCAAGTTGAAAACTAAGATGGTGACAAGTGAGTGTATTACCTTAGCTAGACGGAAGTTTGGAAAATATGCATGTCACACCATAATTGTTTTGAGAGACATCGAAGACTGGAGTTGTGGAGCTTCAAGATTAATGAAGTCACTACATAAGTCTAAGTATCAAATGGTATATCACATCACATTGAAGAAATAATCTGTTTCAGTTAGACAGAGAAAAAGCAAGGTTAATCCCTGATAGACGGCATATGTAAAATTACATATTAAAATGTCAAAAATTTCTGAAATAAAATTGCTTATGTACATCTAGACATTATATGTTCGCACACAAGTTTTCGGGAAAAAAGAACATTTTTTGTGTTCCATGTAAAAAAGATAAATTTTAATGTTCAAAACATGACTATTCACATGACATTTTTTGTCGTTTTATATAGACCATATAAAATGTTCGTTTTCCCCAAAAAATTGTGTGCGAATATAGAATGTCCATATGTACACGTGAAATTTTATCTCGGAATTTTTTAACATTTTTAAATTTTATTTTTTCTCCATTTTACATAATAGGTTTATATGCACCTATGTGCCAAAACACCACCTCACTGATAGACCGTGTACAAGCTCCCTTCCAGTCAAACAATGGTTAGTTTGTCCCGGGCCATACAAGTGCTCGGCCAAGAAGACCATGATTGTTGCATCTAGCTTACCGAAAGCTCAGGAGGTTGTCTTAGAGTCTTTTCGGTTTGCACTGCTCAAACTGGAACAGCTGTCGTCGGTACTATGGCAGTCTGTCCATTTCACCCCAGGATACCTTGTCGGATTGCACTGCAGTACCAAAAAACATAAAAAAAGCTTGCTAACACGAAAGGAAAAAATGTCCCCTCTCTCACTCTCTGTAAAATCTTTCCGCTGTCACACCAATCTAGATCAACGTGGACAGGTAAGCACATGCTAGAGGTGGAGTAGTTCACACCGCAGACAGTGATTTTTCCAAGCTATTGACTTCTTGGGCAGGAAACGCCAGCAGTCTGCTATTTCCTCCTGCCTGCTGCCCTCCCTTGGACTCCATGGTCAGTTACAACTTACAACTTAGAACACTGAGATAGTTAGATTGGAGGAACTCAATATGGAGCTTGCCATATCTGCACTAACAGGTGAACTTGTGAGCCGATTTGTCTCCTTTCTCACCAACAAGTACCACTCCAGCCGCGCATACTCTAAAGAAAATCAGCTGGAGAGGCTACAACAACTCTTGCTGAGAGTTGGCATGGTCATCGAGGAGGCGGACTCGCGATACATCGTCAACTCATGTATGCTCATACAGCTGAAGATGCTAGCGGCTGCCATGTACCGAGGCCATCATGTGCTTGACACCATCAGGTCCATGAAACACAGGGAGTTCTTAGAGAAACAGGTATGGGATTCGTCCACCTTATCTGTTTCTACTCCTTACAAACGTTCTCGCACGGTTGGTAGTAGTTTAGCAACAAACATGGTTACAATCAACTCCGAGTTACAGAGTGCTCTGCAAAACCTAGAGGCTGGTGTTGCTAACATGGTGGAGTTTGTCGTGCTTTTGAGCGGATGCGAGCGCATCTCTTGCAGACCCTATGATGCCTATCTTTATATTGACAACTTCATGTTTGGTCGGCATGTCGAGAAGCAGAAGATCTTGATGTTCTTGCTTGAATATGACTCCCCTGGTCGCCCGGCCGTTCTTCCAGTCATTGGTGGCAATGGAGTTGGGAAGAAAACTCTTGTCGGCCATGTATGCGATAACGAGAGGGTACGTTCTCACTTTTCTATGGTTTTGCACCTGAATGGGGACGATCTTTTCAGAATAACAGACCATGAATGGATGCCAGGGAGGACATTGGTGGTGATCGAGTTTGCTTCAGATGTAGATGAAGATGATTGGGCAACATTTCGTCGTTCTATCACGAACATGGACAGAGGAAGCAAGGTGATAATCTTAGGAAGAAAGGCAAGCCTGGAGAAGTTTGGAACCGTCAAGCCTATCTCTCTGAGCTGTTTATCATTAGAAGAGTACAGCTACCTGTTTAAGACGCTCGCGTTCGGAAGCGCGGACCAGACCGACCACCCGCGGCTAGCGGCGATGGTAGAAAAGTTTGCCACGGTGCTGGGAGGGTCACTCATCTCAGCGAATGTGCTTGCTGATGCGCTGAGGAAAAACCTGAGTGCCCATTTCTGGATGTCCCTATTGAACGGGGTCAGAGACAGCGTCAAGAAGAACAATACTCGTTTCGGGGCGCATCCACAGGAGCTTTTTAGCCGAGGTCACCCTGTGCACCTGATCGGCGGATACATCTTGTCTCCAGCTACTCCATCACGCATTGTAAAGTCTGCAAACAGTATGACCAGGGTTCCAGAAGAGGGTCTGCCTAGGATTATGTTTGGGGACCTGATAGCACGAGAAGGTCACGTTGTTTTACCCAGAGGTGATTTTAGGCTGATTTCATGGAAATCGAGGCTACCGCCTTATACTTCATTTGTTCACTTGGTGCGGTCTGCTTCAAGTTGCGTTAATGATAAGCCTGAAACACCCTTGTCGGGGAAGAAGCGCCCAGGTCTATTTGGGTAGCATTTTGAGACCTTATGAGTTGTGTTTTGCTAATTACATCCAGTGCTAAGGATGTGTTTATCTTGCTATATTGTCTCCCTTTTGGTACAAAAATGATCTATTTGAATGAAACAAAAATATCTTTCCTTGTAAACAAACTTAACTAGTAGAAGAAATGGTGCAACATCTTGGTTCGAACTTACTGAATCTTTTTGAATGAAAAAAATGCAAATGTTCCTGACGTTAACAGAATCAAAGACGGAAGGAAAGCGTCAACCGCCTTAGCTGACAAACTCTCCTCGAAATAGGTTTTTGCCCCGCTCAAAAGATAACACAAGAAAAAAAAGAGAAAGAAAGTCGAAAAGGTTGGATCGACGAAAACGAGATGTCCTGCAGCCGCTGCGCTCTTCGGAAAATTCCTACCGTGCTTCTGGCACTCTGATGCGCCGCATACCAAGCATCACCTACAAAAAGAAATGCGATGATGATGATGTTTGCTGCCCAGAGTGGTCTTGGGGTTCCCCAGGGACAAGGGAGGAGGACTTATCCCAGCGCCCTTCAGGTAGGAATAGTGGTACCCGTGGACGTCACCGCGTTAGTGTCGGCCAGACCGACCAAGATTTCTCCCGACCCTCACAACCCTGCCTCGGACGCTCCATCATGCTCCACCGAGGGGAATTTGATCAGAAAACTAGGGAAATTTGATCAGCACCGGATCTTCTTCTTTTTCTTTCAGGGATCGATCAGACAAGGGGAATTGATCTAGGAGATGAATCGGCTCAAGAGTTCACCTGCTACTACAGATATGGCAAGCTCCATCTGGGGTTCCCCCAATGTTAGAGCGCTAATTAATCACTAATCTGGGAGTCGAAGAATCCAATAGAGGCAGAAGGCGGGAGCAAATTGCAGACTGCTTCTGTTTGCTGCCCTGCAAGTCAATAGAGAAAGGGAACGTGTTGAAAATTATAGGAATAGCTAAGTTTCAGCTAGCTGAGATGTAGCTTATGTCTCAGTCACGTGCTCCATCCATAGTTTTAAATAGTGGGCCATAGGATATAGCCGCGACCTCTGAAAAAGGCTATAACCAGGCTATAGCGGGCTATAGCCACCTTTTAGCACGCGAATGTCTTTAGCCGCACCTTGCTCGAAAGGCTATAGCCGTAGCCGGCTATTTAAAACTATGGCTCCATCGTTGAATTTTGTTTATGCTTTAAGATTCGTGTTGCTGCTGTTTATACTTTATTTAGGTCCGCATCATGTAATTCGACTGAGACATAAGTTACGTCTCAGTCGACTGAGACTAGACACACCCGAAAATTATTGCTATCTGACAATCTGATGTGTGAACTATTCCACCTAACGTGTATACGATTCCACGCTGATCCAAACTGGTCCTGAAAGCGCACCACGGAAATATAAGGGTAACTTGGGTATTCAATTTGCTCAGCTGGGCAGGCAACAATAATTTTATGAAAAAAGGGCAAGTTGTGTGTTTCGAAGACCTCCCGCGTCGCTCCCGCGAACGGCCGAGGAAACCCTAGCCGCTAGCTCGCGCACCCACCCCTTCCCTCCCCACTCCTCGCCGCCGCTGGGGCACGCTGGTGGGCGAAGCCTGACCAGCATCGGCAACGGCGGGGCTCTCCCCCCTCCCCCGCTGGGTGGCGACGGCGCGGGATGTCGGCGTCGTGCGGCGGCGCCGGGTCAGCGTGGGGCGCGGCGGCGTGCACCGGCTCTCTCCCCCCGCTTGGTGGCGGAGGACGCTGCTTTAGTGTGCCCTATGGTTCTTCAGATGGCGGCCATGGGTGCGGTCTCCCCTACGATGCGAGGTGAGCATTGGCTTTCTCTTCCCGGTTGCTGGACTTCGGTGTCGGGTCCTTGTCGGAGCTCCTTGGCGCGTTGAGGGTGCTACATGCCTGAGTACTCAATGGGTGCATCTCTGCTTTGCGATGCCCTTCGGCTCCAGTTGCTGACACACAGGCGTCATCTCGGTGGACACACCCTCGACGCAAATGGTGTCGGTGCTTAGTGTGGTCTCGGATGCGCGTTGCCCTTCGATTACGTTGATGGTGCAGTGTCGTTGCTGGGTCTCGGTGGACCAAGACCGTTTGATTGCTCTGGTGAGGCCTCGAGCTAGGATGCCCCTCCTGCGTGTCCTCAGGACTCTTCCTTGCAATCGTTGTGCTTGGATTGCGATGAGTTCTTCTTATCGGCCAACCGCGCCTCAGGGTTGGGGGTGGCTGCTTCTTCTTCTCGGTCTTGTTTTGTGTCAGTGTGTGTTTTTCTTTTTCTTCTTCACCCTCGTAACCCCTGTGTATTCTGGTTCATTTGAACTCATCTTGTAGAAGCTGAAAAGTTTCATAGGTAACTTGGCTGAATGTATGTTTAGGCTGGCTTATGCCCGCCGTAGTCACAGTAAAAAAATTTATATGTTCCTACTTACTAGTTTATAGTAGCATCATATCTATAATCTATAATCTATAATAACTAAATAGGAGCAACCCACTAAAAGTACTTATACATGCAAGCCTCCCACGTCACCCCTATTGTTACTATTGGCTTTCACGGCAGGCATTTTTACCTGTTTCTTTCTTTCTTTTTTCCTTTTCTTTTCCGTTTTCTGTTTTTTTCTTTTCTGTTTTCTTTTTCACAGTTTCTTTTTTTCTCATGTTTTATTTTATGTTTAAAAATAATTTTCGAAAATTATAAAATTTGAAAAATGTTCAAGTTTTGAATTTTTTTGAACGAATTTCGAAATTTGAACAAAATTTTAATCTTGAACGAATTTTGAAATTTGAATAAATTTTAAGTTTTGAACGAATTTCGAATTTGAACAAATTTTTAATCTTGAACGAATTTTCAAATTTCAGAAGAATTTTGAATTTTGAACAAAAAAAATTCGAACGGTTTTTGAAATTAGAACGAATTTCGAAATTTGAACAAATTTTAATCTTGATCGAATTTCCAAATTTCGGAATAATTTTGAATTTTGAACAAAATTAAATCAAAATCTGAACATTTTTAATTTCCAAAATTTCGATCTAAACAGATTTTGAAATTTTGTTCTCCGATTTTTTTTTGAAAGTTAGATATTGAAAAAGAAAAATATTAACAAAAAAGACACAGAAAAAAAAAGAAAAAAAACGACCTACTACTAATGGGCCGCAGCCCAACCAACCGGCCTGGTCGGTGGGGTGTGCGGTGGCCCGTACACACCGACCAGGTCGGTGTACAGCACTCCCCTGTAAATCACGCGCGGAAGATTTTTTTTTACCATTTAGCAACTGACACCAGGCTCGTTGCGTCCGTTTGCGCGTCGACGCTCGTTCTGATCTGTACGCCTCCTTCATTTGTGGGCCGGCCCACTTTTCCATCTCCCTTAAGCTTTTTTTCTTATCGTGCTTTGCCGGGCCGGCCCATGCTCGCTGTGGCCGTTTCGGGCAGCTTCCGGCTTGTTTCTTTTTTTTATTCTTTCGGGATTTACTTCTTTTCTTCACATGTGACGCAGACACCATTGGAACCCATCTTGCTTAACACCTTTTTCTGTTTCGTTTTTGGAAGCTTTCAGCTAGTTATTTTATTTCACACTGGTTTTACTGAATTTTATTGGTTTACTGATTATTTTTTATGTTTTTCTTTTCTATTTCCTTTAATGTTATCCAAGTATGTAAGCATAATTCAATTTTGTGAATATTTTCAAATTAACGACTATTTTCAACTCCAGATAACTTTCTATAACTTCGTGAACATCTTTAAAACTTCCGAACATATTTCAAATCCATGAATATTTTTAAACCGTGTTTTTTTATGGAATTCATGAATGTAGTTTAAATCCCTGATCATTTCTAAAACTTGAGATATTTTTTCAAATTCATGAACATTTTTTAAAATTTCCTTATCATTCACCCTAAACATCTTTTCGAGTTCGTGGAGGTTTTTTTAATTTAACATTTTTCAAATCCTAGAACATTTTTTCATGAAAAAAAATTAAAATACGCAATTTTTTTGAAATTTTGCGAGCATTTACTTAAATTTCCTTAACACTTTAAAGCTTGTAACCATTTTTTCACATTTTTTTAAATTCGTAAAATAGTTTACACATCCTAGCTTTCGTTTAGATTTTCGAACATTTTATCGTGCATTGACTTTCGCTCACTTCTACTCCTTTCATTAGCTTTCGTTCACTTCAGAACTTTTTATCGTTCATTGACTTTTGCTGACTTTCGTTCAGCTTGACTTTTTATCGTTTGGTGAATTTCGTTCATTGACTTTCCATTCACTTATGCAATTTTATCGTTCATTAACTTTTTATTGACTTCTGAACTTTATCGTTCATTAACATTTCGTTCTTCTTGACTTTTTATCG
Source organism: Lolium rigidum (assembly GCF_022539505.1). NCBI lineage: Eukaryota > Viridiplantae > Streptophyta > Magnoliopsida > Poales > Poaceae > Lolium > Lolium rigidum. The sequence goes on along the minus strand of NC_061511.1, from coordinate 239,418,428 downwards.
TTTAGTGAATTTCGTTCATTGGCTTTTCATTCACTTCTGGAATTTTATCGTTCATTGACTTTTGTTGACTTTTGTTGACTTCTGACATTTTATCTTTTACTTCGGAACTTTTATCGTTATGTGAATTTTGTCCATTGACTTTTGTTGACTCTGGATTTTTTATTGTTCATTGACATTTCTTTCAATTAGACTGTCATCATTCCAATGACTTCGACATTTCTCATTCATTTGGCTTTTCGCTCATTTGTTGGACATTTTTATCGTGCATTGACTTTCGTTAACTTTAGACTTCTTATTCATTGACTTTTTTTTTATCATTCATTGACTTATGTTGACTTCGGTCTTCTCTTTGAATATCATTCATTAACTTTTTGTCGTTCATTTTATCGTTCATTGACATTTCGTTCACTTTGACTTTTTATCGTTCACTTAATTTCGTTTATTCTACTTTTTTCAATTGTTCATTGGCTTAGTTGAGTTTAACTTTATTCGTTCTTTTGCCTTTCGTTGACTTCAACCTTTTTCGTTCACCTTTTATCATTCATTGACTTTTGTTGACTTTGGGTTTTTTATCGTTCGTTGACATTTCATTCAATTAGACTTTCATCGTTCATTAACTTTCGGGGTGGGTCCATTGAATTCCGTTCATTCCATTTTTATTTTTTCGGTCATTTGGCTTTCGTTAATTTTAACTTTCTTGTTCATTGCCAAATGTTGAAATAGCAGATATTTATGCTAACAAGTTAGGTTCCTTACGTACTCTTTCTTTAAGAACTTTCTTTCAAATGAATTTTATCAACAACCATGTTCTTTTAAGAACCGTGCAGCCCTCCAAAGTCGCTGCTGCTTCTCCTCCGAGTTCAACACCGCCCAAGGTCCGTCGATGCCCTGGTGGTGGTGCTGATGTGGACATGGCTGCCGCTACAAGGTTCGGTCGGGCTTGCTACAAGGGGAGGCATGGCTTGCTACAAGGGCGGCCGAGCTTTGCTACAAAGTCAGCCGTCCGGGCTACCAGCGGTGGGCAGTGCTGCTGCGAGCGGCGGGTGGCCTTTCTACAATGGGAGAGTGGTCTTGCTACATGGGACATCGGGCTTTGCTACCATGGGTGCCACTCTTTTCTACAAAGGGGGTGGCCGGCCTTGCTACCGGCAGTGGTTGTAGTTGCTACAAGGGCGAGAGGCCTTGCGACAACAAGCACCCGTTTGTGCTACCTATGGTGGAAGCCTTCGCTGCGAGCGGTGGGGGTCTTCTCCGGCGACGACTTCTCCGGCTACGATGCCTTTTTTCTGCAAGCGGTGGGTCACTCTGCTACCAGCGACGGAAGGCGTTGCTACAAGGGGTGTCCAGTGTTGCTACCTAGGCGACGATGTCTACTCCAGTGAGGTTTGCGACGAGGTCGTCGTTGATGTCTCCGGTGATGTCGGTTTTTGCTACAGTAACACATTCTTTTTTGCTACGATGTCTCCGGTGAGTTCTCCGGCGAGGTCTTCGATGAGCTCGGTCTTTTTATTTTCTTTCATAGGCGAGCCATTTTTTGCTACACTGAAGGAAAAGCGAGATTTTTTGCTACCCGACAACAAAAAAGTACATGTGTCAGGAACTAGGATGCTAGGAAATTAGATCCCCGGAGGAAGACGGCCAGTATTGTCCTATTTTCAAACATGTATCATAAATTTGCGAGCCAACAACGAAAATATCTTTTGAAATCACGTGTTACCGAACCAGCCGAAGAAGCGAACTCGGCAAACTGAAATAATCAAAGGAACGAAGAACCAAACAAATGAAGCCGTTTTTTTTTTTACACAAATACAGTAGGAGAAGGCTCCTACTGTGTAACGAACGAAGCAGTAAATGGGCCAAGCTCATAAGAGCGACGTAGAGCAGGGGGGTATGCGCGGCAGCGCTAACCGCGAAATCGTTAAAAAAAGGCCGACCTTCGCGAAGGGAAGGCAACTCGCTCCGCACGCGACAAGTGGCGTATGTTGTGGTGCTGAGAAAATTTACGGGAAGTGGTGCTCACTGCTCGCCAGCGTGTCGCGAGGAAAGCGAGGTGAGGATGGGGGAGGAGAGAAAAGCTGGGTTATATCAGTTTTCCCTTTTCTTCAGATTCGTTTTTCAAAATGAAATATCTTGAGAACCGTAAGTCCAAATTGCGAACTGTTTTCACTTTTGAGATCCTCGCGTCGAGATCTTCAAAACTAGATCCCATGTTGATAGGTTTGGAGATACTTTTTTCGTACTTCCGATAATATTATGATGTACCTGTGGTGTGTACTAGCTTGTACTTCGTGTTTCAATTGATAAGTCTTGCTTTTTAGTGTATTTGGTGCAATTTTTCCCTTTACTCGTTAACTGTACTCGCTCGTGTGCGCCACTGTACTTCTGTACATGTACTTGCATGTGTTCACGATTGTACCTGCTCGTCTGTGTGACTGTACTTATACTCGCTCGTGTGTTCAACTGTACTTGTGTGTTGTGCGTGGTATGCACTGCTTGTGTGCACGGTTGTGCACTGCTCGTGTGCGTGGTCGTACTTGTACTTCGCTGTGTGTTCAACTATACTCGTGTGTTGTGCGTGATTTATACTCGCTCGGGTGCACGAATGTACCTGCTCGTGTGCGTGACTGTACCTTACTCGCATGTGTGTTCAACTGTACTCATGTGTTGTGTGTGACTGTACCTGCTCGTGTGTACGACTGTACCTCCTCGTGTGCGCGACTGTACTTGTACTCGCCTGTGTGTGTGCAACTGTATTCGCGTCGTGTACTCGCGACGATGGATGCATCTGGGCTTCCATCGGGATGTTACGTACTCGCGCGTATGTGTTGGCCGTACTCGTCGCGGGCTGGCTTTGTGTCTTGCTCGCGTACGCACGGCAGTTTCGCGCGTCACCGTCACGACACACGTTAACGCGGGACACTCTGAACGCTTTGGCATGATTGCAGTTAGTACGTACCTACTTCTACGGAAGTACAGTACCTCCCATCCATAACCAAAAGTGGAGCGATCCAGCAGATACGTACATCACGCGGGAGTAGGTCGCGCGGGAGGCAGATGGCCGGTTGTACTTTCGTCGCTCGCGCGGGAGGTTTCTCAGATCGACACGCGTCACGCAGAGCGTCGGTGCGGAGCATCGGTTCGGTTTGAGATTGGACCTCTGGGAAGGTTGGTCTTTGTAATAGGAGCTCCCACTTAGTTTGGCTCTGATCGATTGGCTACTTTGCGGGAACGAGGCCCAATTAATTAGGAGCTACCTAAAATGCCTTAGTTTTCTTTAGTAACAGCCCTAAAATGCGAATTCCCTTTCTAGGGATCGAGCGAACAATTTCTACCGCGAAACCCGCCCCCGCGTATGCAGTTTTTGTCGTATTCGATCCGATTCCCCGCGCCCGCGCCGGAAAAAGTAAAATGCCCTGCGGGAGATTCGAACCCGCAACCTCCTGGTTGTCACGCGCCTGCTGAGCGAACCAGGCGAGCTACAAATGGTTTTTATTGGAAACAGAAACAGATCGTTTTTATACTATGAACTGTATATGTTATAAACATAAAAAAATGAACTTTTTTTTTTCGCAAATTTCTTTTTGTGATATTTTCATTTGTATCAGTATTTTTGATTCCGTAAATTTATTCCAAATTTTACCTAGCAATGCAACTTTTTTTCAATTCCCTTTGTACAATTCCTTTTTAGAAATTCAGTATCATTTTTTCCATATTGTTGTTACTTTTGTATATAAAAATCATGTTATTTGGACTATTTTTTAATTCCCTTTTTTGGGCTAGTGGTTTTTAAGAGGGGAAAAATAACGGGTGGGAGAACTACTTGCAACTCAAATAAACCACCACTTGCAACTCAAATAAGTACACTTGCAACTCAAATAAATATCACTTTCAACTTAATTAGATTTTGGGTAGGTAATTTTTCAGTTTTAGCGTTGACAAATAATGGGAAGAGGGGTTGATAAATTGTGAGCTAAAATGTTTCTAAAATATTTTTAAATAAAATTAACTTTTCGGGTTGATAACTCTTCACATTTGCCATTGCTAAATAACGAATAGAGGGGTTGATAAATTATGAGATAAAAATATTCCCAAAAATATTCTAAATAAAATTAGGTTTTCGGGTCGATAAGTTTTCACATTTACCTTTGATAAATAATAGGCATAACAGTTGATAAATTGTAAGCCAAAAATATTCCCAATATATTCTAAATTACATTAACTTTTCGGATCGATAACTTTTCACATTTTAGCGTTCATGAATAACGGGCGGAGGGGTTGATAAATTTGAGAGTTACACATGTTTTTAATATATTATAAATAAAATTAGCTTTTCGTGTTGATAACTCTTCACATTTGCCATTGCTAAATAACGAACATAGGGGTTGATAAATTATGAGCTAAAAATATTCTCAAAAGTATTCTAAATAAAATTAGCTTTTTGGGTCGATAACTTTTCATATTTTACCGTTGATAAATTATAGGCATAGTGGTTGATAAATTGTGAGCTAAAAATATTCCCATAATATTCTAAGTTAAATTAGTTTTTCGGGTCGATAATTTTTCACATTTACCGTTGATAAATAACGAGCGAGAGGGGTTGATAAATTTTGAACTAATAAAAAGTTTTCAAGATATATCAACATTTTGAGAATAATTAATTGGTGGAAATAAATCTTAGATCGGAGTTACTTTTTGAGAATGAATTTTAGAATTAGAATGGATTGACGCTGACGTCTAATAGTTCGTGCATCATACTTCTTTTTTTTAAGTGCATACAAAGTTTATCCATTATACATTTTACTATATAAATTACATAGTATAAAACAAATCGGCTCATCTACCAGACGTGAAGTTGTAGTAGCTCAGCTGGTCAGTGTGCTGTTGCGGAAATCGATCGCTCCCGGTCTGGCGCGCGCGCGACCGCCAGGTAGGGCGACCCCCTAAAATGGCTTGCTGCCCATTTAACACGACTGGACGACTTAGGCACGAGTTGAGACCGCTTGTGATTACTGGGTTGATCTAGAACATTGGATGGCCAGATCCGCTGATCCAAAATGCCAAGTAAGGAAGGCTCCTAGGTGGTTAAGTTTTACTATCTCTTAAGGTTGGTCATAGTGGTAAGTATTATGTAGTAGTATCATGCATATGATACTTGTGTATGATACTATCTCTATAGTGGTTAGTATCATGAAGTAGTATCATAGTCATGCTATATTTATTGCTTTTTAGAATCTTAATGCAAATTTGTGTACAAGATTTGTTTGGCATTAACTTTTCTCGTGACATGCGCTATGATACAGTATCTACCTATGTTACTCTAATCTCCTCTCTCCTCCTTAATTAGCTGCCACATCAGCTTTTTTGTGGGACCAATGTGCATGATACTAGCTATGATACTAGCACTATGGCCAGCCTAATTTGGTGTTCGGCATGGCAGGCGTGGCCCTAACAACCTCTTCCATGAAATTATAAACTATTAATAATGTATCCAATGATACATCATACATGGCAATAGTAAACCATTCATTTTCTGGAATAGGAATAAAGAAACAGGCAAAAGACGGCCCAATAAGAACACATATTATTGAACAAAGATCAATGCTATGCATATTGATCAGTTACATGTAGCGATTTTATTCATCATCATTATTTTGCACAAACAAGATAACTATCGGTATTGTCATTTTGGTATCACACGCAAAGTTTGGCAGCAACACTCATCCAATGTGTTAGTACATTTGGAACTAAAGCTGTGACTACCAAATCCTCTTTCTCTGCAATCTTTTACGCATGACCAGGCATTGCAGTCTTTGAGGGCTTTACATTCCCAAATTCCAACTATAAAAGAAATACATTAAATCATTCACAATAGTGTATCCTGTATATAAACATAAAAAGGGATGAAAATAGCTGGAAATAATTTTCTTTCGCGCATGCAAATTGCATACTAAACAATGAAAATGATTTTTTTTGAGAATTTTAAACAACGAAATTGTTGCATACTTGCATGGCAGGATGGCAACATAGAAGACATCAGCACAACGAAGAAGAGAGCAATTGTAGTTTTGTACTATCCTTGTTTTGGTACTGATGACTGCCATTTTTCGAAAAGAAACTACTGTATTTTTTATGCTTCTCCTTTCACCTATTTCGGATTGTTTCTACCTAACTAGAATTTTATAGGGCCATCCTCAAGTCATTGCTATTGATCTATTATTTTATCTCACGTATGCATATCTTTCAACTAATGTTCACATATGTTTTTAGCTTTAAATGATATACTCCCACTTTTGTATACACTATATTTTTATTTAACACGTAATTTAATGTTTTTTATATAGGAGCAAGCACTATTACATCTCATGCATCGATTGTACCATGCATTGTTTCCTTACATATAAGGTGGGTAGAAAAATATTATTTTATTATAATTGATTTTACCGTATTAAGTTCAGTTGAATGTCACATTTATATTTTTCAAGATTTGTACAAACAAAAGGTATTTATTTTCTAGTTCCTATGGCACCATATTTATTGATGTTATTATATAAGGTGCAACAAAAGAATGCACAATTAGTAAATATATGATGTTGTTTTGTCCCGTCTATTTATGTCATGTGTGCCATTGTAGCATTAGTTTAGATAGAGCCACCATAAAGTATTGATATTGATCAACTATTAATTGTATGTACATTTGTAAATTAATGTTCAATTGTATTTATTTTTTGTAAAATTATGTACACCCAATTTTGTATATATTTATTTCATATATTTCTCAATGTGATATTAAATATTTGTGATCAGTAGATTAAATCATGGTTAAATCTCATGCAACGCTCTATCTAGCATTTATTTTCCCACATCAATGTTGATATCAAATATACTCCCTCTTTCACAGTTTATAAGGCACGCGCGTACCCCTAGGTCGCAAATTTGTTCAAATTAGCATTAGTTATATATTATAAAAATTATATCATTAGAAAGTTCAGATGTTCTATTTTCTAATGATATAATTTTTATATTATATACTTTAAATTATATAGGTTAAATTGGTGACCTAGGGGTACGCGTGCGCCTAATAAACTGTGAAGGAGGGAGTATTGTAAGATACTTTATTCTATTAGGTGCAGATAAATGTCACATACTCAATTATTTATTTTAGATTTTGACAAATATTTTCTAATTATTTTGTATATTTATTTTCCATCATATTCAATGATGGTTCTCATAAAGGGTTTAGCCAATCCTTGCGCAATTAATGAGTATTAAATAAGGTTATCCTGGTGAAACATCGCCGCGGAACCTTAGAGTACATCCCCGACAGACCAACAGGGAACTACCAAGCCGGTAGCACCCGTGAAATCAAGAAAAGCTCAAAATGTATTTCAAAAATTAAGGAAAAAAGGAAGAACGAAGAAACACTGGCATAAATTGACAAAAGGTGACTATGATGTCAGCGATAACAAGGACGAAGTCAGGTCACCTTCCTCGATGTGGCGAGTAAGACCTATACAGTGAATGTTCCAAAGTGTTGACCTCGAGCACAGCCGATCATGAACAAGGGATGACCCGGCCTACTGATGGCACCAATCTACATGGATACAGATTCGTTAGGACTTCAAGTGCAAAGTGATGTAGCAAGGGTTTCTTCCCCACAATGGTGACTCGAGGATTTATATCGAATTGTAGGGCAAACTGTTCTGCAGCAAGCAGATGTCAATCATGCACAGAGACCCATCGAATATATATATGTTGGTTGCATGTATCTGTTTCTTTCCAGGGACCTGAATATGATAATAAAGAACCGAATCCTCTGGATCTGTTCAAGTAGACACACTGCAGCAACGTGAAGGGGTTATACCCTGCAGTAGAAGATGCACTTGTAAGTCAGCCTGCAAAGTATGTTTGCTTATTTTTTGCTGCATCGATAGCCATGCATATTCATTGCAAAATAAGGCACGATGCATACATAGCTCTCTGTACCTAATGAAGATGGAGAAAGGAAGATTGAGGCCCAGGTTATATGTAATGTCCCAGGTTTAGCGACGATCGAGGGGTAGAATTTAGAAGGGGATGTGCATTACATCGTAAAATCTGGGGAAATTTCGCGCTTTTAAAGAAAAACTGCATCTTAGGGGGGACAAATTTCTCTCTCGACACCTTACATGGTTAGGGTTTCGAGAGTGCAATAGACTTGGACCTCAATGAACTAAACTAGGGTTTTCGAGAAGAAAGGGGAACTTTGCATCTCAATTTAAGTTGCATGATTGAATTCAAATAAGATATGTTTGAATTTCAAAATTCAAACATTAAATGAATATATCATAATTCAAATTCTTTAACATAATTAGATAAGCAAACATAAAAAGGAATATTAAATATAATTAAAGCTCATTAGAGAAATTTGAGCTTTATTGATAATCACACAAGATACATTACCAATTTACAATATCCCCAAATTAAATTATAAATATTACAACACTTTACAGAAATTAAAAGAAATGAAAAGGAAATTAGAAATTACAAAGATGATCACATAACTAAAGTATAAGCTAGAATTCTTCATGAATTCTTGATCATCTTCATCATCTTCTTTGATCCCTGCAATCAAAGACAACAAAAAGAAATAAAGGTTAGGCCAAGTGGCAAAGCCACTTGATAGGTTAGCAAAACAAGTGAAATTGAGAGGATAATCTCAACACTGCCGGGAGAGCCCAGCCAGGGACCAAGTCCCAACCTGTGAAACACACAGGCAGCACACAAGTAGAGATGCATGCCCTCCACACACACATAGCCAGGGGAGAAGAACCCCAGTACATGCTCTGTTGTCGACCAAAGGAGCACAAGGAGGGCCAGTATAAAAGGTTTTCACCAGCAAACCCTAGCAGCTCATCGACAACAGCTCAAAAGGGTAAGAACACTAGAACAGGAAGAACAGCACACCACCAGAATTCATCCAGAAACAGTTTCACCAAGAACTGTTGGCTGTGAGCAAGCACAAGATGAAGTAAACCATCACAAGTCACCAGGAGGAGCAGGGCAAGCACAAACCACAATTCAGAAGCAAAACCTCTACACCAACAACCTTTCTAGGAGCTGGAGTGAGGTATACCAAGATAAACATGAGCAAGCAACTGTTTTTCTCATAAATAAGCATATGCATCAATCACAGAAGCAAGAATGGGTAGAAACCCGGTTGCATCATCATCTGGCTACTAGCCATTTGGTGCAAGCAAAAATGGGAGAAGCCAATAGGAAATCACCCAAGGGAACACTGGTTATGCCAAATCAGTGGCATAACCAAGGAAATCCAGCAAGGATATGATCCTATCTAGTCAGCCAAAGTCACCTAGCACCTATAACTAGTACACCATCAGACAGATAGACAATATAGTGTCTATTCATGTTTGGCAGCATCAAAAGCCATTGTAAATCCAATCAAGGATCAAACAGATAGCATGTGAGAGCCACAACAAAGCCACAGAGGGGGAGCCACCCTTGGACAGCACCAAAGAGCTGTCAGGGCCACCTCAAACCCACAGACCAACACACTAAGTCACTACATCATCACCCAATAGGGTTCAGAAGAGAGCTAGGGTTCCCAACCAGTGGTTGGCATCCATCTAGCTTCAATTATCCAGTTAATAGGATCATCACTGCCAAGCAGTTCACCTTATTTATCTATTCAATCAAGCTAGACTACACAGATAAATGAGATGCATAATTACACAGGGCACCAGACCTTGCAAATGATCCATGTGATCACTGCAAGCAATAGCAGGTGCTGGAATAGGCATAAGCATACACCAGCATATGCATGTGTGTCACACAAACACAAGGGAGAGCATCAGTAAGACACCAGCATGGTAAAGCAACCATTTATCAAGCAATTGATGATCATATGATCATCAGGGCTTGACAGAGCATGCTAGAGCTAAGCCTAGCAATAACAGTAGCAGGAGAATTGAACTCATGCATACACCAGAACCAACAGGAGGTCCTAGTGATGAAATCATCATCTAGAGCCACAATTAATCAACTCATATATCACAGATAAATAAATATATGCATGTGAAATTGTAACCAGAAGCACATCATCAAGAAAGGGAGCTGTCTAGCCAACCATCATGCCCAGTTGAGCATTACCATGAATTAGAACACAATGAACAAACCACCAGTGGCACTGGCACTTGCTATAAGCAAGAACTACTCACAGTAGTGAGCCAGGGGGCAGGACATTAGCATAGCACAAGTAAGCAAGCAACACCAATGGCTAGGGTTGCTCAGATGAGCATCTAGATAGATAGTAGCATGCACAACCACAGGATTGAACAGAGACAGTAAGCAAGGACATGGAATACACATCAGCAAAGCATAGAACAGGGATAGTAGAGCAGTAGCAGTTAGAAACCATGGCACATAGAGCAGCAGCAGCTAGCACACCAAGGCAGCACAAGCAGTGGCATGGCGCAGAGCACATAGGCGCAGGAGCAGCAGCAACACCACCATCTGGACGCCAAGGCCTCCAGTGGAGGAGGAGGAGGAAGATCAGGTGAGAGAGAGAGGAGGGGAGCACTTACAGGCGAAGCGGAAATAAGCACGGCCATGGCGGCACGGTGGCACACGCCGGGCGAACGGCGGCGCCAGGCCAAGCCGAGCCAGGCCACATCCTCGCCACAACGCCAACATCATCACGGCGCCACCATCGCGCCAGGAACGCCGGCGAGCGACGGAGCACCACGGATCCGTGCGGCCGTGCGTGCAGATGCGTTGGGGGCGAGCAGAGGAGGCGACGAGGGCCAGAACGACGCGGACCATCGGGTTCGCCATCGAGAGGCGGACCTTTTGCGACCAACCACGCCGCCGGAGCTGGCCGGAGACGGCCGGATTAATTCGGCGACGGCGGGGCGACGCGGGTCGCCAGAGAGACGAGGGGGAGTTAGGGTTTCTGTGCGAGGAAGAGATGAAGGGGCGAGTGGGCAGACCGAGCCGAACGGGTGGCTCGGGTTCAGCCTAACCCGCTGGGCCGCACTGACAGGTGGGTCCAGGGGCAAAAAGGTAATTTCCCATTTCCAAATAAACTAGAAACTTTAAAATTGAATAGAAAATGATTAAGAGCTCTAAAAAATAAATAAAAATATGAAAACCACTCAGCATAAAATTCTCTATCATAATAAAATATGAAAAGTAATTTTTGGAGACAAATAAGATTAAGTCTTAATTTGATGAATATTATAATCATTCAATCACATTTAATATTTTCAATAATAAAAATAAGTCCATAAATGCATTTGGACTCTAAAAACACCTTGACAACATTTCAAGGTAGTATTTTACTCTAAACAGAGTATCTCTAAATCATTCTTAGTAATTACCTCTCACATGAAATGATAAGACATCGAAAAATGGGGGGAACCAACCCTAAAAGCTGAATCATGCATAATTGCTTCTTTAACCATTGCCCTTATCGGACAATGATGCTATTTTTCAGCAACAGAGGACAAGGGTCAGTCCACACCTTCGAACTGCAACACTTTGCAGTCTTCAGGCAAGTTCATCACTTGCTCATGTCATTTGAGTATTTTTATCAAATTACTTGCAAAGTACTATGTTTATCACTCTTGCATAAAAATCAAAACCACTATTTTCATAACTATGAATATGACTATGTGGTTGGCAATGGAACCATGGTATGTGTTGATATGGTGGAGGTTCCATTGCAATGGGTTTATGTCCATCTAGGATTAAACAACAAATGTCGTCCAGTGATGCTTGTGCCGTAATAACCGTGTTAACCATAAGATCTGGAGTGGGACAGAGTAGTCAAAAGTGTTTCCACCTCTCGTTCATCAACGGATGCGCTTACCGTAGACACTTGATCTCGAGAGACAAGCGGTAGGGTGGGGATCCCGTTGAAGTCCCCACGGTAATGCGGTCTATGATGGGTTGCATCTACCGGCGAAGGAATTTATGGTAGAGCCCTGAATTGACGTCGTGGTCGGGGGCCGTCCTTAATAGGTATAAGAGCACCGGCGAGGACCCAGGGTCGGGGATTGCAACAAAGGGTGGGTGTTCGAGGTAGCGGAGGAACATGATTGGCTAGACCTTATACCGGGCCTCACACCAAAGGAAGTGTGGATGAGAAAGCTGCCCGGTTGGCACCAAGGTTAAGATCTCTTATGGGTAAAGCAACACACCTCTGCAGAGTGTAATGAATCGTGACCTGTCACTCCTGTTCCGGGTTTGGAACTACGAACGCTGCTGGAAAGGAACTCCATGAAGTTCTAGTAAACCGATGAAGGCTGACGGACATAGTTCTTCTATATAAAAGCAACCTCTTGAAGAAATGATTATCAAAACCTGCATTGGTATTAGACTTTATGGTATGATATCGTAGCTAGTGCATTAAACACCTCTTTTCTATAATGAAATTGTTGAGTACGCTCGTACTCATACCACTCTTAAATTCCCTGCTTAGAGTGTCTGAATCGACTTGAGGATGACAGCGACAACCAAGAAGGAGCAGAAGACATCTGCTATGAAGAACCAGACCTCTCCGAAGGTATAGAAGGAGTGGATTACCTCATCGTCTACGGAACCGGGAGGGTTCCGGAGGAGAACAAGCGTAGACGTATCTGATCGTAGTAGTACCCGAGCAGTACAAACACTTAGTACTTAACTGCTCGATGAGAATAAAATGTATAACTTTCTAAGACTTCTATATTTTAAGTTGAGTCGGGTTCACCTCGAACCCAGAAGTATTCCTCTTAGGACCCAAGAGGAACTCCGAGATGATATGTATATATGGCTTGTAATAATAAATGAATGAGTTATGGACCTGCTATGTTCTGTTGTACTACTCTGAGGGATGTAACATTTGCGGATTGGTACTTCGTGAATGTTATATCAATGACTGGCATACTACAACATGCAGTGGTATGCAGGGTCACCACATTATATCCGAGGTCCTTGCTAAGAAAACTAAGAAACCTATGTTTTTCAGAATGTGGGGGTCGAGCATAAGCCCTACACATCATGTATGAGCACTCTATCTGCACAACTTGACAGAGAGAAGACAGGGAGCACAGATCCGCGGGACGTTCCCAACACGCAGCGGCATGAAATGGATGAACTGACTAGCCATATTGAGGAAAGTGAAAAGAAACATTGTGAGTTGAAGCAAAAGTTGCAAGCTTTGACCTGATTGTTTCATCACCAAAGGTGGCCTTTGAAACAGCCAATCTCTAACATGGGAATGGTGCGATGCTGACCGTTTCTTTTATGCAATCCTGCTTCTGATGGTGAACGTTCCACTTGTAATTGCCTTCGCTCCTCGTGCGATGATTCATTTGTGCCCTTTTGAGACTGCGCAAATTGTAGTTGTCTAGATGATGTGTTTTTTATGCATGTAACTATTTCATTAATCATGTAATATTTACGTTATTGGTGTCGGCGGTGTGTCACCCTTCACTGGACCGGCGTTGAGCCACGCTTTAGTGGGCCAAAGACCCTCAACTTTGTGGGCTTTCATTTTTGGGCTGCACGTACAACCGGCCCAGTAACACATCGATGTGTTGTTTGGCTTTACCATTATTGGTCAGATGGTCTCAGTAAGCCTCATTTATTTTCTGAGATGTTACTGTTGGGCTTGTGTATAACCAGCCTAATATTTACCAGTCAATGGGCTGGAAGAGTTTTTTATGGGCCGCACCATAAAGTGGCCCAGTCATAGTTGGGCCGTCTCCGCTTGACCATAGTTGGCTCTCACTAGTAGAAAAAGAGGCTTCCGTCCACCCCCATTAGTCGCCAAAATATAGGAACTGCGACTAAAGGGGTCTTTAGTCGCGGTTCGGGAGGCAAACCGCGACCAAAGGCCTGGGCCCAGGGCGCTCGGTGGCCAGCTGGGGCGCGGGAGGGGCTTTAGTCGTGGTTGGCCAGGCCAACCGCGACTAAAGGTGCCCGAAGGCCTTTAGTCGTGGTTGGCCAGGCCAACCGAACTAAAGCCCCACCACCTATATATACCGTTCAACACACTCACTTAGCCATTTGGTGCCACTTCTCTTCACAATCTTCACAAGTGGGTGGTGGGTTTGATTTTGGTTCCTCTTATGCATACAAGGTGTTCGATGAAATGCCCGAGAGAAACATGATATGAAGTGTCCGAGCCACACTTGAGCTTTATCATTTATTTTTTCTCGATCGCGGTTAGCAACTTGAACCTTTCATGTGTCATTGATAAAATATGCATGTGTGTAGTTCATTGTTTAATTTCTATTATTTGTAGCTAGTTAGTTTAACAAATGCATGTTGGCTAATTATATACTTTAGATAATAATAATGCAGATGAATCGGTAATGGATGTACGGTAACCGACTCTCCGGCGAGTTCACTACGGGTTTGAAAGGTTTCCTCGTAGTGGCTAATGCGAACAAGCAGGGGGGTTTTGTTATATATCCATGTGTTGGCTGTAAGAATCAGAAGGGTTACTCTTCCTCAAGAGAAGTTCACATGCACCTTCTTCGGCAGGGTTTCATGCCAAGCTATAATTGTTGGACCAAGCATGGAGAAAGAGGGGTTATAATGGAAGAAGATGAAGAAGGGGATGATATCATCGATGAAAACTATCTTGATCATTTCGGTGATACTTTCGTGGAGGATGCTGAAGGTGGGGAAGGTGAAGGGGAAGGGGAAGGTGAAGAAGAGGCACGTGATGAGCCCGCTGATGATCTTGGTCGGACCATTGCTGATGCACGGAGAGGCTGCGAAACTGAAAAGGAGATGAAGAATTTGGATCGCATGTTAGAGGATCACAAGAAGTCGCTGTACCCCGGATGCGATAATGGTCTGAAAAAGCTAAGCTGCACACTGGATTTGCTGAAATGGAAGGCACAGGAAGGTCTATCTGACTCGGGATTTGAAAATTTGCTGAAAATGATGAAGAATATGTTTCCAAAGAATAACGAGTTGCCCGCCAGTACGTACGAAGCAAAGAAGGTTGTCTGCCCTCTAGGTTTAGAGGTTCTGAAGATACATGCATGCATTAACGACTGCATCCTCTACCACGGTGAATACGAGAATTTTAATGAATGCCCAGTATGCATTGCATTGCGTTATAAGATCAGAGGCGATGACCCTGGTGATGATGTTGAGGGCCAGAAACCCAGGAAGAGGGTTCCCGCCAAGGTGATGTGGTATGCTCCTATAATACCACGGTTGAAACGTCTGTTCAGGAACAAAGAGCATGCCAAGTTGTTGCGATGGCACAAAGAGGACCGTAAGTCGGACGGGGAGTTGAGACACCCCGCGGATGGAATGCAATGGAGAAAGATCGACAGAGAGTTCAAAGATTTTGCAGCTAAAGCAAGGAACATAAGATTTGGTCTAAGTAGAGATGGCATGAATCCTTTTGGCGGGCAGAGCTCCAGCCATAGCACCTGGCCCGTGACTCTATGCATCTACAACCTTCCTCCTTGGTTGTGCATGAAGCGGAAGTTCATTATGATGCCAGTGCTCATCCAAGGTCCGAAGCAACCCGGCAACGACATTGATGTGTACCTAAGGCCATTAGTTGATGAACTTTTACAGTTGTGGGGCAGACCTGGTGTACGTGTGTGGGATGAGCACAGAGAATAGGAATTTGACCTACGAGCGTTGCTTTTCGTAACCATCAACGATTGGCCTGCTCTTAGTAACCTATCGGGACAGACAAATAAGGGATACAATACATGCACGCACTGCTTACATGAGACTCAAAGTGTGTATTTGCCAAATTGTAAGAAGAACGTGTACCTGGGGCATTGTCGATTTCTTCACCGACATCATAACGTAAGAAAGAAAGGCAAGCATTTCAACGGCAAGGCAGATCACCGGCCGAAGCTCGTGGAACGATCTTGGTGCGGAGGTATTTGATATGGTCAAGGATTTGAAAGTCATCTTTGGAAAGGGTCCGGCGGACAATCAGTTCCGCGAGGAGCCGACGGGCACGCACCCATGTGGAAGAAGAAATCTATATTTTGGGAGCTAGAATATTGGAAAGTCCTAGATGTCCGCTCTGCAATCGACATGATGCATGTTACGAAGAATATTTGCGTGAACCTGCTAAGCTTCTTGGGCGTGTATGGGAAGACAAATGATACAACGGAAGCACGGCAGGACCAGCAACGTTTGAAAGACCCTGATAACCGGCATCCAGAATGGTTTCAAGGTCGTGCCAGCTACGCTCTTACCAAAGAAGAGAAGGTCATCTTTTTTGAATGCCTGAGCAGTATGAAGGTCCCGTCTGGATTCTTGTCGAATATAAAGGGAATAATAAACATGGCGGACAAAAAGTTCCAAACCTGAAGTCTCACGACTGCCACGTGATTATGACGCAATTGCTTCCGATTGCTTTGAGGGGGCTCCTACCGGAAAATGTTCGAGTAGCCATTGTGAAGCTATGTGCATTCCTCAATGCAATCTCTCAGAAGGTAATCAATCCAGAAGATCTACCACGGTGATGTCTACGGGAGCTTCTATTCTTGTAGACAGTGTTGGGCCTCCAAGAGCAGAGGTTTGTAGAACAGCAGCAAGTTTCCCTTAAGTGGATACCCAAGGTTTATCGAACTCAGGGAGGAAGAGGTCAAAGATATCCCTCTCATGCAACCCTGCAACCACAAAGCAAGAAGTCTCTTGTGTCCCCAACACACCTAATAGGTGCACTAGTTCGGCGAAGAGATAGTGAAATACGGGTGGTATGAATAAGTAGTAGCAACGAGCACCGAGAAAAGTGCTTTGCCCGGAGACGAGTAAACAAGCAGTAGTAATGCAGCGAGTAGTAACACGAGTAAAATAGTAAACAAGCAGCGATAGCAATATTTAGGAACAAGGCCTAGGGATTACACTTTCACTAGTGGACACTCTCAACATTGATCACATAACAGAATAGATAAATGCATACTCTACACTTTTGTTGGATGATGAACACATTGCGTAGGATTACACGAACCCTCAATGCCGGAGTTAACAAGCTCCACAATAATGCTCATATTTTAGTAACCTTTAGTGTAAGATAGATCAAAAGACTAAACCAAGTACTAGCATAGCATGCACACTTGTCACCTTCATGCATATGTAGGAGGAATAGATCACATCAATATTATCATAGCAATAGTTAACTTCGCAATCTACAAGAGATCATGATCATAGCATAAACCAAGTACTAACACGGTGCACACACTGTCACCTTTGCACACGTGCAGGAGGAATAAAACTACTTTAATAACATTGCTAGAGTAGCACATAGATAAATTGTGATACAAACACATTGCAATCATAAAGAGATATAAATAAGCACCTCACTATGCCATTCAACAGTGAATAAGTATTCTGTGAAATATAGCCTAAGAGACCCACACGGTGCACTACACCGTCACCTTTACACACGTGGGACAAGGAGTCTCCGGAGATCACATAAGTAAAACTCACTTGACTAGCATAATGACATCTAGATTACAAGCATCATCATATGAATCTCAATCATGTAAGGCAGCTCATGAGATTATTGTATTGAAGCACATAGGAGAGAGATGAACCACATAGCTACCGGTACAGCCCCGAGCCTCGATGGAGAACTACTCCCTCCTCATGGGAGCAGCAGCGGTGATGAAGATGGCGGTGGAGATGGCAGCGGTGTCGATGGAGAAGCCTTCCGGGGCACTTCCCCGCTCCGGCAGGGTGTCGGAACAGAGACTCCTGTCCCCCAGATCTTGGCTTCGTGATGGCGGCGGCTCTGGAAGGTTTTCCGTATCGTGGTTCTTTGCATCAGGGGTTTCGCGACGGAGGCTTTAAGTAGGCGGAAGGGCAGAGTCGGGGGCCAGACGAGGGGGCCACACCATAGGGCGGCGCGGGCCCCCTGGGCCGCGCCGCCTTGTGGTGTCGCCACCTCGTGGCCCCACTTCGTATGTTCTTCGGTCTTCGGAAGCTCCGTGGAAAAATAGGCCCTCGGGTCTTTGTTTCGTCCAATTCGAGAATATTTCGTTACTAGGATTTCGAAACCAAAAACAGCGAGAAAACGAGAAGCGGCACTTCGGCATCTTGTTAATAGGTTAGTTCCGGAAAATGCACGAATATGACATAAAGTGTGCATAAAACATGTAGGTATCATCAATAATATGGCATAGAACATAAGAAATTATCGATACGTCGGAGACGTATCAGCATCCCCAAGCTTAGTTCCGCTCGTCCCGAGCGAGTAAAACGATAACAAAGATAATTTCGAAGTGATATGCCATCATAACCTTGATCATACTATTTGTAAACATATGTAGTGGATGCAGCGATCAAAACAATGGTAATGACATGAGTAAACAAGTGAATCATATAGCAAAGACTTTTCATGAATAGTACTTCAAGACAAGTATTAATAAGTCTTGCATAAGAGTTAACTCATAAAGCAATAAATCAAAGTAAAGGTATTGAAGCAACACAAAGGAAGATTAAGTTTCAGCGGTTGCTTTCAACTTGTAACATGTATATCTCATGGATAATAGTCAACATAGAGTAATATAACAAGTACAATATGCAAGTATGTAGGAATCAATGCACAGTTCACACGAGTGTTTGCTTCTTGAGCTGGAGAGAGATAGGTGAACTGACTCAACATAAAAGTAAAAAGAATGGTCCTTCAAAGAGGAAAGCATCGATTGCTATATTTGTGCTAGAGCTTTTATTTTGAAAACATGAAACAATTTTGTCAACGGTAGTAATAAAGCATATGAGTTATGTACATTATATCTTACAAGTTGCAAGTCTCATGCATAGTATACTAATAGTGCCCGCACCTTGTCCTAATTAACTTGGACTACCGGATCTTTGCAATGCACATGTTTTGACCAAGTGTCACAATGGGGTACCTCCATGCCGCCTGTACAAAGGTCTAAGGAGAAAGCTCGCATTTTGGATTTCTCGCTTTTGATTATTCTCAACTTAGACATCCATACCAGGGACAACATGGACAACGAGATAATGGACTCCTCTTTAATGCATAAGCATGTGGCAACAATTATTATTCTCATATGAGATTGAGGATATATGTCCAAGCCGAAACTTCCACCATGAATCATGGCTTTAGTTAGCGGCCCAAAGTTCTTCTCTAACAACATGCATGCTCCAACCATAAAGGTGGTAGATCTCTCTTACTTCGGACAAGACGGACATGCATAGCAACTCACATGATATCCAACAAAGAATAGTTGATGGCGTCCCCGAAACATGGTTATCGCACAACAAGCAACTTAATAAGAGATAAAGTGCATAAGTACATATTCAATACCACAATAGTTTTTAAGCTATTTGTCCCATGAGCTATATATTGCAAAGGTGAATGATGGAGTTTTAAAGGTAGCACTCAAGCAATTTACTTTGGAATGGCGGATAAATACCATGTAGTAGGTAGGTATGGTGGACACAAATGGCATAGTGGTTGGCTCAAGTATTTGGGATGCATGAGAAGTATTCCCTCTCGATACAAGGTTTAGGCTAGCAAGGTTATTTGAAACAAACACAAGGATGAACGGTACAACAAAACTCACATAAAAGACATATGGTAAACATTATAAGACTCCATACCGTCTTCCTTGTTGTTCAAAACTCAATACTAGATGTTATCTAGACTCTAGAGAAACCAAATATGCAAACCAAATTAGCAAGCTCTAAGTATTTCTTCATTAATGGGTGCAAAGTGTATGATGCAAGAGCTTAAACATGAGCACAACAATTGCCAAGTATCAAATTATCCAAGACATTTTAGAGTTACTACATGTAGCATTTTCCAATTCCAACCATATAACAATTTAACGAAGAAGAAACTTCGCCATGAATATTATGAGCTAAGAACACATGTGTTCATATGAACCAGCGGAGCGTGTCTCTCTCCCACACAAGCATGATGTAATCCAATTTATTCAAACACAAACAAAAATAGAAACAAACAAACAGACGCTCCAAGTAAAGTACATAAGATGTGACGGAATAAAAATATAGTTTCAGGGGAGGAACCTGATAATGTTGTCGATGAAGAAGGGGATGCCTTGGGCATCCCCAAGCTTAGACGCTTGAGTCTTCTTGAAATATGCAGGGGTGAATGATGGCGTGTATTTCACACGTTCGTTGGGCAACCCCAAGAGGAAGGTATGATGAGCACAGCAGCAAGTTTTCCCTCAGAAAGAAACCAAGGTTTATCGAACCAGGAGGAGCCAAGAAGCACGTTGAAGGTTGATGGCGGCGGGATGTAGTGCGGCGCAACACCGGAGATTCCGGCGCCAACGTGGAACCTGCACAACACAACCAAACTACTTTGCCCCAACGAAACGGTGAGGTTGTCAATCTCACCGGCTTCTTTGTAACAAAGGATTAACCGTATTGTGTGGAAGATGATTGTTTGCGAGAAAACGAGTAGAACAAGTATTGCGGTAGATTGTATTTCGGTAAAGAGAATTGGACCGGGGTCCACGGTTCACTAGAGGTGTCTCTCCCATAAGACGAACGACATGTTGGGTGAACAAATTACGGTTGGGCAATTGACAAATAAAGAGAGCATGACAATGCACATACATATCATGATGAGTATAGTGAGATTTAATTGGGCATTACGACAAAGTACATAGACCGCCATCCAAGCTGCATCTATGCCTAAAAAGTCCACCTTCGAGGTTATCATCCGAACCCCCTCCGGTATTAAGTTGCAAGCAACGAGACAATTGCATTAAGTATGGTGCGTAATGTAATCAACAACTACATCCTTAGACATAGCATCAATGTTTTATCCCTAGTGGCAACGGCACAACACAACCTTAGAACTTTACATCCATTGTCCCGGTGTCAATGCGAGGCATGAACCCACTATCGAGCATAAGTACTCCCTCTTGGAGTTAAAAGCATCTACTTGGCCAGAGCATCTACTAATAACGGAGAGCATGCAAGATCATAAACAACACATAAGTATAACTTTGATAATCAACATAACAAGTATTCTCTATTCATCGGATCCCAACAAACGCAACATATAGAATTACATATAGATGATCTTGATCATGATAGGCAGCTCACAAGATCCGACAATGATAGCACAATGGGGAGAAGACAACCATCTAGCTACTGCTATGGACCCATAGTCCAGGGGTAGACTACTCACACATCACACCGGAGGCGACCATGGCGGCGTAGAGTCCTCGGGGAGATGAATCCCCTCTCCGGCGGGGTGCGGAGAGCGATCTCCGGGATCCCCGAGATGGGATCGGCGGCGACGGCGTCTCGGTAATGTTTTCCGTATCGTGGCTCTCGGTGCGGGGGTTTCGTCACGGAGGCTATTTGTAGGCGGAAGGGCAAGTCAAGAGGCGGCACGGGGGCCCACACCACGGGGCCGCGCGGCCAAGGGGGGCCGCGCCGCCCTAGGGTTTGGCTCCCCGTGGCCCCTCTTCGTCTCGTCTTCGGTCTTCGGAAGCTTCGTGAGAAAATAGGCCTCCGGGCTTTTATTTCGTCCAATTCCGAGAATATTTCTTTACTAGGATTTACGAAACCAAAAACAGCGAGAAAACGGCAAGCGGCACTTCGGCATCTTGTTAATAGGTTAGTTCCGAGAAAATGCACGAATATGACATAAAGTGTGCATAAAACATGTAGATAACATCAATAATGTGGCATGGAACACAAGAAATTATCGATACGTTGGAGACGTATCGGCATCCCCAAGCTTAGTTACTGCTCGTCCCGAGCGAGGTAAAACGATAACAAAGATAATTTACGGAGTGACATGCCATCATAAACTTGATCATACTATTTGTAAAGCATATGTAGTGAATGCAGCGATCAAAACAATGTGTATGACATGAGTAAACAAGTGAATCATAAAGCAAAGACTTTTCATGAATAGCACTTCAAGACAAGCATCAATAAGTCTTGCATAAGAGTTAACTCATAAAGCAATAATTCAAAGTAAAGGTATTGAAGCAACACAAAAGAAGATTAAGTTTCAGCGGTTGCTTTCAACTTGTAACATATATATCTCATGGATATTGTCAACATAGAGTAATATAATAAGTGCAATAAGCAAGTATGTAGGAATCAATGCACAGTTCACACAAGTGTTTGCTTCTTGAGGTGGAGAGAAATAGGTGAGCTGACTCAACATTGAAAGTAAAAGAATGGTCCTCATAGAGGAAAAGCATCGATTGCTATATTTGTGCTAGAGCTTTGATTTTGAAAACATGAAACAATTTTGTCAACGGTAGTAATAAAGCATATGCATCATGTAAATTATATCTTATAAGTTGCAAGCCTCATGCATAGTGTACTAATAGTGCTCGCACCTTGTCCTAATTAGCTTGGACTACCTGGATTATCACCGCAATACATATGCTTTAACCAAGTATCACAAAGGGGTACCTCTATGCCGCTTTGTACAAAGGTCTAAGGAGAAAGCTCGCATTTGGATTTCTCGCTTTTGATTATTCTCAACTTAGACATCCATACCGGGACAACATAGACAACGAGATAATGGACTCCTCTTTTAATGCTTTAAGCATTCAACAACAATTAATTCTTTTCTCATTAGAGATTTGAGGATGTTTGTCCAAAACTGAAACTTCCACCATGGAACATGGCTTTAGTTAGCGGCCCAATGTTCTTCTCTCACAATATGCATGCTCAAACCATTCAACTCGGTGTAGATCGCCCTTACTTCGGACAAGACGAACATGCATAGCAACTCACATGAAATTCAACAATGAGTTGATGGCGTTCCCCGGTAAACATGGTTATCGCACAACAAGCAACTTAATAAGAGATAAAGTGCATAATTACATATTCAATACCACAATAGTTTTTAAGCTATTTGTCCCATGAGCTATATATTGCAAAGGTGAATGATGGAATTTTAAAGGTAGCACTCAAGCAATTTACTTTGGAATGGCTGGAAAATACCATGTAGTAGGTAGGTATGGTGGACACAAATGGCATAGTGGTTGGCTCAAGTATTTTGGATGCATGAGAAGTATTCCCTCTCGATACAAGGTTTAGGCTAGCAAGGCTTGTTAGAAACAAACACAAGGATGAACCGGTGCAGCAAAACTCACATAAAAGACATATTGAAAACATTATAAGACTCTACACCGTCTTCCTTGTTGTTCAAACTCAATACTAGAAATTATCTAGACCTTAGAGAAACCAAATATGCAAACCAAATTTTAGCATGCTCTATGTATTTCTTCATTAATGGGTGCAAAGCATATGATGCAAGAGCTTAAACATGAGCACAACAATTGCCAAGTATCACATTACCCAAGACATTTATAGCAATTACTACATGTATCATTTTCCAATTCCAACCATATAACAATTTAACGAAGGAGAAACTTCGCCATGAATACTATGAGTAGAAACCAAGGACATATTTGTCCATATGCTACAGCGGAGCGTGTATCTCTCCCATAAAGTGAATGCTAGGATCCATTTTATTCAAACAAAACAAAAACAAAAACAAACCGACGCTCCAAGAAAAAGCACATAAGATGTGGCCGAATAAAAATGTAGTTTCAGGGGAGGAACCTGATAATTTGTTGATGAAGAAGGGGATGCCTTGGGCATCCCCAAGCTTAGACGCTTGAGTCTTCTTGATATATGCAGGGGTGAACCACCGGGTGCATCCCCAAGCTTAGAGCTTTCACTCTCCTTGATCATGTTGCATCATACTCCTCTCTTGATCCTTGAAAACTTCCTCCACACCAAACTCGAAACAACTCATTAGAGGGTTAGTGCACAATATAAATTGACATATTCAGAGGTGACACAATCATTCTTAACACTTCTGGACATTGCATAATGCTACTGGACATTAGTGGATCAAAGAAATTCATCCAACATAGCGAAAGAGGCAATGCGAAATAAAAGGCAGAATCTGTCAAAACAGAACAGTTCGTATTGACGAATTTTAAAATGGCACCAGACTTGCTCAAATGAAAATGCTCAAATTGAATGAAAGTTGCGTACATATCTGAGGATCATGCACGTAAATTGGCATAATTTTCTGAGCTTCCTGCAGGGCAGTGGGCTCAGATTCGTGACAGCAAAGAAATCTGGAACTGCGCAGTAATCCAAATCTAGTACTTACTTTTCTATCAACGGCTTAACTTGGCACAACAAAACTCAAAACTAAGATAAGGAGAGGTTGCTACAGTAGTAAACAACTTCCAAGACACAAAATAAAAACAAAGTACTGTAGGTAAAAACATGGGTTGTCTCCCATAAGCGCTTTTCTTTAACGCCTTTCAGCTAGGCGCAGAAAGTGTGTATCAAGTAACATCGAGAGATGAAGCATCAACATCATAATTTGTTCTAATGATAGAATCATAAGGTACCTTCATTCTCTTTCTAGGGAAGTGTTCCATACCTTTCTTGAGAGGAAATTGATATTTTATATTTCCTTCCCTCATATCAATAATAGCACCAACGGTTCGAAGAAAAGGTCTTCCCAATATAATTGGACAAGATGCATTGCATTCAATATCCAAGACAACAAAATCAACGGGAACAAGATTATTGTTAACGGTAATGCGAACATTATCAACTTTACCCAAAGGTTTCTTTGTAGAATGATCAGCAAGATTAACATCCAAATAACAATTTTTCGAGCGGTGGCAAGTCAAGCATATTATAAATTTTCTTCGGCATAACGAAATACTTGCACCAAGATCACATAAAGCATTACAATCAAAATCTTTAACCTTCATCTTAATGATGGGCTCCCAACCATCTTCTAGCTTTTTAGGAATAGAGGCTTCGCGCTCTAGTTTCTCTTCTCTAGCTTTTATGAGAGCATTTGTAATATGATGCGTGAAAGCCAAATTTATAGCACTAGCATTAGGACTTTTAGCAAGTTTTTGCAAGAACTTTATAACTTCAGAGATGTGGCAATCATCAAAATTCAAACCATTATAATCTAAAGCAATGGGATCATCATCCCCAATGTTGGAAAAAATTTCAGCGGCTTTATCACGGGCAATTTCAGCGGTTTTAGCGGTTTCGAGGCGGTTTTCGCGCTTTGCATTAGAAGTGGAAACATTGCTAACACCAATTCTTTTATTAGTATGAGTAGGAGGTGCAGCAACATGTGTAGCATTAGCATTACTAGTGGTGGTAATAGTCCAAACTTTAGCTATATTCTTCTCTTTAGCTAGTTTTTCATTTTCTTCTCTATCCCACCTAGCACGCGAGTTCAGCCATTAATCTTATATTCTCATTAATTCTAACTTGAATGGCATTTGCTGTAGTAGCAATCTTATTATGATGATTCTCATTAGGCAAAACTTTTGATTTCAAAAGATCAACATCGACGACAAGACTATCGACTTTAGAAGCAAGTATATCAATTTTCCCAAGCTTTTCTTCAACAGATTTGTTAAAAGCGGTTTGTGTACCAATAAATTCTTTAAGCATGGCTTCAAGTCCAGGGGTGAGTTCCTATTATTGTTGTAAGAATTTCCATAAGAATTACCATAGCCGTTGCCATTATTATAAGGATATGGCCTATAGTTGTTACTAGAATTGTTCAGGTAAGCATTGTTGTTGAAATTATTATTTTTAATGAAGTTTACATCAACATGTTCTTCTTGTGCAACCAATGAAGCTAACGGAACATTATTAGGATCAATATTAGTCCTATCATTCACAAGCATAGACATAATAACATCAATCTTATCACTCAAGGAAGAGGTTTCTTCGACGGAATTTACCTTCTTACCTTGTGGAGCTCTTTCCGTGTGCCATTCAGAGTAGTTGATCATCATATTATCAAGAAGCTTTGTTGCTTCACCAAGAGTGATGGACATAAAGGTACCTCCAGCAGCTGAATCCAATAAATTCCGTGAAGAAAAATTTAGTCCTGCATAGAAGGTTTGGATGATCATCCAAGTAGTCGGTCCATGGGTTGGGCAATTTTTAACCGAGAGATTTCATTCTTTCCCAAGCTTGAGCAACATGTTCAGTATCTAATTGTTTAAAATTCATTATGCTACTCCTCAAAGATATAATTTTAGCGGGGGATAATATCTACCAATAAAAGCATCCTTGCATTTAGTCCATGAATCAATACTATTCTTAGGCGAGAGATAGCAACCAATCTTTAGCTCTTCCTCTTAATGAGAAAGGGAACAATTTTAGTTTAATAATATCACCATCTACATCTTTATATTTTTGCATTTCGCATAGTTCAACAAAATTATTAAGATGGGCAGCGGCATCATCGGAACTAATTCCGAGAAAATTGATCTTTCATGACAAGATTCGGTAAAGCGGGTTTAATTTCAAAGAATTCTGCTTGTAGTAGCAGGTGGAGCAATAGGTGTGCATAAGAAATCATTATTATTTGTGGTTGTGAAGTCACACAACTTAGTATTTTCAGCGTTGGCCATTTTAGCAATAGTAAATAAAGCAAACTAGATAAAGTAAATGCAAGTAAACTAATTTTTTTGTGTTTTCGATATAGCAAACAAGATAGCAAATAAAGTAAAACTAGCAACTAATTTTTTTGTATATTTTGATTTAGTGCAGCAAACAAAGTAGTAAATAAAATAAAGCAAGACAAAAACAAAGTAAAGAGATTGAGAAGTGGAGACTCCCCTTGCGGCGTGTCTTGATCTCCCGACAACGGCGCCGAGAAAATATGCTTGATGGCGTGTATTTCACACGTTCGTTGGGCAACCCCAAGAGGAAGGTATGATGAGCACAGCAGCAAGTTTTCCCTCGAGAAAGAAACCAAGGTTTATCGAACCAGGAGGAGCCAAGAAGCACGTTGAAGGTTGATGGCGGCGGGATGTAGTGCGGCGCAACACCGGAGATTCCGGCGCCAACGTGGAACCTGCACAACACAACCAAACTACTTTGCCCCAACGAAACGGTGAGGTTGTCAATCTCACCGGCTTGCTGTAACAAAGGATTAACCGTATTGTGTGGAAGATGATTGTTTGCGAGAGAAAACGGTAGAACAAGTATTGCGGTAGATTGTATTTCGGTAAAGAGAATTGGACCGGGGTCCACGGTTCACTAGAGGTGTCTCTCCCATAAGACGAACGGCATGTTGGGTGAACAAATTACGGTTGGGCAATTGACAAATAAAGAGAGCATGACAATGCACATACATATCATGATGAGTATAGTGAGATTTAATTGGGCATTACGACAAAGTACATAGACCGCCATCCAAGCTGCATCTATGCCTAAAAAGTCCACCTTCGGGTTATCATCCGAACCCCCTCCGGTATTAAGTTGCAAGCAACGAGACAATTGCATTAAGTATGGTGCGTAATGTAATCAACAACTACATCCTTAGACATAGCATCAATGTTTTATCCCTAGTGGCAACGGCACAACACAACCTTAGAACTTTACATCCTTGTCCCGGTGTCAATGCGGGCATGAACCCACTATCGAGCATAAGTACTCCCTCTTGGAGTTAAAAGCATCTACTTGGCCGGAGCATCTACTAGTAACGGAGAGCATGCAAGATCATAAACAACACATGTATAACTTTGATAATCAACATAACAAGTATTCTCTATTCATCGGATCCCAACAAACGCAACATATAGAATTACATATAGATGATCTTGATCATGATAGGCAGCTCACAAGATCCAGACAATGATAGCACAATGGGGAGAAGACAACCATCTAGCTACTGCTATGGACCCATAGTCCAGGGGTAGACTACTCACACATCACACCGGAGGCGACCATGGCGGCGTAGAGTCCTCCGGGAGATGAATCCCCTCTCCGGCAGGGTGCGGAGAGCGATCTCCGAGGATCCCCGAGATGGGATCGGCGGCGACGGCGTCTCGGTAATGTTTTCCGTATCGTGGCTCTCGGTGCTGGGGGTTTCGTCACGGAGGCTATTTGTAGGCGGAAGGGCAAGTCAAGAGGCGGCACGGGGGCCCACACCACGGGGCCGCGCGGCCAAGGGGGGCCGCGCCGCCTAGGGTTTGGCTCCCCGTGGCCCCTCTTCGTCTCGTCTTCGGTCTTACGGAAGCTTCGTGAGAAAATAGGCCTACTGGGCTTTTATTTCGTCCAATTCCGAGAATATTTCTTTACTAGGATTTCTGAAACCAAAAACAGCAGAAAACGACAAGCGGCACTTCGGCATCTTGTTAATAGGTTAGTTCCAGAAAATGCACGAATATGACATAAAGTGTGCATAAAACATGTAGATAACATCAATAATGTGGCATGGAACACAAGAAATTATCGATACGTTGGAGACGTATCAGTGAACCACCGGGGCATCCCCAAGCTTAGAGCTTTCACTCTCCTTGATCATAGTATATCATCCTCCTCTCTTGACCCTTGAAAACTTCTTCCACACCAAACTTTAAGCAAACTCATTAGAGGGTTAGTGCATAATCAAAAACTCACATGTTCAGAGGTGACACAATCATTATTAACACTTCTGGACATTGCTCAAAGCTACTTGGAAGGTAATGGAACAAAGAAATCCACCCAACACAGCGAAAGAAGCAATGCGAAATAAAAGGCAGAATCTGTCAAAAACAGGAACAGTCCGTAAAGACGAATTTTAAAATGGCACCAGACTTGCTCAAATGGAAAAACTCAAAACTAATGAAAGTTGCGTACATATCTGAGGATCACTCACGTAAATTGGCATAATTTTCTGAGTTACCTACAGAGAATTAGACCCAGATTCGTGACAGACAGCAATGCTGTTTCTGCGCAGCAATCCAAATCTAGCATCAACTTTACCATAGAGACTTTACTTGGCACAAAAACATGATAAGGAGAGGTTGCTACAGTAGTAAACAACTTCCAAGACACAAATATAAAACAAAGTACTGTAGCAAAATAACACATGGTTTATCTCCCAAGAAGTTCTTTCTTTATAGCCGTTAAGATGGGCACAGCAGTTTTAATGATGCACTCGCAAGAAATAGTATTTGAAGCAAAAGAGAGCATCAAGAGGCAAATTCAAAACAAATTTAAGTCTAACATGCTTCCTATGCATAGGAATCTTGTAAGTAAACAAGTTCATGAAGAGCAAAGTAACAAGCATAGGAAGATAAAACAAGTGTAGCTTCAAAAATTTCAGCACATAGAGAGGTGTTTTAGTAACATGAAAATTTCTACAACCATATTTTCCTCTCTCATAATAACTTTAAGTAGCATCATGAGCAAACTCAACAATATAACTATCACATAAAGCATTCTTATCATGAGTCTCATACATAAAATTATTACTCTCCACATAAGCATAATCAATTTTATTAGTTGTAGTGGGAGCAAATTCAACAAAGTAGCTATCATTATTATTCTCATCAAGTGTAGGAGGCATAGTATAATCACAACAAAATTTACTCTCCGTAGTAGGTTGTACCAAAAGACCACTATTATAATCATCAGCAATAGGAGGCAAAGTATCATCAAAGAAAATTTTCTCCTCAATGCTTGGGGGACTAAAAAGATCATGAAAACCAGCTTCCCCAAGCTTAGAACTTTCTATATCATTATCAACAATGGTGTTCAAAACGTTCATACTAATATTACTACCAGCATGCAAACAAGATTTCATAGGTTTTTTAATTTTCGCATCAAACAATCCATGTTTTAAATCAGGAAACAGAATAAGAAGCTCATTGTTGTCCATTATGCCAAACTAGTGTAAACAAGAAACAAAAAGATGCAATTGCAGGATCTAAAGGAAATAGCTTCGAGCACAAACACAATGGCGCCAGAAAAGTACTGTTACCTGGAACCGGAGTATGAGTGCCTTTTTACCTTTCCTCCCCGGCAACGGCGCCAGAAAAAGAGCTTGGCGCGTAGTTGACGAGGGAGGAAAAGTGCTTAGTTGCCGGGCTTGCCAATGTGTGAGTGCCGTTTACCTTCCCTCCCCGGCAACGGCGCCAGAAAAGTGCTTGATGTCTACGGGAGCTTCTTTTCTTGTAGACAGTGTTGGGCCTCCAAGAGCAGAGGTTTGTAGAACAGCAGCAAGTTTCCCTTAAGTGGATACCCAAGGTTTATCGAACTCAGGGAGGAAGAGGTCAAAGATATCCCTCTCATGCAACCCTGCAACCACAAAGCAAGAAGTCTCTTGTGTCCCCAACACACCTAATAGGTGCACTAGTTCGGCGAAGAGATAGCGAAATACATGTGGTATGAATAAGTAGTAGCAACGGCACCAGAAAAGTGCTTTGCCCGGGACGATAAACAAACGGTAGTAATGCAGCAGTAGTAACACGGTAAAACGGTAAACAAGCGGCGATAGCGATATTTAGGAACAAGGCCTAGGGATTACACTTTCACTAGTGGACACTCTCAACATTGATCACATAACAGAATAGATAAATGCATACTCTACACTTTTGTTGGATGATGAACACATTGCGTAGGATTACACGAACCCTCAATGCCGGAGTTAACAAGCTCCACAATAATGCTCATATTTTAGTAACCTTTAGTGTAAGATAGATCAAAAGACTAAACCAAGTACTAGCATAGCATGCACACTTGTCACCTTCATGCATATGTAGGAGGAATAGATCACATCAATATTATCATAGCAATAGTTAACTTCGCAATCTACAAGAGATCATGATCATAGCATAAACCAAGTACTAACACGGTGCACACACTTGTCACCTTTGCACACGTGCGGGAGGAATAAAACTACTTTAATAACATTGCTAGAGTAGCACATAGATAAATTGTGATACAAACACATTGCAATCATAAAGAGATATAAATAAGCACCTCACTATGCCATTCAACGAGTGAATAAGTATTCGTGAAATATAGCCTAAGAGACCCACACGGTGCACACACTTGTCACCTTTACACACGTGGGACAAGGAGTCTCCGGAGATCACATAAGTAAAACTCACTTGACTAGCATAATGACATCTAGATTACAAGCATCATCATATGAATCTCAATCATGTAAGGCAGCTCATGAGATTATTGTATTGAAGCACATAGGAGAGAGATGAACCACATAGCTACCGGTACAGCCCCGAGCCTCGATGGAGAACTACTCCCTCCTCATGGGAGCAGCAGCGGTGATGAAGATGGCGGTGGAGATGGCAGCGGTGTCGATGGAGAAGCCTTCCGGGGGCACTTCCCCGCTCCGGCAGGGTGCCGGAACAGAGACTCTGTCCCCCGGATCTTGGCTTCGCGATGGCGGCGGCTGCGGAAGGTTTTCCGTATCGTGGTTCTTCGCATCGGGGGTTTCGCGACGGAGGCTTTAAGTAGGCGGAAGGGGCGAGTCGGGGGCCGGACGAGGGGCCACACCATAGGGCGGCGCGGGCCCCCCGGGCCGCGCCGCCTTGTGGTGTCGCCACCTCGTGGCCCCACTTCGTATGTTCTTCGGTCTTCCGGAAGCTCCGTGGAAAAATAGGCCCACGGGTCTTTGTTTCGTCCAATTCCGAGAATATTTCGTTACTAGGATTTACGAAACCAAAAACAGCAGAAAAGAGGAACTGGCACTTCGGCATCTTGTTAATAGGTTAGTTCCAGAAAATGCACGAATATGACATAAAGTGTGCATAAAACATGTAGGTATCATCAATAATATGGCATAGAACATAAGAAATTATCGATACGTCGGAGACGTATCACACGGCTACAGAACGATGTGGTCCAATGTCTTGTCAGTTTCGAGTTGGTGTTCCCGCCATCCTTCTTCAATATTATGACACACCTCCTGGTTCACCTAGTCGAAGAGATTTCCATCATCGGTCCTGTATTTATACACAATATGTTCCCCTTTGAGAGGTTCATGGGAGTATTAAAGAAATATGTTCGTAATCGTGCTAGGCCAGAAGGAAGCATTGCCAAGGGCTATGGAAATGAGGAGGTAATTGAGTTTTGTGTTGACTTTGTTCCTGACTAAGTGGAAAAGGCACGATCGGAAGGAAATCAACGATATGTATGGATGGCCATTCTATGACTGAAGCACACCACACAGTTCTGACCAATTCCAGCTTGGTGGCTCCGTACTTTGAGAAACACAAGAATATTTTACGCTCGGACAACCCGGGGAAGCCTGAATCCTGGATTAGAAAGGCCCACATGGAGAATTTCGGCAGTTGGTTGAGAAAACATTTAATGAATGACAATGATGTTGGAGATCAGTTGTACATGTTGGCCAAGACACCATCTTCGACTATAACGACTTTTCAAGGGTACGAGATAAATGGGAATACATTTTACACGATCGCCCAAGATAAAAAGAGCACCAACCAAAACAGTGGTGTCCGCTTTGATGCAGCAACCGAGAATGGGCAAAAGGTCACATATTATGGTTACATAGAGGAGATATGGGAACTTGACTATGGACCCTCCTTTAAGGTCCCTTTGTTCCGGTGCAAATGGTTCAAGCTAACAGGAGGTGGGGTAAAGGTGGACCAGCAATACGGAATGACAATGGTGGATTTCAACAATCTTGGTTACCTTGACGAACCATTTGTCCTAGCCAAAGATGTCGCTCAGGTTTTCTATGTGAAGGACATGAGTAGCAAACCGAGGAAACGGAAAGTTAAGAAAATGATCAGTACATCATGCGATGATCCAAAGCGCCACATTGTTCTTTCGGGGAAAAGAAACATCGTGGGAGTGGAGGACAAGACAGACATGTCAGAAGATTATAATATGTTTGGTGAAATTCTGCCCTTCAAAGTGAACACCGACCCAAGCATTAAGTTAAATGATGAGGATGCTCCATGGATACGGCAGAATCATAAGCAAGCAGGGACACAAGGGAAGAAATTATGTGTAATAATTTATTGTACCAAACGTTGTTGAATGGATCATGTGAATGAATTATATTATATGTGATGTGTTTGGTGTCCATTTTCGAATGATTCGATTGATTCGAGATACCACTGATGATACATGAAATTTGGTG
The DNA here is from genome assembly GCF_022539505.1 of Lolium rigidum. Taxonomy (NCBI): domain Eukaryota; kingdom Viridiplantae; phylum Streptophyta; class Magnoliopsida; order Poales; family Poaceae; genus Lolium; species Lolium rigidum. The sequence continues at coordinate 239,385,493 of NC_061511.1, read as the reverse complement.
TGACTTAGTCATACTCCTGCCTAGGCGTATAATATGCATACTCGTAGTCTTCATAGTCGCTGCCGTTGTACTGGTTGTCGTCGCCTTCTAAGTTGCCACCGTCGTCGTCGCTGCCGTCGTCGCTGTCGTCGGGCGGCGCTCGTGGCTCGAACTGAGGGTAGCGCAGGCGGGGGATATCGCCGGCAGTGATGTAGTCCATGACGCTCTGTAGAGTCCGGCCGTACCACCATAGCCGACGGCCGGCCTCGTGGAAGTTCCCAGGAGGCAGACCATCCTCCTCAGACCTGGCGAGCGCCCTGTCACACCGATTGATGAAGAAGGCGTCCCAAGTATGCTGGTTATCGGGATGCCAGCGGGGATTCATCCGCTGCTCCGACGTGAGATCGAGGTAGTAGTGGTTCGTGATGGCCGCCCGGCGCGCAGTACCCTGAGGGACGGGAGGGACCGGCACGCCTCCTGCGCTTAGGCTCCAGCCGGCGGGGACGCGGTAGCCCGGTGGGCAAGGGTAGTTCGAGGCGCAAAGCTCCTCCACCTGCTGGTAGGTTAGAGTGGGTACGGTGGAAGCCATGAGAGAGTGATGAGAGATTGTAGAGATGTGATCATAATGCTGGCCAAGCCGGGCTACATATATGTAGTGACAAATGGCGGGAAAAATGGGAGCGGGAAGACAGGGGGCGGGAAGAAAGAGGCGGGAAGACAGGGAAGAAATGGCGGGAAGAAGAGGAATCCAGAGCTGGTCATCTAACCTTTAGTCCCGGCTGGTGGGTGCAACCGGGACTAAAGGTGGTTTTGTATCATCTAACAAAACTGTCGGTGGGATAAGGACGTCTGGGTAAGCTTTAGTCCCGGCTGGTGGGTGCAACCGGGACTAAATGTGGTTTTTGTGTCATCTAAGAAAATTGTCGGTGGGATAAGGACGTTTGGGTAAGCTTTAGTCCCGGCTGGAGGGTGCAACCGTGACTAAAGCTATCGGCAGGATAAGGACGCGTGGGTGGACGCACTGCTCGATGAGATAAAGCATGTAGCGCACGACACCCTGTCGGAGGAACAAGACAAAGCAGCAGCGGCGCCGTGCCTATAAAAGGAGCATCGATACGCCTTGGCAAGCAGACCAACAAGCCAACCTAGCAGGTAGGGAGAGTTTCATTCCCGTGGATGGAGTAAAGGGTTGGAAAATCTCCTGTGGCGCAACTTCTCGAAGATGTCGTCGGTGCACACGCCCTACGGCATCTTCGGAAGTTGCTCCTCAGGAAAATTTTCCTGCAAGCCCGTGAAAGACTCCATCTCCTCTAACAGTGTTGGGTAAAGGGTTCGAAAATCTCCCATGGCGCAACTTATCGAAGATGTCGTCGGTGCACACGCCCTACGACATCTTCGGAAGTTGCTCCTCGGGAAAATTTTCCTGCAAGCCCGTGAAAGACTCCATCTCCTCTAATAGTGTTGGGTAAAGGGTTGGAAAATCTCCTCATACCTAGCGAGCGCCCTCTCACACCGACTGATGAAGAAGGCGTCCCAAGTATGCTTGTTATCGGGATGCCAGCGGGGATTCATCCGCTGCTCCGGCGTGAGGTCGAGGTAGTAGTGGTTCGTGATGGCCGCCCGACGCACAGTACCCTGAGGGACGGGAGGGACCGGCACGCCTCCGGCGCTTAGGCTCCAGCCGGCGGGGACGCGGTGGCCGGCGGGGATTTTTTGATATATTATTTGTATTTTTAACATTTTGAATTGAAAATAAAATTGAAAAGAAATGGCGGATAGACGGATGCGGGAAGAACTGGCGGAAAGAGGGGGCGGATAGACAGATGCGGGAAGAACTGGCGGAAAGAGGGGGGCGGGAATACAGAGGCGGCCGGGAAGAACTGGTGGGAAGGGGGGGGCGGGAAGAACTGGCGGGAAGAGGGGGGCACGGGAAGACAGAGGCGGGAAGAACTGGCGGGAAGAGGGGGCGGGAAGACAGAGGCGGGAAGAAATTTATTTTTCTGATTTTTTTGATATATTATTTGTATTTTTATGATTTTGAATTGAATTAGTTTTATTTTTCTGAATTTTTTGATATATTATGTGTATTTTTAACATTTTTAATTGAATTAGTTTTATTTTTCTGAATTTTTTGATATATTATTTGTATTTTTAACATTTTGAATTGAATAATTTTTATTTTTCTGAATTTTTTGATATATTATTTGTATTTTTAACATTTTGAATTGAATTAGTTTTATTTTTCTGATTTTTTTGATATATTATTTGTATTTTTAACATTTTGAATTGAAAAGAAAATTGAAAAAGACCTTTAGTCGCGGTTGGCCTCGCGCCAACCGCGACTAAAGGGTCTTTTCGCGGGAACCGCTCGAATCCGGGGAAAAATACCTTTAGTCGCGGTTGGTGTGGACAACCGCGACTAAAGGGTAAGTCGCGGTTGGTGTGGCCAACCGCGACTAAAGGGTAAAGGGTACCCTTTAGTCGCGGTTGGCCACACCAACCGCGACTAAAGGTCTGCCCTTATATATTCGCGCGGCCGTTCGCGCCGCGCCACTTCTTCTTCTCCGCCAGATCTTCGTCTCTGCAGCGCCGCGCTCGCCCTCGTCGACGTCGTCGCCGCACTCGCCCTCGTCGTCGCCGCGCACGCCTTCGCCGCCCGCTCGTCGTCTCGCCGCTGGAAGCCGCCGCGTAAGCGTCGTCGCCGCGCCCCCGTACGCCGTGCCCGCCGACAGCCGCGCGCGCGGGCGCCGCCGCCTCCACACGGGACAGAGAGAGGAGGGGTCGGGGCCACCGCGGCAGTTACGAGGAGGGGCCGGGGCCGTGGCCACCGCACACATACGGGAGAGAGGGGCGCCAGGGTACACACGGCGCCCCTCTCACATTCTTTTTTTTGTTTTTTTAAACTTAACAAAAAATTAATTAATTTAACTTTAATTTTAATTTAATACAATAAGTTTAACTTAACCAAAAAAATAACTTAATTAACCAAAATTTTAACTTAACAAAATTTTAACCAAAAAAACAACGCGACCCCGCACAACCGGAGAACGTAACCACCGCGCGTATACGGAGGCTTGGCGAGGGGGCGGCGCACAACTTTGTGCGCCGCGCCCCCTCGTCGCCCCATCCGTATACGCGCGGTGTTTTGTTTTGGATCGAGGGGGCGGCGAGGGAGGCCCCTATGTGTGTTGTAGTCGGACTACCCTTTTGCCACCGCCCTTTCGCCACCACCACCGCCACCGCCACCCTTTCGCCACTGCCACCTCCCCCCTTCTTGACTTAATTACTTAGTTTTTACTACATGTTTTCAGGACTGACATATGGCGGACGATAGAGCAGATCCGATTATGGCCAACTATGATCCGGAAGCTGAAGAACATATAATGGGCCTCATAAACGGCGATGTTCTTTATGTGCCGACCGAACAAGATGAAGAAGAGGATGTCTCTTCTTATCTGAACATTGACGGTAAAGATGAAGGTCGTCAGCGAGGTGATGACGATGGAGGTCAACCGTCGATAAACGACGATCTTGTATTGCAAGTAGCAACCACCTTTGGCGAGGTATATATATAAACATTGAGCCTCTGGTGATACAAACTTACTGGTTTGAATAAATATGTGTACTAACGCGCGCGACTCTCTTTCTTATTTTAGCCCTCGGTCGGATCGTCGAAACAATCGAGTACGTCGTCAAAGCGTGGCGCAACCAAGATGCTGAAACAAGGAGAAACACATACCATCGAGGTTGTCAGTGCAACCGGCAAGCCGCTGGAGCCCCAAAAGACCTCCACCAAGTTTATCAACCAATGTGGAGCCGTTGTTAGAGACAACGTCCCGATCACCGTCCAGGAGTGGAATGAGCCAAAGAAGGCACGTCTTGGTTTCAGTTTTGTCGACAAGAGAACAAAAAAAGATTGCTGGAAAAAGCTTCTGGAACATTTCGTGCTACCTCCAGAATACAACAAATTCGATGAATTCGGTAACGAGATTCCGGGTGGACGTGAGAGGAGGAGGCTAGTCAAACAGTTCGCTCTTCATAAGATGGCCGACGCATTCCGGAAATGCAAGCAAAATCTAGCCCGTGACTATGTCAACAAGAACAAGACTCTGGATTTCAAAGAACAATATGAGAAACTGAAAGATGATTGGCTAGAATTTGTGAGGCAAAAGAAATCGGAGCAGTTCATTCAAATATCGAAAAAATAAGGAAAATGCGGCTAAGAAAGAGTACAATCATATTATGGGGCCAGGAGGGTACCGCCTTTCGGAGCCTAAGTGGGAGAAGATGGAGAATGACCTGAGGCGCGAGGAATCCCTCTAGGTACAGAGGGATTGGACCCAAGGGCCAAAAGCTAGTGGTACGGGCATGGGGGAACGCTACACCCGGAGACAGGGGTGTGTATTCACCGGAATAAAGAGTTTAAACCCACGCAAGACCTTATTGACACAATGAGGGATGCTCAAGAGGGGAAGATCAAGTTCAATAGAGAGAATGACGCGCTGACAAAAGCCCTCGGGAATCCTGAACACGGAGGACGTGTACGAGGCAAAGGCGCCATTCCGTGGTCCGTCGGGTTTTCCCAGGACGATGACCCGTACGGTTACCGAAGCCGTAAGAGAAAGACGGATCGGGATGTAGATTTTATGGGAAAGTTGGCATCGGAACTCCATGAGGTGAAGCAGATGGTGTATGAACTAGCAAAAGAAAGATCGGCTGCTGCAGGGAAGCAGTGTGGCTTCCACGGAAGCCCCGCCTGGTGCTAATGCACCCTTGTTGGCCCCGGCTGGTGCTACCTCGGCTGGTGCTAATGCACAGACGATCGAGATCCGTGCACCGGAGCCTCACTGCCCCGTGGATGATGTAAAGAAGATGAAAGAATGTGATCTGCATTTTTCAGTGGGGGGCATATGTTCCACGAAGGTAGCTAGCGGCAGTGCTTTACCCTGTACACCTGGAGCACTCCACCACAATAACCCCATTGAAGATGGCTATGCTTGTGTCACGGTGGAAGAAATAGTCCAAGGGTTTGAGGACCTGGAGATTGACATTGCTACACCCGAAGGGGAGAGAAGACTTGGAGATGTCAAGCGCCAGTTCATTCTATGGAAAAAGAAGTACATAGTGTTTCCAGGCGAGGCGCCAAGGCTAACAAGTCCACCCCCCTCCGGTGGTGGTGGTGGTGGTGGTGGCGGTGGTGGTGGTGGTGGTGCTTCACCTACACCTCCTTCACGTCAGCCGACGCCACCCCCCAATTCACCTCCGGCGGGTAAGCAGACGCCGTTCCCCAGTCCGCTTCGGGCTGGTAAGAAGACGCCGCCCCCCAATCCACCTCCGGCGAAGAAGCAGAAGCAGTCCTGGACTATTAACCCAGACCCTTATGTACCTAAAACCACAAAGGTACCGGAGCCATCACTGAAGCCTCTTCCCACAAGGCCTTGGGAACATACTGCCGAGGAAACTGACGCGGCCACGGCTGCTCAGTATGAGAAATGAAGGCGGATGTGAAGGCGAAAAGAGAGCCCGAGCCCAAGCAAGTATTTTTTGAGAAGGAAAAGTAGTGGGCTAAGTCATTTTTGAGCACACCGTCCCAAGCCGCGAAGAATATGCCTGACGACTATGTACGTGAACTTCGTAGGCAAGCACTCATGTTGAAGGAGAAGAAAGACTTCGCGGAGAAGCAGGAGAAGAAAGCCTTGGAGGAGGCCGAGAAATAATTATAAAGTAAAAAAACCGGGAAACGAGTTGCCCAGCTCGGGGAACAAAGTAAACAATCGATCCCCCCGCTCATAGTGAAAGCCGCCGGTCCGGATGCTGAACTAATGGACCCCCACAATCATAGCAGCTGTGGCAGCACATGGAATGACTGTAACGGGTGCCAGAGAACAAGCGGCCCAGATCGGTATGACTCTTCGTGCAGTGTTAGGCCTTGAGGAGGCGTCAATAAGTGAGGTAGCAATTACATATGTGGCGAATGGGCCTCTCATCGAGCCTGCGCGGGAAGAGGATCTACCTCCACAAATGAAAAATCTGCTACGTTGGTACAAGGGTTACATAAAAAATAACGCCGGCAAAGATTATATTTATGCGGAAGTTAGGCATGAGCATCACTTCAAACATTACTATGTAACAGTTCATCTGAGTGAATTGTTCCAGCTGTTCAATCTGCGCGAGCTCGACAAATCTATCATCAGTTCCTACGTTCTGTAAGTGATTTATTTCTACCCCATCTCGTTCATTGCCTGCACTATATATATATATATATTGTCCTAACTATATTGTTGTGCACGCTATTATGCAGAATGAAGATTAGGGAATGCAGAATAAGGAACATCCATGATGTTGGGCTCATTGACCCACAAATCGTTAATGGATATGTGTTAGAAAAACACCCCACCGACGTGGAGCAAGACCTGTGGCTTTTTCTTACAAAGCAGCAACTCAAAAGTGAAATTCTATTTCCTTACCATTTTGGGTGAGTGTTTCTGTCTTGAGCACATTCTCTTTTGTTTACTCCATGCATGGTATGTCTAATCGATGAGTTATGCATGACTGTGCATGTATCGTGTCCGCAGGTTCCACTGGATTCTGCTCGTAATTGAATTTCACACCTCCGAGTTCTCGTCCTGGACTCTCTGAATATGGATCAAAAGCTTTGGGTCGACATGAGAAGAATGCTGCAAAAGTAATTATTTTCATTCATTTGCGCTCTATATCGATCGGCCTCTTTCGTTCATTTCCTAATATCAAGTAACTAATAACTCTCTTGTTCATTTAATTTTCTTTGCCTCGTACGGTTTGGAGACGGTTCACAGATGAAACGGTCGGTGAATTCAAAAAAGAGCTAGAATTTAAAAGGTCACTGACTGGGGATATTCAGCCACCGGGGACCAATCTATGTGGATACTATGTTTGTGAGTTCATCCAGAGATACACCTCTGAGCAGACGCCGTCGGATAACAATGTCAAGAGGAATAACTTGCGGAAGACGCTTAGTCCAGAAGCTCGCTTCCGACCAATTCAAGAGGAACTAGCAGGATGGTTCATGAGGGAAGTCCGTCATCCTAAAGGAGAACACTATTACGAGGACGTAGAACTTCTGATACCGTAAATTATGTATGGAAACTTGTTCAAAATTGTATATGGTCATCCGATATTGAATATATATTGTATATTCCTCTTGAATTCTTCTTGGTTCTAATTTGAAATTACATTCATATGCATGTATGTAGTACCGTAGAATATGTGAAACTCCTTCAAAATTAAAATAAAACACAAAAGAAATAAAACAATACAAATTAAAAAGAAACCAGATTTAGGGGGGGCTAAAACCCTAAACCTGCGGCGGCATTTAGTCGCGGTTGGCCAGAAGAACCGCGACTAAAGGTCCTCCGCCCCGACGGTCGCCTGGCGCCCACGTGGACGTGCCTTTAGTCGCGGTTCGTAAGCAACCGCGACTAAAGGGGGGCTTTTAGTCGCGCATATTTAATCCCGGTTGCGCAACCGCGACTAATGGCAGTTGCCAACCGGGACTAAAGCCCCTTTTTCTACCAGTGTCTGTACGTTGTGGGCTACATTTTTTGGGCTGCAGTCTGTACGTCGTAATGGGTTGTCCGTACATCGACAGGTGCCACCTAGTAGTTGGCCCAGAAATGACATTCTCACGAGCTATGCGAGCGCCACGTTGGCGGCTGGGTCCACATATCATGACACGTGTCCAGTCACAATTGGTTGGCTGAAGATTTTTGTTTATCAACGAGTTCGGCACGTGTCCAGACTATGGAGCAAGATGTGCCACATGTACCGTACAAGAACTTTGTCGGAAACAGACGTTGTCGGATGATGTCACACTAGATGACAGATGATCACGTCACGCGACACGGCAGAGCCGACAGGGCCACACGTTCTCTGACATGTCTGATCTCCGGCCGCGTACGATTATTCCCGTCAGAACGCACCGGGCTGGCTGTGTTTTTGGCTTGGACCTAGCCGTCATGGATCCATGACGCACTTCCCTAACCGTCAGCCGGTCCATCTGTGATGTGAGGTTCCACGGTATTCCAAACCGTCAGCATCACGTGTCTGTGATGCATTTTTAACATTCGCCGACGAACTAAAGTCGTTATGGACTTGCGAGTTGTTTGTAGTGAGAGGCTATTGGTACCTCTGGTTTTAGGGTCAATAGTATTTACAGATGTGCTGCTCACAACTCTTATCACTATTTTATCTTCTACACATTACTGTGCTTCATCTTCATCCTAATCACATATGTTTGCATAGCTCCTGGCCTATTTCCATACATTGAATACAACACCAAACAAAGTTAACTGGAAAGGTCCGGTAAATGTGAAATAAAAATAAATAGCAAGTCTTGTAGAAGTTTTCTTAAATTCTTTTTAGTAGTGTTTCCCAAGGTTCGATTAAACGTAGGTTTTCTAGGGAAAAAGCTTACAATACTACAATCTATAATCCGGATCAAAGGTATCAGTAGGTTCTTCTTATGCCAGAACTTGTACGACTTGAAAAGATGCAAAAGTATTACAAACATCAAAGCCACCAAGGAGAACAGGAAATTTAAGAAGAGCATAGGAAACTTCACAAATACAAAGATTAATTAACTACAGGAGGATATAGATGTAGAGTAATTAAGCTTATAATATATAAGACATAAATTCCATAACGAAGTGGACTCAGATAGTAAAAGAAAACTTGAATAATTTTAACTGAATATTACCCCACTATCCAAGAAAAGTGCAATCTTAGTCTAGCTCAATCTGCAAACAGAAAGATATTCATTAGATGTAGATATGCTCTTTTCATTTGATACTAGATGGATCTAGCGCGCCTTGCCGCGCCCGTTTTAGCTATTTGCGTTAGATTAAATTGAGCAAAGGATTTTAACTTCTTCAGTTTGATAGATAGGCAGAGTCTTTCTCTTCATTATAACCAGTTTGTGGGTGCTATGAGGCTAATGTTTGGCACATAGTTTTTGAAAAAAAGAATACAGACTCATAAGTCATATAGTGCAGAAAAATAATTTCCCAAAAATGGTACCCTACGATCCGAAAAAATGTCGGAAGGCATAGTATAATAACGTTTTACAGTAAACCCCTTCCAAATTAATCAAAACAAGATCAGCGACCATCACCTCCACGAACAGAACAATGGCCAGGACCAGCCTCCTCGCCCCGGTCCAGTCACATCCCGTCCTCTCCGCAGGGCTAGAGTGCGGCGTCGAGGAGAAGATCCCCCTCGCGGACGCGGGCCACCGGAACCAGAGTGGGCAGCCATAGGCGGCGGTCGGTGACCGGCGTACGGATCTGGGCCGCGTGCGGCTGGGGTGGCGGCGGCCGGTGACCAGCGGGGGAGCTGCGCCGCGTGTGGCTGGGGTGGCGGCAGCCGGTGGCTGCAGCCGGTGACCGGCGCGGAGAGCTGCGCCACATGCGGTTGGGGCGGCGGAGGTGGATTTGATGAGGAGGGAGGCATGGGTGGGGACGGGCGAAGTCGGCTTTGAGGAGGAGTGGCGCGGGTTTCGGGCGTGCGTGCGCGAGATGGGAGAGGTCGCGATGTGTGGTGTCTGGTTGGTTCCGTTTGGGAGTGCGGGTTAATGGAAAATAAAACTTGAGGGCTTGTTTGGAAAAGCGTCTTTCATACACTTTCGGATCGGAGGGAGTAGTACAATATTACAACAATATTCCAAACTAATTCAATATACAACAGTAGAAAGAGCAACAAACTGGTAAATATTCTAAAATTTGCATGAAACTCTGGCTTCACCATGCTAATAATACGACCAATGGTTCTTCTTATAACAGCAACTGCCTTTGGGCATCATCATGTCCATGAATCCCTTTTATATCCATAGGTTGAAGTAAATATTCTAAGATGGCAGTGACAGGAAAGACTGACGGTGGATTTGTTTAGTACTGCCCGTCTTATTTACCTTAGTTGCTTCTACCTCCCTAGCTTCAATGTCATCAAAGTAGACTCAGCTTCAGATGATTTTGTAACATGAAAAATCTAGTGCATGTAATTGGATTGGGACCACAATCATATGGAACTGAAACAGAAATCTAAAATAAAAGGGAAAACAACCAGCAGGATGGTCTATTTATTATTTGTTTTCCTGCAAGCAAAAAAAAAACAAAGTACCCTGCTATCATTTGAAGAGATTAGCTATCTATCTGAGATTTGCAATTCAATCAGAAAGCTAACCTCTTCTTTAGAAACAATAAGCCTTCAATATAAGGACACTATTGATTGCCGGTAAGGCAGATCACTTGAGCAACCATGATTCGGTCCTAAATATAAGCCATATAATTTTTGGCACGAAAATTAAGGAACTCGTATTTAGGAAAAAATACACCATCTTTGGCTAGGATTAACCCTAAGTAATTGTCATGAGCTAATAGAGGACTTTGCATAAGATAAGTAAACCTAATCAAATCTCTAAAAATATTGTTCATACAAGTAGGGTAACGCAATAAACCTTATATTCTGGATTTTTTCTCAAAAAACTATATGACTTATATATAGGAACGGAGGGAGTAACAGTCAACATAGCGAAAGAAAGAAACTCATTCGTGTGATTAAAGGGAGATATATTCAAAGTTCATAAGGTAGCCAACAACGTAGAACTGGTACTTATATTGTAGAAATATCATTTCTACCATGTCACTACTTTAGGTCTGCTTTAGTCTACCCATTTGCCTTGTATGGCCCACCTTACCATATTATTAGTGTATCATAGGTAACAACTTCAAAGAATACTCAACCGCAAGCTTCACCAATCCATAGCTAGGACTCAGTGAAAGCATAGCTACAAAGAAGAGAAAACAAATGATCACATCAGAATCAGGTATCCTGGATAGGCTTCTCTTAAGCGTCGCCACAGAGCAAAGGCACAAAATGTCTAATAGGGGGCATACAATCTTACAGCTTGAAGGTGCGCCCAATAGCCAACAAAATCACAGGCTCTCACCAACTTCTCCGGATAAGAGCATCGGCATCAAACTGCTCAGCAGCTTTTACCTGGAAACACACTAACGTGTTTCCAACGATTCTCCGTTGATATGGCATGCGAAATATAATGAAGGAACAATTCAGCGCAACCTTAAGATAAATCGGAAGCGAAAACCAAAGAACACCTGACAGAAAAGAGAAACTAACAGAACCGACCACGAGCATGAAGAACATCAGGGCCATTGTGCTGATGAGAACCAGAGGCATCCAAATGGGAAAAAAGAAGCAGCAGTGAAAGGCCGAACCAGCACAAACGGCACCAACTGCATGGATGAAATCAACTACGGCGCCATCAACCCAAATGGCAAAAACCAAGTGAGTAATTCCCTATGAAGCTTTCGCCAATATTTCCACATTCACAGCACATACAAAAAATGATTCTCATATGCTACCGACTTTACCCGAGAGATCATACCAATTACAATGAGACGTCAAATAATGGATCATATACTTCATAGCATACATATGCCAATTTTCTAAAAAAGAAGCATCTTTTATTTCTAGGCAGTTTTGATTGAATCTCGTCGAAGAAATTGAAATGAGTTGGGTGCATCCTCAATACCCCATCCATTTGGGCAGATTTCAAAATTATATATCTCAGCAAAAGAATAGGAAAACATTAGCAATGTGTAACCTACTGACCAGTGTTGATTCGGAAATAGGAATGGGTTCATACTCTATAATAAAGACATCAAGCCTTACTCTGCATTATGACTGATAATTTAGCCATAACGACAATTTTTATTAGCAGGCCCAAATCTTGGCATTTGCAGGGTGAGTTACCAAGAGAGCCCCAAGAAATTAGGGTCCCCAAAAATTTCTCAAGTACATAATAACTGAACGAATTTAAGGAAAACAGCAAATATGACTAATTGACTATCTGTGATCAGTAATATAATTTAAACTAACCACATTTGATGTATGATTAGGTGCCAAGTCATCATCTCAAAAAAAAAAAAGGTGCCAAGTCATTTAATTTGTTGGGAAAGTATGAGAATAGAACATATCTAGCAGGGCCCTGTATCAACCCAGAGAATCCAAAAAGTGATAGTAACACTGAATTTATCTTCAGTTTCGATGATAGCCTTATTGACTGTGCGTGTAGGTCTAACATTCTTCAGGCTTTCCTTATAAATATCATGAGGAAATCAAATTTCTTTTTCGAGAATACACCCTGGAAGGTGTATTAATCACATAGAAGAACAGCCAGAAGGCTTACACCACAATGTTCGCGCTGTCAACAGGGGTGACAGCTCCCCCGTCAAAGTCTAATCTCCGTCTCTCCACGAAAAAGGAAAAGGGTCGGGAAAGCCGAAAAACTCAGAGCGGAACAACCTAGCTGAGCGCCAATTGAGGGACTCCTCCTTGATCCTCCCTCTAATCGCTCGAGCCTCCGGTACTGCGCCGTTGAACACCACTTCATTCCGGTGCCTCCAAATGCACCAGAAGACAAGGATCACCGCCGTCCAAAGGTCCCGCCTCAACCCTGAGGGACAACTCAAGGAGGACCACCACTGAAGAAGGTCGGTGTCCACGGAGGGAAGCCACTCCAGCTTCCCCCACCGAGCTAAGGCCCAAGCCCAGACCTCACGCGAGACCACACACCCAAGCAGAAGGTGCTGGATGGACTCCGGCTCCTGGTCGCACAGTGGGCAAGCAGCAGGGTGTGGGAGGCCACGCCGCTGCAGTCTATCCGCCGTCCAACATCTGTTCCTGGAAGCCAGCCGGCGAAGAACTTGCAGCCGTAAGGTGCCCGCGAACGCCAAATCCGGGAGGCCACCGGCGCCATAGTGGTCCCGGCGAAGAAGGCGTCGTAGGCCGACTTGGCAGAGTAGACACCGTCCACCGTCCACCGCCGCCGAAAGGCATCCACCCGGTCGGCGAGAGAAGGATGTCGGAGATGGCATTCGAAAGGAGGAAGAACTCCGGGACCGCCGCCAGTCCCAAGTTGGGACCGCAGTCCCGCATCCACTCCCCACCGAGCCCCTCCTTGACGGAGCGGGAGTTGGCGTGACGCTTGCTGACCAAGGCCGCCAAGTTAGGCGCAAGATCCGCCACCCTCGCTCCGCCAATCCAGCGGTCCTTCCAGAACAAGGCGTCCTCACCGTTGCCCAAGGAGATCGCCATGGCCGAGTCAGCCAGGGCCCGAGCCAGAGGGGGAACCTTGAGATCGAACTCGGCCCACGCCTTCGTCGGGTCTGTACGCTGTAGCCAAGCCCACCGACACCGCAGAGCCACGTTGAGAAGGCGAAGGTTAGGGATGCCTAAGCCGCCACACCTCTTCGGAGCGGTCACCTTATCCCACGCCACCAGACAGTGGCCACCACTGACGTCAGCCCGCCCCTTCCACATGAAGCCTCGGCACACCTTACCAAGAGCTTGTAAAGTCTTGGGGGGATATCCAGGGACATCATGGCATGGACTGGTATGGCGCTAAGCGTGGTCTGGACGAGGATGGTCCTACCTCCACGATTCAACAGGCGGGCACCCCACTGCGGCAGCCGCTTGGCAGCGCTCTCCACGATCGGCTGGAGCTGAGCTGCCGAGGGCTTGCGCAGCCCTAACGGCAGGCCAAGGTGGGCCACTCCGCAACGGCACAGCCAAGGGTGGCACGCGCCAGCTCCACCTGGGCTGGGCTACACCGGATGGGATGAACCGAGCTCTTAGCTCGGTTGGTGAGAAGACCCGAAGCCTTCCCGAAGTCCTCCAGCACCGCCGCACAGGTGTCAAGATCAAGGCAGGTGGGCTTGAGGAAGATGACCACGTCGTCAGCGTACATGGAGGTGCGCTGTCGGAGGCCACGAGGGGCCAAGTCGGAGAGCAAGCCCTCCGCCGCAGCCTTCTGGAGCAAGAGGCACAGGAAATCAAATTTCTCTGTGCGTTTACCTTCATTCATGGATGGAAGAAACCAAATAACTTTTCTTACGATATTAGAATGAACATTCCATGTAATTTGGAGGCAAATTCAGACTTCTAGCGCTCCAGTATTGAATTGGGATAAGAGATCTGTACCAATCCACCGTGATTTCCATGTAATTTGGAGGCAAATTCAGACTTCTAGCGGTCCAGTATTGAATTGAGATAAGAGATCTCTACCAATCTACCGTGGTTTAAGTAAAATATCAAAAAACGTTCAATGTGAAATAATTAAGACTAAGGCAGGTTATTAGTCGAGGATCACATGTCAAGGCATCGACTATCCCTCTGCATCATCAATCGGAAGCATATATAGTAATAGTGTTTTAGTAAAGGAGCGCCAAGAACAAAATAAGGTATCTGAACCGTGCAATACAACTGAATCAACTTTGCATCAGAGAAGATGAGAAGCGTCTGCTCACCGGCTCCGCAGCTCGTTCATCTCCTGCAGGACAGGTGGCCTTCATCGTCCATTCGCTGCTCGTTGCCTCTCTCGCCCAACCGCATCTCCAACGGCGGCCAGAGACGCCAGCAGTGATGAAGATTTTCCTCTACGTGGGATGTGAATCGCTGTTGCGGTGTCGCACGGCCAGGCCTCCACATCGATCCGGGGCACCGGCACCGGTATGGCTATGGCTAGCACAACGCTAGAAAGTATTCGCGGTGGGTGGGGGCGGTGGGGGAGTGACTGCAGTAGGAGATCGTTGCTACGCGAGGAGAAGTTCCGCCGTAGCCAAGAATATCGAAGGAAGAACGAACCCACGGTCAAAGCAACCTCGAACCGACCCGCAACCGCTTGACCTCGCCGACACGTTATGGCAACGACACGCACGCGCTGGCCCAAATCACAGCCCATCACCAAACGGAAAAATGCAACGCAAACACCCCTCCAAGCGGGGCCCACAACAGCGACCGGCAGAACCACCAGAATCGCTCCCAATACTGGGAGCTTAGAGCTCTTAGAAGATGTGCATGTCAAGTATAACAACCTTTCGTAGCATACTAAATGATATTCCCACTAACCGATTTTAAAATGAACATAATATATAGTCATGTTTATTATGATTATGTGGAACCGATTGGTTTGTCTCCCATCGAATCACGTGTTAATATAGGCCACAAGGCAACTATTACAAACGGCTATTTTGACTAGGCGGAGACCCCCGATGCCCATGACGGTATCCACGCCAAATTCGACTCTAGCCACGCTAAGTTCTTTTGGGAGGGGTCAGGAAATAAACGAAAATACCATCTGGTCAACTGGCCCACGGTGTGTAGACCAAAAGACATGGGGTCCAGGTCTACTAAACACCAAGAAGATGAATATTGCCCTTATGCTTAAGTGGGTTTGGCGTCTGTACCATGAAGATGATGCTATCTGGGCCAAGATCATATGAGTTAAATATACAGACGCCGACAACATTTTTGCCGGGACAGGACAAGGTGGCTCTCCGTTTTGGAAAAGCATTCATAAAATCAAGCACTACTTTGCCTTGGGGACGAAGCTCTCGGTGCACAATGGAGCCCGCACTAGGTTCTGGTTAGATTCGCTGTTTGCCATCTGCGAAGACCCAAATGTGCTAGTGGCACAGTCCTTCATGAACGAGGAGTTAGCCGTACGCCTCCGCTGCTCGCTGGATCCGCACGGTATGGACCAGTGGAGGGAGCTTCGCCGGCTGGTGGCAGATATGACCTTGGTTGGTGGGGGCGACCAAGTCTCCTAGCACCTAAACAGCTCCGGGCTCTTCTCGGTGAAGTCCATGTACACCAAACTGTCGCAAGGGGTGACAGTGCTATACCACAAAGACCTCTGGTCTGCCGGCTGTCCCGCTTAAAATCAAAATTTTCTCCTGGCAGCTCGCCTTAGATAAGTTACCCTCCAGCAGCCATAAAGTGATTCGACAGGCCCGTCGGATGGGTCATGCGCCTTATGTGGCAAATTTGAGGATGCGTCTCATATCTTCTTCAAATGCTCGCTAGCTAGGTTTGCTTGGAGGGTGTTAAGACAACTGGTTGGCTGCAATTGGAATCCGTCTAATTTCGCGCAGTTTCATCATATCCTATCTAGCTTGGTCGGGGCCTCGCGCAGATGGCTCTGGTTGCTGTTTTTGGCCCAGTCTTGGGCATTGTGGCAAGCCCGCAATAAAATGACGATTGAGAGAAAAAATCATTAATCATCCTTCTGCTATTATATTTAAGACTATGATTTTCTTGCAGCTGTGGAGTATAAACTCCAAGACTAGGGACCAAGCTGGGATTTGCTCGATGATCAATCAACTGCGGGAGATCTATGTCACGACAAGATGGAATCCCTGATGCTTTTGGCGGAGACCCCTTTTCTGGAAATGTGCTCTGGAGCGATCTAAGGGGAAGATTGCTGCCAGCCTCTTTACCTACCGTCATAGTAGCTTAGTGCCTATTATCGCTCTTTGCTGTACTCAGGGCGCTCGTAGCTTGTCGTGTTTTATTTTGGCTAAGCTGTATACCGCAGCACTTGTACTCGTATTGGTGGTTGTGTCGAACTCTCCAGGCTTTATTAATTTAAAGTTGGGCATATGTATGCCTTTTATCTAAAAAAAATTTGTTATCTATTTTCTCTCCCCGTCCCCATGCTGATTTCTGTCGCATTGTAAATCTTTGTATGGACTGACTGCCTAGTCACTTCGAGGGTAATAAAATCACAAACGGTGGGGAGAACCTGATTCTGATGCTTCCCTCAAAAGAACTAAATGTCAAAGTGTACAACTTTAATATATCTATATCTATATATCTATCTATGTATTACGATGACGATTAAAGATACAAGAGTGGATTTGGTGTTCAGAGGGGTACGTGCGCACCCCCTAGATACCGTTGATTTGCTTTTAGATTCGCGGAGTGCTAACGGAGATCAAGCGCGCTGTGAAATCCTAATCCGATTTCGCCTGCATCGAGCACGGCAGGCTCGATTCCGCCCACGAGCCTGGGCCTCGCCGCCGTGGACCGCGCTCCTCACCCCGTGACGCCCTACCCGAGCTCTCCCCAATCGGCGATGGAGGCCGCCGCCGAGGACCTCCTCGCCGCCCTCTCCTCCCCTCCGCTCCCGCGCCGGGCTCCGCTCCCGCTTCTCCGCCTACCTCCCTAAGCTCCCGCGCCAAGAATCTCACAAAACAGGACTCGTTCTTGGGCGAGGTGGAAGACGACGCTGCCGACTCCAACGGCGGGGAGCACGACGAGCTGCCGCTCATCGGCGCCGACGGCCCCGCGTGTCCCGGGTTGATTCTCTCACCAGAGGTAGCGTCGCTGGAGTGGGACCAGATGTAGTGGCTCGCATGGATTCCAGCAGCCCTCCACCCTCATCTCCTGCCCGGATTCGGGAGGGATTTCCGCCACTGATGCTGGATAAATGGGAGACAGAGGGACGCCATGGACCTGGTTCTTCAATTGGAGAGCAGCGGCGGCTGCCGCATATCCTCCAGAAACGGTAATCGAGAGCTCAAATCGGCGTCGGGCGTGGCCACGACGGCAAATCGACAGCTCAAATCAAGTGAAGGGAAGGGAAATTGAGAGCTAGTAGACGGGAAATCGAGCTGGAGGAAGAGCGGGGCTAGCAGCGATTTGTTTCTCTCTCCAATTCCTCTTGTACCACAGCTGCTAAATGTCGCCGATGGTCAGCGAGCGCTCTCGGCGCGCTGCCGCGTGCTCTCCTACGGCGAGCTCGTGCACCGGGCGCTCGGAATCAGGAAGGATGAACGCCCTGCCGTCAGCGAGGAGGTGGTTGGTGGCGACGGTGAGCAAGATGGAGGGGGTCTGGATGAGGCTCAGCGACCGGTCGACGCGCGCGATGTCGGCAGTGGCGAGGGGCACGACGGCGTCGGCGACGACGAGCTCGGCCCCGGCGTTGCTGCAGACGACCTGGGGGATGTTGGTCGCCGGGTGCGGACGACGCGGCCCGCGAAGGAGAAGAAACGGGTCCTTATCCCCTTGATGGCCATTGACCAAATCCTCTCATCCCGCTAATCGTGTCTGGCTCCTCCTTTCCACCTCAGCACCTCACGGCAAGGGCTAACGCCGTTAGACACGTGTCGTTTCGTGGGGGCGTGCTCACATACCCATGTGATTACCGAGCTTCATCCGTTAAAGATACATACTGAAAACTGTGTCAATGTCTAAAACTTACTCTAGTTACAATTTACAAACGGATGGAGCAATAAAGATTCGATTACTACAAAATCCCTGCAGAAAACCCTTTGAATCAAATGGACATGCGCTTCCTCCCAGACAGAGGAGTGTCTTCAGCCACACTTGGGGCACGATTTGGAACGAAATGAATAAATGAAGTGTAAGGTGGCACCCTTGATTCCCATCTAACGATGTTGAAATCCCCTTGTGGCCTTGCTCCAGGATCCGCCATCAGATCCCCAAGCCTCACGTTCGGTAGCAGTTGCCTTTCCTCTGTAATCTCAGTTCGGCTGCTGCCAGTGGTACAAGACGGTAGGATGAGGAGTGGAGAAGAAGGATGCAAGAAGAAGTCTCTAGCATCTATCTGATGGCGCCTCAGAACGAGCAACCGTGGGTGCTCCCCGAACATGGAGAAGTTCCTCTCAACAAATCTTCTCATCCTGCTCAACATGGAGAGCCAGAAATGGATATTAAGATTCCTTCGCATCACGTCAGCGAGCAAGTTAGCAGCAACAAGCGACCAATCAGACTGCATCTCCCTGGCCACCTCGTCTGCTATCCGTGCTAACTGCGGGTGTTGTGCCGGGTCCACGCTCCCGAATGCGAGTGTCTTGAAGAGGTAGCTGAACTCCTCGTATGGCAGGGTGTTGAGGAAGATTGGCTTGAATGTTCCCAGTTTCTCTGAACTTTTAGACCGGCTAACAATGATCACCTTGCTTCCACTGTCCATGCTTTCCAGGGTTGAACAAAACTTGGCCGAGACCTCCTGGTCAACATGGGCAATAAGCTCAATAACTAACAATACTTTCCCTGACAAGAGATTGTTGTGGTCTGCGATTCTACAAAATGAATCCCCATTCAGGTGCAAAATCGAGGAGAAGTGTGATCTAACCCTCTCATCGTTGCATACATGGGCAACAAGAGTCCTCTTGCCAACAGCAGGACCACCAATGACCGGGATGACAGCCGGTGCACCACCGGGAGAGCCGTGCTGCAACAAGAAGTTCAGGAGCTTTTGCTTTTCAGCATGGCGTCCAAACATGATGTTGTCGTTGTAAAGATATGTGTCGTATGGTCGACGCAGCATACGGTCGCATCCAACCAAAATAACGACAAACTCCTTCATGCTAGAGACGGCATCCTCTAAGCTCTCCAACGCACCTTGCAGTTCGAGAAGGTATGTTGCATTCTTCTGTCTAGCACTGCCATGAAACATGCGAAGACGTTTGGGAGGAGATGAGTTGCTAACCTCCTCCTCCTCCTTCAGGGGAGTCTCTTCGAGTGACCTGTACCTGAACGCCCCTAGTGCCCAGTAGCCTCGGTACAGGGCCTTTGCGAGCATGTTGAGCTGTTCCAGCATCCCGGAGTTTGTGATGTATCGCCCGTCCGCCTCTTCGACGACTGTGCCAGCCCTCAGGAGCAGTTGCTCCAACCTCTTCAGCAGCTTCTCTTTAGAATATGTGTGGCTTGAGTGATACTTGTTGATGAGTAAGGAGAGGAATCGGCTCACAATTTCACTTGTTGCTGCAGATATGGCAAGCTCCATCTTGAATTCCTCCAATCAAATTATCTTAGAGTTCTAAATTCTAAGCAATCATGGAGTTCAAGGGAGGGTGGGAGGCAGGAGGAAGTAGCAGGCTGCTGGCGTTTCCTGCCAAGCAAGTAAATAGCCGGTTGTTGGGCATAGACCAACTTTAAAAAAAAACAAAGACATAGACCAACTTTGTATTGGCAACGGGGAAAGGGCACGTGCCATTCCACGCTGATCTAGATTGGTCATGGATGGTGACTTCGAGCCTTTTATTTGCTCAGCTAATGAGTAGTAGGAACAAACTTTTTTTTTTTAAACTGAATCCACAGAAAAAAACGTACTAGAGATTTGAAAATCATAATTTTCCGTAATATAAATTTCATTAGTTTCTGTTGATATATATGTATTAAGATTACGGTTGAAGATCCATACTGGAAACTGTGTCAATATCTAAAACTTTGTGTATTTACAAACAGATGGAGCAATAAAGATTCTAACCGAAAAAATCCCGATAGGAATGCTTTGAATCAAAAGGCCTTACAAATGCACTGCTGGACGTTTCTTCCCAGCCAGAGGAGTATCTTCAGCCACACCTGAAGCACCACTTGGAACGAAATGAATATATGAATTGTAAGGTGGCAACCTTGATTCCCATGTAACAATATTGAATTACCCATCTGGCCTAACTCCAGGATCCATCACCAGATCCCATAGCCTCACCTTTGGCAGCGATTCCCTTTCTACTGTGACTTCTGTTTGGCTGCTCCCACTGGCACAAGAAGGCACGATGCAGACTGGAGAAGAAGGATGCAAACATCTATCTGGTGGCATCTCTGGACGAGGAACTTCGGGTGCTCCCCAAACATGGAGAAGTTTCTCTTGACCACTCTTCTCATCCTGCTCAACACACATAGCCAGAAATGGAGATTTAGATTCCTTCACATTACGTCCGTGAGCAAATTTGCAGCAACGAGCTATCAGTCCGACTGCAACTCCCTGGCCAGTTCGTCTGCTATCCATGCTAACTTCGGGTACTGTGCCGGGTCCACGCTCCCAAATGTGAGTGTCTTGAAGAGGTAGCTGAACTCCTCGTATGACAGGGTGTTGAGGAACATTGGATTTACAGTTCCCAGTTTGTCAGAATTTTTACACCGGCTGAGGATGATCACCTTGCTCCCACTGTCCATTCTTGCCATGGTGGAATAAAACATGTCCCAATCTTTTTTGTCAACATCTTTTTTTTTCGAGAATACGTCCTGGAAGACGTACCAATCACATAGAAGAAGAGGCCGATGGCCGAAACAACTCCACACACACCCAAGACGATACATAGCCAAGCGGCTTACAACACCCCGCTACAAACGACCCGATGAGAGCCACCCGCCCCCAACATCCTACCAAAAGAGGTGAGGAGATGGAGCATGGAGCCACCGAACCGCGTCACGAACCAAGCGAGACACCACCATAGCACGCTCGCGACTCCAAGGCAGCCCGGACCAACGTACCTCCCCTCATGAGCCTAGAAGAGTCGGCGAGGAGAAGGCAGGATCGTTCGGAATTGGAGAAGCAGCAGAGCTGGTTGCATCCACCATGTCGTACATAGCGCCTCGACGCCCCCTGCCCTGGCCAGCAGCCAACACCAGCAGCGCATCACAATGCCCCGCCTCCAAATACACATCGGCCTCTCCCCATGAAGCCTCGACAACGTCTTCAAGAAGAGAACGACGCCGTGGCGCCGCCGCCGCCTTGCCCGAATGACCGGACATAGGGTTTCCCCTGGCACCAAGAGGAGAGGGAAGGCACGGTTGGGACCAAAGATCACGCCTTCAGGAAGGAAGCGGCGCCCTCAGGCGTCGTCGTGATCCGCACCGGATGCACCGGGGCAGGGCTTTCACCCTGGTCCTTCACCGTACCCCCGATGTCGCCAGCGGCGAACTTGGAGACGCTGGACGGAGATGCAACCGCCGGCTTGGACCACCACCAGAAAGGCAAGAAGCCACACCGGCCTCACCGTCGCCGAAGAGGAGCGCCGGCCACCACCGGCGTCACCTGTGGCCAGCAAGAGCCCGAGGGAGGAGGCCACCCTTGCCGGCCAACCACCACTGCAGCCGCGCCCACGCAGCACGCCGGAGACTGAGCTCCACGCGCCGCCACCACGCCCCGAAGCCGCGGCCCACTTCGGCCCGCACAGGCCCAGATCGAGCCCGGCCGCCAAGCACCACCACGGCCACCACGCGCGGCTGCAGCGACCACCGCCGCCTCCATGTGCGAGAGGACGCCCCTGACGCGGGTCGCCGGCCACCACCGCGCCAGGCCCCGCCGACCTCCGCCTAGTTGCACCGCCGCCATGAATCGGAGCCGCCCGCACGGCCCGCCATGCGCCGGTTAAGGGAGAGCCGGTCGCCGCCGGCACCGTGCGGGCTTTGCCCAGCGGCACACGCTGGCGGCGGCAGGGGAGGGAGGGGAGAAGGGGGAGCGGGAAGGCGGGGCAAGGGTTTCTCCCCTTCGGCCGCCGCGGGGGACAACCAGGGGAGAAGGGGAGAAGGGGCTGCCCCAGAAAAATCCAGCCTGATTTTTGTCAACATCTGAAATAAGCTCAACAACTACTAGTACTTTCCCTGACAACCGATTACCATGGTCTGCCACTCTACCAAAGGAATCTCCATTCAGGTGCAAAATAGAAGAGAAATGTGAGCTAACCCTCTCATCCTTGCATACATGTGCAACCAGGGTCCTCTTCCCGACCGAAGGAGAACCGATGATTGGGAGGACAGCCGGCGCACTACCCCGGGAGAGCTGTCTTGCAACATGAATTTCAGGAGCTTCTGCTTTTCGGTGTGTCTTCCGAACATGATGTTGTCATTGTAAAGATATGCATCGTATGGCCTGCGTAGCATACGGTCGCATCCACCCAAGAGAACAACAAACTCCATCATGCTAGTAACTACATCCTCTAAACTCTCCAACGCTCCTTGCAGCTCGAGAAGGTTTGGGGCCTTGTTCTTTGACTTTCTAGAACTGCCATGAACCGTGTTAAAACGTTTTGGAGGAGATGAGTTGCTAACCTCCTCCACCATGGGAGTCTCTTGAAGTGACCTGTACCTGAAGGCCCCTAGTGCCCAGTAGCCTCGGTACATGGCTTCTGCGAGCACGTTGAGCTGTGCCAGCATCCTAAACTTGGTGATGTATGGCCCGTCCGCCTCCTCGATGACCGTGTGGGCTCTTAGAAGCAGTTGCTGCAGCCTCTCAACGTGCTTCTCTTCCGAGTACGTGTGGTGTGAATGGTACTTGTTGGCGAGGAACGAGATAAAAATCGGCTCACGAGTTCACCAGCTGCAGATATGGCAAGCTCCATCTTGGATTCCCCCAATCTTAGAGCGCTAATTAAGTAATTAGTCACTAACCCCGAGTCCAAGACTCCAATAGAGACAGGAGGCGGGAGGAAATTGCAGAGTGCTGGTGTTTGCTTCCATGCAAGTCAATAGCTGGATGTTGCAGATAGGCCAACTTCTTATTGTCAACAGAGAAAGGGCACGTGCTGAAAATTACCGCTATCTAACTATCTGAGGTGTGAATTATTCCACCTAATGTGTGTACGATTCCACGCTGATATAGACTGGTCCTGAAAGCGCACCACGGAAAGATCAGGGTATAACTTTGAATCTTCAATTTACTCAGCAGACAGGCAACAATAATTTTATGTGTTACTGCTTACTAGTTTCTAGTCGCATTCATACAATGGGGAACGGTACGCTAACCTTGTTGGTGCGGCAGGCCTGGAAGGTGTAGACCTCACGGCCATTTCGTCGAACACCATCCGGGCACAGCTGAAGCACCGCCTTCTCCCCAGCATCCTCCCTTCGTGGAGACAGAGCAAGCGACGCACCAATCGTCCGCGGACAGGAGAGAGTAGTCATGACGAAGCTTAACCTGCACACTGTATAATAAGAATCGCGGTGAGGCAACGCTGCCATCCCACTCCTACTGTCCTAGTCCTTGACGGACAGAGAGGTCTGGCGGGGAAAGTGTAACAAGAAGAGCGACGTGGAGAGGACAGAGAGCAGTGCTAATGGAAATAAGGTTGCAGCTAGGCCCAAAACGGCATTGGACAGAGAAGGCATAGAGCATCTCCACTCGGCCTCCAATGCGCTCAATGCCCCAAACAGTTTCCGGATGAAGCAAAATACGGTGTGGGCCATTGTTGTTGGTGACTATAGAGGAAAACAACCCAATTTCGTTCCTCTCCCCTCCCACCCTGCTAGATCGCTGCCGGCACCACCCTCCTCCGCCTCCACCATTTCTCATCGTCGGAAAAGGCAGGGATGCTGAGCAAAAACACCCCCGACCTACCTCGCCGTCCACCGGCACAGTTCCACCGTCCAGAGGCGTCCACCAACATTTCTGAGGCCCATCGCGGTCGTCCTGCCCGCGAGGTATTTGGTGTTTTGCCAGCATGAATTTCGCCGACGAGGTGATGGTCGCTGCTCTGTTGGAGGTAGAGGTCGATGTTGTTGTTGTTGCCTCCGACGACGACGAGCATATGAAGATCCTCTCTTGCCTCCTTGTCATGTACGCCGAGATTTGAAGCCGCGGCGGGGAGGCTCGAGGCTGGGGCGGCGCAAGAGCAAGCCAAGGTAGAGGCTTGAGGGCTACTGCATGTTGTACGCCGGCTACTTCATCAATGATCCATTACACGACGATGTTATATTTCGTCCTTGTTTTTGGTTGAACCGGAAATTATTTATGAAGATTGTGTTGACCAACAGGGAGTATGTTGACTACTTCACAATAACATCAACATGTTGCAATGCTTCAATGTGTTTGTCAACCTTGTTAAAGGTCATTCTCCTCCGGTGAACTATGTGATCAATGACCATGAGTACACCAAGGGATACTACCTGACGGATGGCATCTATCTAAGATGATCAATATTTGTGAAGACAATCTCAGGCTCTACTCCGGAAAAATACCTTGGTTTGCTAGGCTCGGTGGGAATATGGTGTGCTCCAAACTTGTTGTGCTATTCTCCGGTACCCCGCTCTTTTCTGGTTGAAATATCAGATGACGGACGAGAAGACTGGTGTGATCTTGCACAACATGATTATTGACAATGAGCGAGAGCATCCAGTGCATAGCAATGAACCATGAAATTTGAAGGATCCTCTTGAAGATGGTGATAGGTGTCGGTTGTGTTTGTGTTTGTTGCCTTCCCCGCCATGTGTCATGAAATCCGAGACTCAACTAGTCATCACCAACTGCAAGACTTATATGGTGGATCATTTGTGGATGCTCAAAGGAGAGGCTTAGTTGTATGTGTTTCAAAACTTGTTAAACCATTTATAAGCTTGCTTTGTTGAATTTATTTCAATGTGTAGGCCGAATGGCCATTTTGGGAGGCTGTTTGGATGGCTCTTCTAGACGCCGAACGGGGGCGAGTGGAGATGCTCTTGGATGTCATTTTATTTGAGATATTGTCCCGATACCTCGAATCACACCGTACAACAAACAAATAGAAATCAAGTGCAGAATTTTCAAGAGCATGTACCATGATACAAAATGCAACAAGGAATTCCACAAATATTGAGAAATAAGGAATTGGATAGTTTGATGAACAACATCCAAAGTATTGTTCAGAATAGACTTTTTGTTTTCGGTGTATATCAAATTTGAACTTGATTTTTTTACATTATAAGGGTATATCATGTTAATTTGCTTCACTTTTTATTTTCTAGCGATTTTTATATTGACACCCTTGAGAAAGGCCACCAGAACTTATTTTTACGTATAAAATAAATGCTTCACACAATAAATAACATGACTGGTGACCGATGAAGCACTAAATGATTGGGGACACACTGAAGCCTGGGGACTCGAGTGGTTGAGCCATGTGTTTCTACTTATGTCAATGGTCAAGGAAGCATGATTCACCTATAAATTACAAGCTTTCTCCATGAAAACCAGCAAAAGCGGAACAACAGAATATTAATGCAAAGATATCTGAGAAGTTCGTGGGCACTGAGCTGGAGGCTTGATTGACAGGGCGGTGGTAATAAACCTTAAGTGGAACCAGACAACACATATAGTGATTTGATGGGAATGGGATGTGCTGGGAATCCCATCAAAACTATTAGCCCCTTGATTTTCCTTGTCCTCACCGCTCGGTGTACTCATGTAGCATCCAGTCGTACTGTGATACTTCGCTTATCTAGGTTAGACTTGCTTGGGTCGGGGTTATAGTTTATTGGGTAAATCTATCAATGTAGCGTTTTGTCCATGTGTTATGCTAAGACTGGTAGTTTAGCTTTTTTTTCCATACGCCTCTCAAATATGAGAGCCGGGTTACATTATCGGAGGATAACCTTTTCGTCCCTTGGATGAGGTTTCTCGCGGACCAGTGGAAGAGACTATTGCGAATGTGTTGCCTGGTACTACCCACAGTTGTTGTGGCATGTCCCGCGAAAAGCAAAAGATAGAATGGGTGCTCTGTACAGGAAAAACAGCATGTTCAAAATAGAGTTTCACAAGATAGTAAACCAAATGCTAACGCAGGAGAAATCGGTGGAGTCTTGGAGGCAGATTGCTACTCACTCCGTTCTAAAATAAGTGTCTCAACTTTTCGTAGATACGGATGTATCTATATTTAAAATGCATCTAGATACAAATAAAAATGAGACCCTTATTCTAGGATGGCGGTAGTAGATAACTACGGTGTTGAGAATAAAGACGGGAAAAAAGTGAGCAAATCCCTATTTCAGTGGGACGTTCTGGCCTTCTGGGCACAGATGATAAGCACGCGGAGCGAAAGCGCCGATCACATTTTTTTTCGATATGCTGAAGTCTTAATGTTATGATTGGTTAACTCTCATTGCAACAGATGCATGTTATCACAAAACAGTCAAAGAGAGTTTTCATGAGAAGAGATGCGGCTTGTAAGTCCAGGAAAATATATGAAAAACCAGTCATCTTTTTGTAAGGTGTATAATGTGTTATTCCTATGTTGACATGTAATAAATTGTTTTTTTTTATGTTAACAAGGGAGGTGTGGTGCGATGCAAAGAAGCACACAGCAAAGATCTACACTAGGAACATGTTTGGGAAATTCGTGGAAGCGCTTTTTTACTCGGGTTACTATGATGTTGATGAGATTTCTGCGGAAGAGAGAGGTATGTAGCAAGGTATATTGACAGCGATCCGGAGGAGAATTGGTGTTAAGTAGTATATGAGGTACTTGCTACAGATGATTATTACTCCTGCGCGTGTGGCATGTATGAACATATGGCCAATTTGTCATGCCTTAAAGTTTCCCTTCACTGAACTCGTTGATTGAATATGTGGTGTATTTTCTATAAACATTTTGACTGTCATATATCACTCTGTTTCATAACATAAGCCGCCTTAGCAAACTAACATAGTCTGCTAATACAGCTTCCATTATGGAACGGAGGAAGTAGTTAACATGTCTGTATTTGCGTGATAGGTTCTGGTGGAGAGGAGGGTGAAAGAGATCCCGTCAAAGTACATACATCATGAAGAGATGGACCATCAAGGCAGGGATGTGTTGCCCGCGCACCTTAAGCACTACCAGAAAAACCGGGGGCTAATAAAAGCCATTCAGCTCCAGGCATTCACAGCTTACCTTACGGCTATGGAAATGTTAGGATTGGGGAGAAAAACGTGAAAGCATATAACGCTGCTATCCATGTCCTGAAGGATCGTTGAACTCTCTTAGGTAAACTAGCAGTTGAGGACTTGAGGGTGAAGGGCTAGAGGAGCAAATGAATGCCAAAAGAAAAGCACTCGTGTCTGGAGGAGGTACAGAAGAAGCCACGACGCAAAGAGGAGGGGGACTATCATATTTGTTCCTTAGCGTTAGGCCAAATGTGTAAATTTTACAGCAAAAGGTTGCTGAAATCTTCAAATGCATTGGGCTGTATACTCCACGGAGCGTATTTCAAAGTTGTACTACTGCATTATCTCTTTTCGAAACAAAATTGCACGTAGGAGTATGCAACAGGTTGGTTAACCATCTGGGAATACCAAAATATCATAATGTTCTGATATTAACAGGTAACCCCTGCCCAATCAGAGACGAAAAGAAACCATATAAGTGAATCGTCTTAGCTGACAGACACAGCAGCAGGCTGCATCAACATTGCAAGGAAATGAACCGGCATATGCAGATATATTCAACCAAGGATATTAATTCTCGCTACATCTAAAACCATGTCAACAAATGGAAACAACACAACATGTTAAAAGTATCCACGCAAGAAGGCTCGTTATATTTGTATGAACAGAAGAGCAAAAAGATATAGCTGTGTATGCTTTCGACGATCCAAATCCGCACGGTGCAGCGATGTACAAGACTACCATGCCCAATCGGCAGACATCATGTCTTCCTTCCCACTCACTACCTTGCCTATTACTCTGGCTGCTGGTTTTCTTCATCAGAACGCGGAACTCAGGGCACCACGTGCTGCCTGTTGTTTCATCTCCTGCGCTTTTCCACTTCCACGGAAGTACATGTATACTTGCTGCATGTTGAGTAAGAGAGTTGGATGATCAAGATACAGGGACATGAGTTACAATCATATGGAATTTCAACATTTCATTTAATCAACAAAAAAGAGGAAACCACACCCACCTGAATGACAGCTATGCTCAGCAGTGATTCAAGGCAGAACAGTCCAAATCCAACAAAGTAAAATATCTGACAAAGGAAAATGCCACAAAAATATACACATCAGTAAGGGATTAAATAAGACTAGTAGATCCAGTATATCACTTGCAAATGCATTGATGGTAAATCTACCAAGCAAAGACTTGATGCTCATATGCATGCAAGGAGGTATAGTGCACAATATCTGTTTCAAAATGTATTTTTTTTTTGTCTAGTCAGTGGACTCTGCTGGGCCTCAAACTAAGGCAGCATGAAGCGCTCAATCATTTGGGGAAAACACATAAAACATGGACTGGGTGAGAGGAAGATGAGGCTACATAAACAAATTAGTCCTCTGATAATTTAGATAAACTTGTAATTTAGACTTACCCCAACAATAGCACTCTTGGTTATGACATCAATGGCAGGCAAAATCCCACTGCAGCATTAGAAAGCAACGAAGTTTAGTCATTCAAGTAATAAAGTGTTTATGCATTCTAAACTGAAAGCAAATGTAATGATATAAAGGTAAAATATGATAACATGGAGAGTTAGAAGTCACTGTAAGCACTACTTTGAGTGGCATGGTTGACAAGAAACATGACAATTGCAGTCTGCATTAGCATGTACTACCTCTGTACCGAAATATAAGACGTTCTAGCACACTGTTTTAGTAGTCTTAAACGTCTTATAATCTGGTACGGAGGGAGTACCTGTTATAACATTGTATTCCTATATGTTCAGTTCCAGGATCACAAATTATGTTTCTACCATGATCCCTTGCAGATGTCAACATGGACCACAGCTCAAGAAAAAGGTAACAATGGTTTCAGGAACTTGTTACTTCAGCACAAGTATGCTGATGTGTATAATTTTCCCGTATTCATCTTGGATTTGCCAATGTACCCCTTATAATATTACCCTCTATAGCTGCACCGATTTGTTGACGCCGCATTGTAAACTCCCCTGCTAGCAATTCACCTCATTGTGTGTGCCCTTTTTTTCCTCGATTTGGGTTTTCCACATTAAATCGTCTAGTTCATGGATTATCTTGGTAATTTCTTGCGTGTTTCTAACATGTTTAGAGTTTAGATAAACCATTCGATGAAACAGCTAAAGTGATCACATAATCTTTTATCAACAAAACACAAAATGTGACAAAGGAAATGCATAACCCCTCTCATCTAAACTCATTTACAACTTACAACCTACACAGCATCCCAGAAGTAGATGCACAAGAAAAAGAATACAAGACTTACGTCAAAGAATTTCCCTTGAAAGGAAATGGAGGAGACACTGCTGACCACACGCAGAAGATTATATGAATCTGGAAATGGACAAAGAAGAACAGTAGGGTAACAGTTGAGTACAGAGCCTTTCATTTAATGTTAAGATGTGGCCACATGAAACCTAGTAAAGCGTATCTTACCATGTAAAACAGAAAGAACCACCCAAACTTCAAAGCACTCTCAGTTCTGAGACAGGCATTAAATAAAACAAGATATGATCACATGAAATATTTGGAAAGGTGAATTTATAGTGAAACATCAACCCATATGTCTTACCTCATTGCGTTATAAAGAGGGCGATACCACAACACATATGCCCCAGGGACACCAGATATGAAGTAGATAATTGCAAGCAGCCAAATCATAACACCTTTTAAA
Organism: Lolium rigidum; assembly: GCF_022539505.1. Taxonomy (NCBI): domain Eukaryota; kingdom Viridiplantae; phylum Streptophyta; class Magnoliopsida; order Poales; family Poaceae; genus Lolium; species Lolium rigidum. The sequence goes on along the minus strand of NC_061511.1, from coordinate 239,355,558 downwards.
GCAGAGATGTATTTTTAGTTCACATGTTAAGTAGTGTGATAGCAACTGATATATTAGGTGTAGACAATAAGGTACACTTCAGATATACCTTCCCCTTTAATCCATGCTGTTGTAGTCGCTATGATATTGAAGAAGAGGCAGGCAGCAATTCCTGCATGAGATCCAAATTTAACAAAAATTACACAAAATCCATAGTAGCTCAACATATCGAAATACTTATCTACCAGATTAGTTCTCGGTCCACTAATAAAAATGAAAATGCAGATCCATTGGCATTATGCCAAGGAATCCATACTTATTGTTTCATTTCATGTTGATAATCATCTCATTGGTGCAAGAAATAAGAGACAATATCGCTTGGAAATACTTGTTGGTGAACTTGTATTACTTCAAATTGGTGGTCAGCATCCAGGCGCCACTAGGCTCCAATAGCTACCTGTGCAGGTCCTGTGTCAGGCTGCTTGAGAGAGACTGAGAAGAGCTATAAATGTGTTGCTGGCAGGTCGCTGCTGGATATGGCCACTCACTGCTCATGGGTTATGGCCATGGTATGCAAGGAGAAGGGTAGTAGTGAGAGAAAGGAGCGGTGGCTTGTTGCTCCTGGGGCAACAGGATGCACTGTGGCTATGTTTTTGTGATATTGCTATTGGACCCCAATTCAGATCGATGGGCTGATATCTTTGAAATGGATCCTGTGACAGTGATATTATTGTGGCTGATCTGTTGCGATCCATGTAGTGGACTTGTGGTGCTGCTTCCCTATGCTGGTAAGTTGGTTGTTGACCGTGCTTGTCCGGTTATTAGGCTTGGTAATTCCGTCTGCTGTGGAGGTTTGGTGGTGGTACAATCAGAGGCAGGCAGGAGGCGGAGTGGAGGGAGCCAAAGACTGAGGGAAGTCATGGAGGCTGAGGCTTGGGACAAGTGGGTCGAGGTGGTAAAGGGCCAGGTACTTGGGGTTCGAGGGAGAGGCAGTGGATGCCAGGGTTGGAGTACATCGGTAGACATGATCCTGTTGTTGAAGGTGCTTGACGTGGTTTTTTAGATAATAGAAGAGAAAATCATCCCGGCTTCTGCATCAAATGACGCGGAGATTGAGGTGGCAATCCCATTTTCATAAGTACGTGATAGTTGATACGCTAGCAAAAACTCAATCATGGCATGGGGCATATGGTGGTTGCCTGGTTGGTACAGGTAATCACAAAAAATGCAATGGTAGCACTACATATTCATACCGAACACTAAATTTTTACATTATCAGAGCTTACCCAAAAATGATGAAAATGCAAGGTACTGCATTTTTTGTAGATGGATGGGTATCTCATTTGAAATATTGTGGTGAATCATAGGGAAAAGGGGTGGCCAGTTTTTCTCTTCAATGACAATTCCAGCTGAAAATGAAACAAACATGTGATTAGAAGAAATATACTGTGCAAACATACTGCCAATAGGAAAAGCAGAATAAGTATGAAACCAAATTTCCTCTTGCCACAAGAAATGACAAGTGCTTATTTTCAGACATCCAAAACTGGAGCCACGAAAAGACCAATTCTAAGTTATCAAGAAAAGGAACATCATCAGCAAATAGCCAAATATTACCAATTACCAATAATCATAAAGTGTAATATACTGATAATAACCCTGATGCCCTATTCCATGATCTAAACACTAAAATGCTATGTTGTTTTCCTGTGAACAATGCTGAAACACTGGCACTCTAATCAAAATGAGTGGGCAAGCAACTGTTTCTTGGTACAATTCCGGGAACAAATTGCTTGTATCAATGCTTCTTCTGTCTTCATATTTTATGCTAGTGAAGTGACCAAAACAGAACTATTAAAGCTATTCAGCATAAGGAAAGAATGTCAGTTATACCTCGTGATGCAGCCTCTTCCCTCCTTTGCAATTCCTATGGCAAGAAGATGAAAAAAGAGGAACTAGATCAGCATTTGGAAAAGGAACATTGCATATGGTTACTTAAACATGTGTCCATATACTTGGAATGCAGTAGAAACAGAATAACTTTTTTTATTTAAATAATCTGACATAACACTGTAAAAATTCAACAGGTTAAATATCAAGCTGAAGAAACATGGTTCTCCCAGATGAACCCTTCTGATTGGGGAAACAAAATTGCAGACCATTCATCACTTAAAAATACATAGCAATAGCCAACCTAATTTAGCAAGCTGAGACATAGATTCCCCTATCTGGAATAATGAGGCTGATTAAAATAATAATAATGACACCAGGGGAAAGCAGGGTGAAACAAAATGGCTCTTGGAAGAAACTGCTCTTGGGATGAACAGTAAGCTAGAATAACACAAAAATGTCAATATCAGGAAAAATTACACATGTAACACTTGTAAATTTTCGTTGATAATTTGCGCTGTGAGTAAAAATGTTGTGCTCTAAAAAGCAATTTTAGATCTTTGACCCTTTTTAAGGGTGCAAAAGTTCTATTCAAAATGTGTATGCATGTTTGAAATTATCATGCAAAAGCACCCTTCATTTTCAAGCAGAGCCGTTATATGACCAACGCTCCAACCGTACAGGACGATGCCTGTTTCTGCCCATGTTACTTTGGGACTCAAATTGTATCATTAGCAAACAGAAAAGTTTTGGTAGTCCATAAATCTCATACTCATTGACTCGATACACACTATGTGTTCTGTAACTCTATTACCCTGTTGACAGCAGACAGCTACTTAATTAGTTTTGACAAGTTGACGAGACGGAACTTCTGTAGACTCATACAGAGCAGCAGATGGTAGTCATTGCCAGATCAGCAAATAATTAATATATAGCATCTATAAACTGTCGAGATTTTAGGTTAAGCTAGCTACCCTATGTGGTAGTAATGAAACAGGAATCCAAAATCAACATAAATACGGTTTGATTAGTCCAATGGCTGTAATAATAAAGAAAGCAATGCAGCAGGTAGCATATGGAAATCATAAATGGTAAGGCACATACCTTTTCTCTTTTGTTGAGATCAGCTTCCATCGCCTGGAGTTCTTTCTCTTTTTTCTTATCCTAACAGGAGATAAATGCATGCATAACGTAAGAAATCATACCAACAAAATATTCAAGGGATAACCAAAACTAACTTCGCACATGAACAGTGTAAATAAAGAAATAACATGTTACATTCCTTGTACAATTTTACTCCACACATTAAATTTTATAACATGTATTTTGATCTGCACATGGATTAAGACACCTCCAAAACTGAGAAAGTTAACAGACAGAATGACTAAAGTGCCTTCCATTAACTGCTTTGGGTAGATGACAGAGGTTATTTTGGCCGGTCATGCTTAGATTGTTTAAGAAGGATAAAGCAATAATAATGGCCGAAATAAAACAATATTTTTTATGCATGGATGTCTTATAATTTTCATCAAAACTGATTACGATAATCATGACAAGAAGTACTTGATAATACGTACATAATTGACCATGACAATGGCGAAGAGAGCATCTATCAAACTACAGCATTAGGATATGTTAAATACTGGAGTTAATAAAAACTTCTATAAACTAGAAGTACCTTAGTTGAATCCATTGGAATGTCCACATTATAAAAACCTGCTGGTTCGTGGGAGAGAGGTGAGAGTCGAGAATTGGATGCCGGGGGAACGCTCCCACCCTGTAGAATATGAAGCATTTGGAAGATATTAGGAACAGACAAACTAGAAGCATATGAGCAAGTTAATAATAGCATGATCTCTTTTTCCCGAGTGAATTTCACTTTTTACCCTGTATTTTTGCATATGTGACACTAGTTACCCCGCCGAGTGAAAATTTGTGTAGATTACCCATTTTAAAGGCTTTGTACCCTTATTTTTTTGGTGTGTATCCATTGGGCAAGGTGTTAGGTGATGATCGGGGTCTAAAAATATCAAAACGTTAGTGATGAAGAGAACATATGGATTTAACACGTTTGGGCATTAATCGTCCATGATGCCCTTGTATATTTACATATTTTATCGCTCCACATCGACGTAGCATGTCTATTCTATCTAACAGTAACAAGTAAAATGATAAATTGGGTCTAAACCGTGTTTAAAGTCTTCTAAATGGGATATTTTGGTAGAAGTGCCACTGAATGGGGTAATATGTGTCACAAATGCATAACTACAGGGTAAAAAGTGGAATTCACTCCTTTTTCCCAAAAGTCTAACCTGCTGGTCAACAACAATACTCTATATATATGAACTATCAACATAACATAGCATAAAATGAAAAGCTGATTAAAGAAATCTAATAATATAAAAACACCCAAAAAAACTGACTGGAGATGGGTGCAAGAATTGCTGCATACCAGTGTCTATACTTGATTATTAAGAACTAGGTGGAGGTTTTGACTGTATATACCCAGTAGTCAGTAAATATGGACGATAAAAAAACAAAAATATTTTGGCATGTGATTGAGCATGGCCTGCTAATGAATAAATAAGTCCGCAGGCATGTGCATTGTCACATTTAGCTTAGCATGCGATCACCACAACAATTACGATGTGTGTTGCCAAAGAGCGGGTGTGTTTAAGTTGATTACAGTCAAACATGGTATTATCTGCATCAGCTTGATGACATCACCAACAAATAGACCTATCAAGTGGTACTAAAGAACTTGTGGCATGGACAGTTCCATTTTACAACTTTCCATCTAGAGCACTACAACGGAGATATCTCAGACCTCAGATTTTTATCCATTATAACTATCAATACATTGGGTATCACGTTAACCAAGTTCTAGCATGTAGGTTGTAGCACGTCGATATAAAATTTAGAAGGTTACTTGAATTACAAAACATAAAACAGTGGGTCTGTTACTACCGCTGCCTTAAAGTAACCTCAAAGAAGTAAGGTAAGCATCATGGTATTGCATCTGCCGAACCAGCAGCAAGTGTCTCATCCTCTGCCTGACAAACACTGGCAGCATAAAGAAACTAAGGCGGCAAAGCTGGGCATCCTCTATACACATGCTGTTGAAGTCACAAATGTCCAATGGTAGCAACCGAGCTCGAACAATTGTACACCAGTATTCACTAACAACTCAAAAGAGCAGGTCCAGAAGGCGTTCCTAAACAATGAAGTAGTCAATAGCAATTAACAAGTGAGCTAGGCATATGAGGCGTGTCCTCCAGACACAGGAAAGCGCGAGATGATCCTGTATCACACACATCGAAGGTACCACATTGGCTAGTCTGCTATTATACCAAATCCCAAGCTCCAGCTAACATACGCTACTCCATGCATCCCGCTTCAAATCATCCAGCACAGGCTGCTACTCATCTGCTACGCAGCTTAGTTCACCAGATGAGCACAGATCCAGGGCAAACCAACCGCTCGAACAGCAATCCAGCCGACACTACCCACACAGCGTAATCGCCAACTCGACCCGCGCGAATCCGCATCCCCCCATCGCATCCCGCTCCCACGCTCAGATCCAGCACGGCAGGAACCAAACCAATGGCGGATCCCAGACGCAAGCAAGAAAAAAAAACTACGCGGATCGGAAACAGCAAAGCACACCCGGAGATCTACGCGCACGGAGGAAGCTTCCCGACGGCGCGAGACGGGCAGGGTGGCGGCGGCGGGCGGGCGGGGTAGAGCGAGGCGGGGACGGAGCAGCTCACCGCGAAGGGGTTGACGTCGTCGTCGTCGAAGCCGTTGCGGCCCCTCCCCGCCATGGTGCGCGGCCGGGTTCCTCCTCCGACGGCGGCGGCGGCAGCGGCAGCGGGAGCGGGACGTGGTGGCGACCAAGCGGTGGTGCTTCGCTCGCTGCGCGTCTCGACTTGCGTTGCTTTCTACTGGTACGGGGAAAGGGAAAGATGAGAAACGCGGTTGCTACGCGTGAGGTAGTCCATGACAGGTGGGGTCCAGGGTGGGCCCGGGAATGGGAGACGCCAACCTGGCCGTACGGTGCGGTGCTGTGTTGGTGGTGTGGTGTCCCTTTCGGCCGCGAGTAAACTGGGATCGCAGGTTATCTTTCTTTTGGGCAGCGCTGAGCGTCCCCCGGGGGATTAGAAATCTAATCCCCCGGGTCCTCTGCTTGACACGTGTCCACCTGGACCACCACACGCGCATGCATAGACAAACAAATTCTCCACGCTCCTGGAAAAAAGGCAGGCCATCCCGCATCGCATCGTCGCCCTTGTATAGCAGTCCAGCACCACGCTCCTCCATGAGCGCCGCCGGTCGCCGGAGAAGACTTCGTCGGAGCTTCGAAGGATTGTAGCGGCGGCCGCCGAAGAATTGTAGCGGCGCCTACGAGGGATTGTAGCGAGCGCCGCCGGGGATTGTAGCAGCGCCGCCGCCGTGTGTAGCAAGCCCGGCCGCCGCCGGACGATTGCAAGCACCGGCGCCGGACGATTGTAGCAACGGCGCCGGACAACTGTAGCACCGCCGCCCGGACGATTGTAGCACCGGCGCCGGACGATTGTAGCAACGCCGGCGGGCAATTGTAGCGGCGCCGCCGGATGGTTGTAGCAGCTGCGGCCGACGACAATAGCAGCGTACGTGGGCCGCAGCTTGTAGCAACGCCGCTCGGCGGTTGTAGCAGCGCCGGTGGCCGCTTGTAGCGAGGATGCCGGCGGCTTGCAGCAACGTCGCTCACCGCTTGGAGCGCCGCCCGATGCATTGGCGGCACCCGCCGTAGCGGCATGCCGCCGCCCTTGTAGCGGCGGCCGCCGCGAGTTGTAGCACACGCCGACGCCACATGTGGCGAGCATCGACGCCGCCATGGCATGCCGGTTCGCGAGCACCGAGTGTCGGCGCCCGCGCGTGAGGCGACACGCCGCCGGCGGCGGCGGCAGCCGCTGAAGACCTCCGGGAGCATGTCGTCGTCGATGCGAGGCGCCGCCGCGGCCGCCTCCGCCTCCGCCGTGGACGGGTGCGGCGCGAGGAGTCCGGCCAACTGTGCGCGCTCGGCGGCCGGACTCGAGGGGCGCACGGCGGCCGGACTCCGGGCGCGCGGTGGCGCGCGAGCCGCGGCGGCCGCGGCCGGCGCGAGCCGGAGGAGGCGGCCGGCCGGACTCCGAGGGGCGCGCGGCGGCGTGAATACGGCCGCGGTGGCGCGAGCTCGAGGAGGCGGCTGCCGGACTCCGGGGGCGCGCGGCCGCCGGACTCCAAGGCCGCGGCGTTGCCGGACGCCAAGTGCGCGGTGGCGCGCGAGCTGCGGCGGCCGCGGCGGCGCGAGCCGGAGCTGGTCTAAGCTTCTGTGCTATGCGGTTGGGGAAGAACCAGTGGAAGGATAAGGATGCGTAGGGGTCGGGGAGAAAAACGAGTGGACGAGCGCTGTCGGTAGCGTGTGGGACCCGCAGATGCACGTGGTAGCAAGCCACGGCCACGGAGCTATCAGCGCGCGATCCATCTAATCTAACGGCGCGCGACCCGGAGGATCGGAACGCTGTTCCTCCGGGGGAAAGCCAGCGTTTTCCCTTTCTTTTCCTACGCGGCTACGCTCAGGCTATTTGCATCGGATTTTGCCTTGGATTTGGATCAAAAACAATTTGATCGATAGTTGCATCTCAAACTGCTGTTTTTCGATATTGATCTCGAATTTATTGGTCAACAGTCAAAATTAGGCTCCCCTATCTTCATCCCTCCCCCGCTGTCGCGCGGTTTCGTCGCTAGGCAAAGCCCTAGTGACGCGATGGCGGTGGAGCTTCCTAAATCTCCCAGCGGTGGCGCCGATCTCGTGGCGGCGGAGCCTGCACCTGCCTTGGCAGGGATTGTGGCGTGGGGCAGCGGCGAGCCTCCTTCAGCATTGACGATGGGCGTGGGTGGGAGCAGACGGTTGGTAGGGCCCCGATCTGGGTCCGGATGGGCCTGGCCGACCAATTTGCCATGCCTACTGCATTACATCATCACCGACGGCTGCACGCGGTGGGATTCTTGGGCTACTTCCACGGCACGAGGACGTCTTGGGCAGCGGCTCCTGACATGATGGTGTTGGTCTCCTCCTTCGCCGGAGGTGGTCGACCAGTTTGCAATGAGCTGGGGAGGCAAGGTTGTCGGTGAAAACCAAGCCCTCACTACAGTCATAGCAGGTGATGGCGGTGTGCTGCGTTGTTACCTTGATAAAGACATCGCTGGTTGCAGCCTACGTTTTACTCAATCGTGTTGTTTCAGAGGAAACCCCAGATCTGCGTATCCTAGATCGGACCATGGGGCACTCTGCATCGTACTACCTCTTGAGGCATCATTTTTGAAGCAATTGCTAGACGGTGGTGGTATGTGGTGGAGTGGGTGTGCATCTACTGCGTAGAGAACAACGAGTCTCGGTGGCGTGGGGCAGCAGGAACTCGGTAACTTTCGCGGTGTGATGGACTCGCGCAGGGTGGGGGTGTCATCTGGCGGCATCGATGGCAGGCCCGGCAAGGCCTATGCAAATCTTTGTCCTGAAGATGGACGAGCGGTTGATGGAGGTGATGGCTTTTGTAGCATGCGCATGAGGTGCTCGCTAAATATTCTACTAGACCGGATGAGGCTCCTGTTTCGCTTGAGGCTGTCTTTGGGGTATGCAATGTTCCTGATTTCTAGCTGATGAGAGTTTTTATTTGTTTTCAGGGAATAAGATCATGTTGACATGATCTTTATAACTAGCATTTGCATGGTTTTCTTTAAGGAATAATTAGTCAATTTGAAGATTTATTGACGGATGGTCCCTGGAACATCGTATGACCTATAATATGATGAACATCTTCCATCAAACTAGTCATTATTTTTGTTTACACGCCTACAAATGGTGGAATGTTTTTGGTGTAGAAATTATAATTTAAGAGTGCCCCTCGTTGTTACGTTGATCTTTCATGACGTGGTAATGCATAATAAGACGAGATGCAAGTGTTAAAAGCTTGTGATTTGCTCACAAGGTCATTTATAGGTTTAGTAGGAAATCCGCAAAATCTTCAACTTGGGCATCTAAATCCTCCACCCCATCCCATACTAGGCATGTTTGTTTCTTAAATTGGTGGCCTACATGGAGTTTGAGTTCCCATTTTAATTTCTTGGGTTGATATCGACGAGGTAGCCGATATATGCTGACTTGCAGAGAGACAAGTGGGAAAGATGACACATGTGAGGAGAGGTGCCACAAAATCAGAGACATGATTTTTGGGGTGCTCTTTGAAAAATATAACCTCATGGCAGTGCCAATCTGCCATGCGTGTAAGTGAAAGCTAATGCAGCGTTGATACGACCTCAGATGGCATGCTTAACAATCTTTTAGGATTCACATGTGCTTTTTATAGTGTTGGGACTAACTTAGCACCCATCAAGCAGTTTAAGAACTTGTGGTACACTATACTCTTTGTTTAGTGCCACTTCTTGTAGTTATGGAGAGAGTCGCGTGTAATGGCCATGATGTCCTTTGCTTCTAATTGGTTCTTTAGATCCTCTTAGAAAATACAAGATACTCAAGGTCAACTTAAGCTAAGGCCTTTGGTTGAAAAAGTAAGAATTTGAAAATTGTAGATTAAAGTGGGCACCATGCATTCCTAAATTCTACAAGACTACATAAACCCCATGAATTCCTCGCAATAGATGTTTAATGCTTAGATGAATAACTAGAGTCTTTTCCAAGAGGTTTGTGTGGGTGAAAATTTTCACATACAATATAGTGCTAAACAATAATCACCAAAATATCTCTCTATGAATTACATTCTGACAAACATCCAACACACATATTAACTACTTATAAGTTATAAGAAACAAAAACCCTAAAATTATCTAGGACCTAGAAACATTAGGATAGAAAAAGCATAGAAATAGGAAATCATAGGATTGGAATGTCATGCTTAATCCTGTGTGAAGATGAAATTTGTCTGATTGTAGCAAAGAAATTTTTCTTGAGGTATGACCTAATTTTTTTTCCTGTGATATTCACTACAAGATTCCTGTATAATTAGTTCATATGGTATATTTTCCTATGAATGAAACAACTTATGCAGGAATTTTTTCATAGAATCCAAATCCCTAAACAATTCTATGAACCAAAGGAGCCCTAGGCATGTTTGATTTGCAGGATTCCAAAAATCCAGAAATAGGAAAATAGAGGGATTGCAATGTCGTGTCTATTCCAATCATACCAAACAAAAGTTTGTTTGGTTCACCACAGGAAAAGCAAAAAAAAAAAGTTTACAAATGAAGTTGGAGTGGATGTTAAATTTGCTATGCAATGTTGTTGTAGGGCAAAGGATTTCCTTAGACAAAATCTTGTGAGATTTAATCTTACAAATCAAACAAATACCATAGCAAAAATTTCAAAGATTTGTAGATCCTCCAAAAGTCACTACAAAACTCCTTTGAATCAGAGGCCCTAGTTGGCAGTGCACCCTTTACACGTTGTCAAACAGGTCACTAATACTGGCTTGCACATGACCTGATCAGTATTTTAAGCTCACACATCAGATCAGAAGGCAGAGCTAATTGGAGCTCAGCCCTTTTGACTCCCGGTCTCCCACCACAGCCCCGTTCTCGGCTCCTCTGCTCGCACAAATCAAAGCACATCGGAGGGAAACCCAAAGCCACTCACTCCCCAGGCCAGTCTCTCTTCCATTCCAACTGCAAGAAGCAAGGAGGCCAGCCTACAGTCTCTTCCTGCTCCACCACCAACCAGCTCGTGCTCGCGCGGAATGACAGCCTAGCTAAGCTCGGCGAGAAGCAAGGAGGACAGCGGAGGCATGGGCTGCTGCGTCAGCAAGAAGCTCAGCGAGCCGCCGGGCGCGGCCGGTGAAGAACACCGGAGCAAGGTCGTCGAGGCACGCGACCTGCCGCCGCCCGAGGAGGAGAAGGTCAAGGAGGTGCTCTCCGAGACGCCCCGCGTCAAGCCGCGGCCTAAGCCCAAGCGAGTCGCTGGCGCCGTAGTGGCGCCGTCGGCGGAGAAGAATGCCAACGCGAAGGACGGCGTTGCCAAGGTAAAGGGGGACGGTGGTGGCGACAGGGTCCGCAGGGCAGCGCGGCCGGCGCGTTCCCTGGAGGAGAAGTCGGAGGCGGCGTCTGAGTCGTCGGCCGCGACCACGGCGACGGGGCCTGACCGGTCGCCGTCGAAGCCGCCCAGGTACCGGCAGGGGGCCACGTCCGGCGAGCCCAGGCGCGCCAGGCGGGACCGCTCCGCCTCTGCCGCTCCTGGCGGGCGCGCGTCTCCCTCGCCGCCGCCTCCGAGGCGCGACCCCGGACGGAGGTCCCCGTCGCCGGCGGCGAAGCGGTCGCAGGACCAGCGCCGCGACACCGCGGCCTCCTGCGCGCAGCGGAAGCCGCCTGTGCCCGCGAGGCCGTGCGGCCGGAATCCGACGCCGCGGCGTGCGCAGGAGGCGCCAACCCAGCCAACGCCGGCGCCGGCGCAGTCACTGTCACAGGGCTCTACGCACTGCGCGTCGCCGCCGACACCGCAGGCACCGGTGCAGCAGGAGGATGCCGCCTCCTGCGGTGATGGCGTCGACGGAGCTGGCGACGGCGAGGGGAAGGAGTCGTTGGAGAACCCCCTGGTGTCCATGGAATGCTTCATCTTCCTGTAGCGCCATCTAATCCGCAGGTAACTACTGTATTCTTACCGTTAGGAGTAACCAGGTTCAGACTTCAGAAGCTGCGTTTCGGCGAGTGACATTTAGGGAATCCCGTCGGTAATTTTGTCCGTCCTGTACATGTTAGCGCCGCGCGCCGTCTGGTTGAAATCCGATGGCTTGGCTTGGCTGTGCTGCCATGGTTTCATGTAATCTGTAGACTGTAGCTCTGTACTCACTGCATATGCATAGCTCTGTAATGAACTGCATATCTCTTTTCTTTCCTTCCTAGTACATTAACTCAGTTCTGCAGAGCTGGAGTTACCACTTGTGTCCGATCCTATCCATGGACCATTGCCGCTTCTTCCTCGATGGTCCATCACGCTGAGTTCGCTTGGGCATTCAATGGCGCTTCCGCATTTGCGCAGCTCAGTAACTCTGCTCAACGGCATTGCGTTTGCAGCGGCACACCAGGCGGGCGCGTTCTCGTGTAACTGAATTGATGTGTCGATCCTCGCCTCTGTATTCAATGGGGGTGGCGTCTAATCACGTAACGGTACGAGGGAGGGGCAACTGTATCGACCTGTGCCTGTAGTGCTTGCTCTGTTGGTTCAGATCCATGGTAGTTGCGTCGATTGTCGTCGGCTAATCTATTTTGTAACAGAGGAAGTAGGCGACAGGCATCCATCGTGGAGTGGATCCATGGGAGAAAGTGTTTGGCGCGCGTTGCTGTCTCCGCTCACGCGCACGACGCTCGAACCCGCGCGCGACGCGATGGTGTCCGTGGCCGGGACCGGGAGGGACGGCATCGGCACGCGCGCGACAGGAACGGGGACCGGCAAGGCTCATGGGGGGCCGCCGCTAGCCACCTTTTCGCGCCACCGCCTACTGCTCCACGTTGTTTGATGTGCGCGCCCACCACCGCCGCGCCCAGCGGCGCACGCCGCCTGTCGGCCGCTCGCCGTTGTCGCCAAGCCCGTGGCCGTCCCTGCACCGATTATTTTAACAAGGCTGCCCTGTGCTGGCATGGCATTCCCCCTTTGTGCCTGGAACGAGTTCTTTTCAAGGTGTACGGGGAGATCGCGGCGGATCTCACGGCCGGAAACGGTAGGGGACGTGCCCGTGCGGCGAGTGCGCACCGGCCCCGATGCGAGGCCGGCCGGCGTGCTGCGAGGCTGCTGTGCTTTCTGCCGCCACCGGGACGGGGCCAGCTTTTGAGCCTTCGCAGTTCCTCGATCTTCGACGTTGGGCCAAAGCCGACGTCCGCAGTCCGCACGCCGACATGCGAGCAGTGGCATGGGCCATGCATGGAGCTCTCCTCAGGCTCCCACTTTTCACGAGTGCGGAGTACGTTGCAGCTTTCGAGTACACTGGTCGGCCGCTTCTGGGATTCTGGGATACAGCAACCGTTATGTTCTACAGTAGATGTCAGCAGGTCTTCTTCTTCATCTGCCCGTCACCTCTCCTTAAGCGAAGCTCCCTCCTCAGTGTATCGAACCTATCTTTTTTTTCGATAAAAAGAATATATTAATATCAAAAGATACCAATTACACCCAGCTTCTACGATAACACACCAACCTAGTGGTAGTATGGATACACACAGTCAAAAAAGAGAAAAGAAAACTAAGAAATAAAAGTCCCGCCACAGTATCCCAGGCCTAGCAACAGCAGTACATCCACCACCAAGACAACACCTGAAATACAGACTCTCCAGTAGCGACGCCTCTAAGAAGAAAATAGTGCACCGGTGCCATCATCGCTCGATCAAAGATCTTAGGTTTTCATCCCGAAGATAGTCCCCGCTCCCAAAACAAGATGTATCGAGCCTATCTATTTATCCATGATAAAAAGATGACATGAAAGACGCGACTCAGCGACCAATTGTTCGCCTTCCACTCGCCAATACTTTGCGCTTGTCTCTGCGCCACCATCAATATTGCCGCTTGTAGTTCTGCATCGACATTAATGCTATGACCACTTGAACTCATGCGACGACGACACTAATGTCACAGCCGCATACACGTCATTCTCCCAAAACTAAAACCATTGCCACTTCTATTAGACCTTGCTCCCTGAACTAGCAGTGCGATAGGCAAGCCCTGGTCGTGGAAGAAGAGCCGCAACGAGGCAGGTACTCGTCGAAACATGGTCGCTGGTGCATCTGCTCGTGCGCGCGGCGGCGCCTCATCGCCAACGCGAGCACAACTGCCGCTGGTACGTCCTTGTGGATGTGGCGTGGTCGTTGTATGAGATGATGTCACATGCTCCTGCCATCCTGTGCCAGCGCCTCCAACACCATCGACCGCACCTCCTGCGTTGCAGCGAAATCGGCCATGGCTGGCCCTGGGTGCCCTGTTGTCGCCTATCTACATCAAGATTGACGATGACTAATAGGCCGGTGCAACCCCTAGTTACGAGCTAGGCTTTAATTTATTTTTATATATGTATTTTCCATTTTTTGCTATATGTAAATTATAATTTTAATGTATAAAATGGTCACTAGGTTTGCCCCGCCCCAAACGGTCAAAGGGACACGTCGCATGTTTGTCAGCGGGCCAACCCAAACAAATTATAACACATACATTTGGGACCTCTTTGATTCTCACGATTTCAAATACGGAATGCACATGTGCAAACGCATAAGATTGTAAAAGCACAGGAATTTAAGAAATTAAGTGCTTGATTCTTATGAATAGAAAAACACAAATATCATTAAACTCATAATTAAATTATGGTTAAAATAAATGTAATAGAAAAATTAGGTTATCATCATACAATTTGTGACCTTTATCCCATTCTTGGTGCATAGGAACGTAAAAAAGAGATTTGAGTGGAATGTAGGATTTCTTTACTTCTATTCAAAACCTAAATCAAAGATTTGTTTTTTCCCCTTATTTCTATGTTTCTTCTTAGCAGATCCCCCCCCCCCCCTTTCTATATCTTCGTGCAGCATTCCTACAAATCAAAGAGGCCTTCCTATGAATTAAAGAGGCCTTTGGTGTCCGAAATGGGCAGGTCCGTTTGAGATGCTTAAAGCAAACCGAGGAAGTATAAGCATGCTCTAAGCACATCTCCAAATGGTCACATGTCCGTATATGTCTAGCCTTTCTTCAGCGGTAGAGACGTATTTCTTTAACCACAAGGACCTTACCCTGCTTTAATTTTTAATAAAGCAGGAGAGAGAAAAATATCTTTTGTGTGACCACATTGACGAGCACATAGGCCTAACCTGCATAAAGGAGGAGACACAGGGCTAACACAGATGTATTCCTGCCGCATATTTAAACCAGGTTTATATTGCGTCTAGCCGCTGAAGCGTATTTTTTGTCCAACTAGACGCAAATAGACTCCCTTGATCCATTTGCGTCGTCCCGTTGGAGATGGTTGTTGACGCCTAACGCCTCGCAAGAAAGAAAGTACAGAGCAGGTTGGTGTTCCAAGCAGCCCACCAAGAATTCTAGAGCAGGAAAGCCCACAAGGCAGCTACCTGAGACAATTTAACAATGTGGTAGCCAGAACAAAGGGCAAAAGACAACTTCAACAAATCTATTGTCAAGTTTATTTTGTTGCAAGGAATTTATTCTCAAGTTAAACAAAGAAATCCAACCGAGTTATCCATACAAACACACACGGAAAAAAGATCATCCATCGCAAGTCGAGACTCGAGTCTTCATCCTCTGCCTGTCAACGGAATTGACAGATTCTCTTTCCTCTTGTTTATGTCTGAAGAGTCCTTGACCACGACCAGATTTACCCAGCAAAAAACGTGCTGGGACTTGTCCAACAAAAAAAGCTCTTATGCGGCTGCTGCTGACTCTGCCCACTTGTTGACCACCTCTTTCAGTTGGTCAAAACCCTGAAATGCAAGAGACAGGCAAGACAGTCAGTAAAAGCCAGTTCCGGAGTAACCAAAGCACTACGGCAAGTGTTCTGGTTTGTTGTGGCCTTGGGTGAACAAGCACACTAGCACTTTCTAGTATCAAACTAAACATTCAGGTGCAGTCAGGCAGTAACTCTGAATTTGTATCCACGTTCATGTAGTGCTCATATTGATGAGAGCTACCTCATGAGAAGTTGCAATTGAACAATCAACCTTCGTTCCTAAATATTACCTCCGTTTCAAGGAATAAGGCGTCCTCGATTTACGTGTTTTTTTTTGTTTGACCAAGAATTACTTCAAATGGATAAAGATTGTTTGTATGAAATTAGTATCATTAAAAAATGCTTTTCAATTAGAATCCAACAGTACTAATTACATATAATATAATCAAGATTTTGTTGCTCAATTTTTATGGACAAACTTCGTCTTGGAATACGCGTAAGCCTTATTTCTTCAAACGGAGGTACTATAGGATGTTACGGTAGGCTATTTTTTTCGACATGGAGTAGCCCCAGCCTCTGCATTAATTGGTAGGCTAAATGGCCTACCAAAACGTCTTACATTATAGAACAGAGGTAATAGTTCTACCAATTACTAAGCAGCATCAGAAGAAAGGCACACTGCAGTTCAAATGTGCTCCATTCCCAGATCACTAACTGTCATTGTATTTGAAGAAAAAACTCACCATTCGGTTTGTGAAGGTCCCGAAGGATTCGCCTTCCTGACGTGTGCTATGCCAATAGGAAAACAGTGGTTCCAAAACCTTCTCAATATCCTGAAGCTTCACTTTATTCATAAACGTTTCTGCCAAGGTGGTTTGGTTTGGTGTTCCTCCAAGCCAAATCTACAGTCACAGTAAGGAAAAGCTCAATCGAGATAAAGTAAAAATACAATCACACTTGAAAAAACAAAAAAGGAAGTAACAAATTTGCATAAACACGACAAATATTTCAACATTGTTTTTTTACCTGGTAACTGTTTGGGCCATCACCAACGAAACCAACCTCTGCCATGTATGGTCTGGCGCATCCATTAGGGCAGCCAGTTATTCTCACCACTACAGACTCCTCTTCCTTGATGCCAACCTATTAAGCAGGCAACATTATCTCAATTCCCAAGTGGCAAGACAGGTATATTCTAAAGTCCGAAGCTGACTTTTGACAACATGACAGATGAATACCTTGTCGAAAACTGCTCTAATTCGTTTAAGAATTGGTAGGATCCCTCGTTCAGCTTCTGTTTGTGCTAGAGGGCACAGAGGTAAGGCAGGGCACGCCATGGAGGTTATGTTCAGGAGATCAACATCCTTCGGTTCCTACAGACATGAATACCAACCTTTTAGTGGGCAGAAAAAGAGCACGTTGTTAAGCAGACAATATATAAAGAAAAACTTTGCAATTATTTATTTATTTTTTCAATGTGAGTAATAATAAGATCAACATTATGAATTGGACAGGAGACACAACAAGGAGAGCTGCCAGATCAAATAATTTACAGGGACCTAAATCAACTAAAAAGGTGTACAATCCACATTACAGGACCAGGGTAATGATATGGAGAAAAGAAATCTTACCAACAGACCAGCTTGAGCAAGAGCTGCAGTGATGGGTTCTCTCCATGCCTGTTCAACCCCACATAAGATAAGATTTTGGTTTGGGGTAATGCTAACATCCAAGTTGTACTTCTCAATTATCTCCCGCAGAGTTTTCTTTACTTGCCCGCCGAGACGACCATTGTCAACATGCACTCCATAGAATAATTTACCATCACCCTGAAATAGACAACAAAGAGAAAAATAAATGAAAACCAGATTTTCAGAAATAACCATTGAAAATAGATCTTGTGAATGAATTAGCATTTAACAGATAAGGCAGGATGAACCGAACACTCTTTTGCACAGTATATTACAGCGAGAACGTATATAAATGTGCAAGTCATGTCAACATTGCAGTACCAAGGGAAGTTTGTTTTTAATGATGAAAATGGAAAACTATTTAGTAAAAAATTGACGTGCTCTCCCTAAACAAGTAAATTATTCCTTTTCAAAAAGAACTGCCATTGCTAGTCTTAGATACATTGTCATGGAATTATACCTGTTCCTGCCAGCCAAGGTAGCTGTTGAATTGCCATTCTGGCTGTGGACGGAATTCTTCAAACTTCTTTCCATAATATTTTTCAGCTTCTGCCCGAAACTTGTCAATTCCCCAACGGTCAAGGAGATACTTCAATCTGCTGTACCTGCGGTCATCTCTTCTTCCATTATCCCTCTGTGTGACAACTATTGCCTTTATAGCATACAATATATCCTCCTTAGGAACATAACCAAGTGGATCAGCTAGTCGAGGGAATGTGGTTTCCACTCGGTGTGTCCTTCCCATGCCACCTCCAACCTGAAAAATAGGGATGGCAAACGTGAGGGATAAATTTAAAAGATAGGCTTTGGTATAACGAATTGCATGTGCAGCATAATTTTCTGAGGCCCTTACATAGAGGTTAAAGCCAACAGGCTCTCCCGCGCTATCCGAAACGACAACAACACCGATGTCATTGGTCAGAATATCAACCGAGTTATCACCACCAACCGTGACGGCAATCTTGAACTTCCTGGGCAGGTACTGGGTTCCGTAGATAGGTTCAGGGGAATCAGGGAAGTTTGTCCCATGTGAGTTGTCATTCCGGGCTGCCGTGACCTCAGGAGGTTCTTCCGCCGACATGATCTTCTCCCCATCCACCCACAGGTCATAGTAAGCCCCCGACTGCGGCGCAAGAAGCGCCGCAATGTTCTCCGCCGTCTCCTGCGCAAACAGAATATCTTTTCTCGCATACGGCGCCGCAGGCGCAAGCACGTTCCTGTTGAGATCCCCGCAGGCACCCAAGGTCGACCCCATGTTCCTGATCACAGTGCTGATGACGGTCTTGAGGTTCTTCTTGAGAACGCCGTGCAGCTGGAATGTCTGCCTGGTCGTGAGACGGAGCGTCCCGATCCCGAACTCGTCGGCCAGCGTGTCCATGGCCAGGTAGGTCTGGTTGGGGACCTTCCCGGAAGGGTTCTTGGTCCGGAGCATGAAGGAGTAGTTCTTCTGCCCGCGCACCTCCCGGTCGCTCTGCTGGTAGCTCCCGTGGAACTTGATCAGCTGCACGGCGTTCTCGTTGACGTTGGGAGCGTCCGAGACCAGCTCCTCGTTTAGAGGGTACCGCAGGAAGTTGCTGTTCTCCTTGATTATCTCAACCTTGCTTCGCTTGACTGTGGCGTCTTTCTTCGAAGGCTGCACGAACGGCAAAAGGTTTCAGAACAGAACAAAATCATTTCAATTGAGCAACTATCATATAGTCCACCCATTCCGGATTATAAGATGTTTTGAATATATCAATGCGGACAGCATACGGAACTGACATACCGAAACCGCATCTAGATACGATTCAGAAAAAAAGAAGCTAGTAGTAGAACATCTTATAATTTGAAACGGGCTGATAGGTTCTAACGGTATAATCAACATCACAGGGGTAACTGACTAAGACAAAGAATCCTATCCTATATGGGCTAATTTAAAATGAATTTATGCCCACTGAATGACATAGGCAGTCTGCGTGTGTTGGCCTGAGTGATGGGAATTTCGAAATCAACACTGGCGAGGGGGAGTGGTTTGTTTTCACACCAGTGGCAAACCCGCTAGAAAAAAAAACTCGGCTGGTTATAAAGAAATTGAACTAAACTGACATCATGCATCAATTTCAATTGAACTAATCTGGCCCTTGAATAAACAATTAAATAATTATAAGGTACAGTAGAGAAATTTCATTCCCTGAACCCGAAAATCTTGCCCCAAAAAACGGCAGAACCCTAAACTGGAACGCGTCCACCATTTGACGAGAAGTCAGAACTCACCGCGGATACTGCGCGAATGCTGGCCGCCGATGCGTTGCCGCCGCCGCCAGCCGGCGACGCCCCTGGCGGCGCCACCCTGAGGGGCCGCCCGAGCATCCGGGACCTGGGCAGCTGCGCCGCGCCGCCGAAGCCGTGGAACTCGGCGCCGCCCACCGCCGCCGACATGGCCGGGGAATGAATTGGCCGGAGCCTGGGGAGAGATGCGTGTGCGGAGTGAGAGCGAGCGATAGAGATTTTTGTTGTTGCGGCCTTCGCAGGGTCGAGAGGGCGTCACGACGGGCCGCGGGGCTTTATGGGTGCGGCCACGACCGCCCTGGCCCACTGACAAATGCGAGGGGAATACATTTCTGTGCGCAGGGTCCATCGTAGACCGGACAAACGACACGATTGGCAGCAATGGCATGTGGGGCCGGCTCCCACGCCGGTGTATGAACGCGGATCAGGGGCTCGTGGGGTGGACTCAAGAAGTAAAAACGGGATCGGCTGCGGCGAGCATCACACCTGACGACTGTGGCGGCCACACGTCCACCCCGACCGGCTGCCAGGTGGGCCTCCTGCAAATCTGGCCCCACATGTCGGTGAAGAATGGGACGCACGCCCGTGGCCGCCGAGCGCCGGGCTTGTATATTCGCAAGGAGGCGGCTCCAAGATGCGCGACGGGTGGATTGACCCCGGTTCGTTCGTGTGGGTACGTTGAACCTGGACGTCTTTTTCCGCGAGAAAAAGCTCGATTCCCTTCCAACCTGCGTGTAGGCGGCTCACCGCACGATGTGAGGTCAGATATGAGATCAGGCAAAGACAATCGTGTCTCCGAATCTCGTGTGGCCTGTGACCTGTGTGGCTGCCTCTGTTTCTAGTGCGACAGTGGCCCCTGCTCTCGGATAAATCCGCTCGAGGCGACGGGCAACGGAATATCGCATCAACAGGGACATGGTCGGACAGGGAAAATGCAGCACCACCAGTTCAACGCAAACACGTACTGTACGTTCGGCGTCCAAATATTTCTGCTCTGGTCTAATACTAGTGCATAGCTTGGCTCGTGGATAGGCCAAAGACCTCCGGAATTTTCTGGTCTGTTTGGGGAGGGGCAAGATGCACCAGCCAGATCTATTCGGTAGCGCTGGCTAGTTATCTTTTTATTTTCCTTTCCATTTCACATAATCATACATCTATTATATACTAAAAGCACAATACGGGGTCTAAAATAGAGGCACCATGTGATTCCACATAGACAAAAAAAAGTTTTAACCATTGATTATAAACTTTAACGGTTTAGATTTAGAAGATAATGCGAAAAATATATTTTGGTTAACAGGTACAAAATAAGTCCAATGCATGTATATGCTTATGGGTTATAAGAAAGTTAAGCAACCAAGCTCAGCAGGAAAAAACAAAAAGAACGAGCTCAATAAGGCGTGTTTTGTTAAGTGTCCAACTTTTTAGGGAGTCCGTCTCCATCACGTCTTAAGTAGGAAAATCCAATTTATATCTCGGCTACATATAAATATGTTGTGTGTAAACACATTTTAAACTATCAAATAATTTGAAATAATTTTTTACATATACATCTAGATATTCTATGTTTATACATAACTTTCAAGAAAATAATATTTTTACATGTTGGACTAGCGTGTCAAGATCTTTCCGTGCTGTGAAAAGTCATTGCCATATACGGCCCCATGCTAGAAGTAGATATGCAAGTCTTCTACAAATGATCAATAGGCAATGTTTTTTCCTATTCAATACTACGTAGTGTTGAATATGAACTCGTACAAAAGAAATACAGGGACGTGACATGACAAGTACATGTTGACTATAGAATAAATTTTGGATGTACAAAAATATATAAATATAAATCTCCTACTTCCAACGAAGAGGACGGAGCGCAAGCACAATGGCGGGTCCATACTGGATAATTTCGACAGATCAAGTCGGGCGACCTTCACGATAGCCTTCCAACAACGAGCAGAGAGGCAGATGGCGGAAAGGACGGAAGTGGAGAAGATTTGAAAAGGACAGAGGATGAGAATATTTGAATTTGATATTAAAATTTGTGGTCAATTTGGTAACTTTTAAATGTATGATTGACTTCTCTAAAAAAATGCATCCCAAAGACAGTCCCAGGCCGGACATGGTACTTTTTTTTACAAAAATACCATTGAAAAACCGATGAAGACATACTTAAAGCGTTTATTTTGCCCATGGAATTTATTAGCATATCATTTACTATGATTATGGAATTGTACTAATCCATCCTTTCACAATTAGTCTGTATTACTTTGCAATATTTGATTAAATATTTAGAGAGAATATAAACATTTGCGATGTAAAAGTTATATCGAGCTTGAAAAAAAAGGTTATGCCAATATAATTGACATAAGCTATATATTTATGTAGGTGTGTCTATGTCTCAGTCGACTGAGATTTTCTTAAGTCTCAGACTCTCAGTTAACTCAGAAAAGTGCAATAGCAATTCAAAAAAATGTGCAACTCGGATTAGTTGCACTTTTCTGACAGAAAAGTGTAATTGCAATTTTTTGACAGAAAAATGCAACTCAAGTGCATTTTTGTGGGTGACTGCAACTTAAGGAATTTGTCTTATGATTGTTAATATTTTTAAGATATTTTTAATCAAACTTGATAAAGTTTGACTTAAAAAACCCTAGACGCCAGATAACTAAAAGAATGAGGGAGTACATTAGAACACGCAATACACACTATTAATTTATTTCTGGACATATTTTAGATTATATCGTCGCATTTGCGAGGGCCAACATGCTAGTTTGTTTAATATTATAGGGACAATTATGAGTTCATCTATGAAGTGTATTCTCCTAAAGAACACCGTTTGAGTGTCTTCTGGAGCAGGGCAGACCTAGCATCCCTTCAGCTTGGACGGCCACCCGGGCATGACGAGAAGCAGCATTATATCTTAACGCGGTTTAGACAAAAAAAAAATCCTAAGCAGATTAACCCAGGTTTGGACAAATTTTTTGGGCCCACCGCTGTTCTGGTGAACATATTAAATCTATCTAGCTCATGCCAATAATTTTTTCGCCCATTACTGCAGTCAAGTGAGAGAAACAAGTCGTTCGACAAAGATCGAATTCTTTACAAGGATTCAGCCTCTAAGTTAATTACAAGGCTGACGTTTTTGTTGTCTTGGCTTCTTTTTCTAGCAAAACGGTAAGAGCAGCTCTAGCAGCTAGCTATCGTAAAAGGGGTAAAACTGAATAATAACCGTTATTTTTCCGTTTTCCTTAAAAGAACGTGCAGTACAACACCCATACTCCGACCCGAAATCTAAAAACTTTTACGGGCAACATCAAATTATGCCCGTTGAGCGGTACTTCTTCAGGCTTCGAGAGGGAACCGAGCGCGACCCGCACTCCCTTCTGTTTTTGGTGGGACGAAACTTCCACCCTCATCCCTTCCCGCTACCACGCCGCCGCCGTCGTCGATCTACCGGCCCAGCGCTCCTCCGAGGTCGTCGCCACCGCGAATCGGCGCCATGGAGTCCTCCGACCTCCCGCCGTCCGCTGCTCAACTCCCCCGTCCCACAACAACAGCTCATGTTGCTCCGCCGGTGCACGCATGCTCGCCGGCTGCTGCCCATGCCGCCATCAAGAAGAGGAAGTGTGCCGCCGGCGCTTCTCCTGCTTCCCCGGCCGCTGCTTCCCCAGCCGCCGCTATGGTCGTCGTCGCCTTGGTAGTCGCAAGGCGGAAGAAGGCGACACAATGCGGATGCAAGAAGCAGGCCGTGAAGCGCCGCACCGCCGCTCCTCAAGCTTCCCGGCCAGTAGCTGAATTCACGGCTCCACAGCGTTCGGATGTTGGCGCATGCAACGTGTTTGATGAAATGCCTTCTAGGTATGACGAAACCCCCAACTCTTCGTTCAACTCCTCAACGAGACAGAGGTGTGCATCATGCAGCCGCCGCTCCTTGCGTATGATTTGGGTTGTGACGAGGTGGAGGAGGAGGTCGATGGTGAGGACGATGAGGAGGACGAGGAGGAGTTGGAGGAGGTCGTGTTAAGTTAGGTAGTATCCTAACCATGTACGTATATGTGAACTGGACAGATTAGATTAGATAGATACGATAAGTTGTCAAACCGTGTAGATTTGTATCTATCCTGTACACGCGGCATGCTATATATATGAGATGAACCGGTGATCAGTTGATCATCGCAGCCTAAACTTCCTCTCTCTCCCTTTACTTTTACATGGTATCAGAGCGCATCTGACCCATGAATGAAAAACAATAACGTGGTTTACAACAAAAAAACTATTCAAATAGTTTACAACCAAATAAACATCGCATTTCGGAAGCAAACTCTTCTAGCGCACGCAATCTATGATTCCAAACATCATCGAAACTCTTTTTCACTCGTTGATCGACAACATCCAGCCAGGAAGCGTCGGCAGCATTTGGCTCTCGTTGTTAAACATCGCCCGGTCACTACATCAGCGTAACTTGAACAACGATTCAAGACATGTGGTCTCGCTAACGCACATGTACTCACCAACAAAATAGCACCAGAACATTTTTTAGTAAGAAGTGAAGCTGATTTTACCGGCAACATGGGTCTTGCATTCGATGTACAAGCCGTGGTCCCTCACACCATCGAGAATATGCAGGAACAACTTTTTTGACATCTTAAAGCGGCGCCCAAATATGTGCTCCCGGAAGAGTGGATCGGATATTGCCAGCTTTCGTGGCAATTGCCTCTTGTTGCCCTCATGTATGAAGGGGTTGCCACGGCCATCATCAGTTCGGTATCACCATCAGAGTCATCGTCTGATGATGTATCGATGTCATTCTAGTAGAAAAACTTGATAGATCTACTATCCATCTATGTACAAAATGACACAATGGTCAATATGTCAATATCAATACCGGAACATGTAGGCTGAGTTAGTACCTCAACTTCGGTCGCACAAATGGCCAAACAGGTCCTCGGCGATGCAACTAGTGGGCGGGGTGTTGTTCCCATAAAAAACTATTAGAACCCTAAAACGCCCCTGCGCAGCGGCGCCCGCCACCCTCCGCTCCTCCAGCCCCCTCCTGCGCTCTCCTTTCCGCCGCCGCCGCCGGGAGCATCACCGAGCAAAGCCTGGGCGGTGTGATGCGGCGGCGGACGTCCCTCTTGGCGCCGAGTTGATGGCGATCGTCGTCTCTTCTCATGGCGTCGGTGCAGCGATGGGACGGTGACCACATCGGATCCGGTGTCTGCAAGATGCAGCGGTGACACCATTCAATCTGATCGGGTCCCCATGGGGCTCGGGCGGAGGGGATGAGCGGGCTCCTGCGGGCAGCGGCGTGCGGTCCTCGTTTGTGTCCCTTCCTCTTCACGAGGGCGCATGGAGAATCTACACTAGGCACGGCGGTGGTGGTCTTCTCTTTCACCAGAGGAGATCGGCTAGTTGTGTGGCTAGCTTTGGCGGATCTCGCGATCCGTCGTCTAGCTCCCGATGGCGAGGCGTAGCTGCCGGTGAAAGCCGGCCCTGACTTCGGTCATGGCGGATGATGAAGGCGCATGTTCGTCGTTACTTTGTTGAAGGCATTGTCTCTGCAGTCTGCGTTCTTTGTCTGGGCTGCTCCAGGGGAAACCCTAGACCCGGGTCTCCCGGATCAGACGATGGTGGCGCGCAGCGCCGTTCTACCTGTTGGGGGCATCGTTTTTGAAGCATAGAACGTATGGTGGTGCTGCTGAGGTGGAGCGGTGTGTTTTTGCTGTGTTGGCATCGTCGAGTCTCCACGGCATGGTGCAGTGGTGTCTCGGAGACGGATGCAGTGTGATGGATGCGTGCAGGATGGTGGTGTCTTCTGGCACCGTGGAGACATCGATGGAAGGCATGGCAAGGTCAATGCGATGATCCCTCTTGAATATGGAGTCGAGGAAGACGGCGGTAGCATCTTCTGTGGCGTGTGCGTTGGCGTGCGCTGAGAGTCTGCTTGACTGGATGTGCTTCGCATCTGCTATTGGGCGGCCTCGGAAGGCATTTGGTTTTTTGGATGATGTGAGTTGGTGTATTGTCACCCCCTTCATCCCTCTGCAGGTTTAGCGAGTTGGCTTCGAGTTTGATCTATTGTATTGCTCTTGTAAGGTGTTGTGAATAATCTAATAAAAAAGTCATGTGCATCCCTTGGATGCAGAAGCTGGGGTGATATTTCTCCCATTTCTAAAAAAAACTAGTGGACGGGTCCAAGCCGACGGATGGCGAAGTACGTGGACCTGTAATGGTGGCGACAAGTGTGCACAAGAACGCTGGCAACATGCCTGACCTTCGATGAGCAGCGATCGAAGCATACGACATCGACAAAATCAGCAGGGGGCGTATGCGGTGGTGTTGAAATAAAGAGGAGGTGGTAGATTTGGGTGTGGAGTCGTATGTCTGCCACCGGCTGGCAGCCCGGGAGGCCAAGTGGGGCACGCGTGCTTACACGGGCGCTGTCTACTGAATCCTCATCCAGACGCCGAAGCCGAGCATTGGCACAACAGCCGCACATGCGGGGCTGAGCATCATGGAGGCAGCCTACACTTTCTGGGAGGCCAAGCAACCCGTGTCATGGCCAGATGCGCACCTCCCTCACGGGTAACATTTGAACCGGTCCAGGGTCTTGTGTCACCCGTGCCGAAAGAAGGGACGACACGTCGCAACCAGATCCACAACCGACAAGCTCTCGCCCTGCCAGATATACGAGACTGTTCCCACCTCGCCTGTGGGACATGTGGATTGAGCTAGAGGATGACATGGTATACCACACGTATTTTGCGGGCGACATGCCGCCGCCCCCATAGATGGACGACAAACAAGGAGCGTGAGCAACAATGGGAGGATCAGGACGGTGAGCTAGAGGATGACATGAGGACTTCGCGGACCTCGTCAAGCTAGAGCAGGTCAAGCAGGAGGAAGGCGTCTCCTGCAGCCAGCCCGAGTTGGATGACGAGGGGCCCTCCAGGCCTCTAACTTGTAGGAGCTGGTCATGCGGCCCTAGCTCGCGCCTACACAGTGCGAGTCGCCGCTGGCACAACATCAGTCGGCTATGCCTCCGATGAACTCCACCACGCCATCCAGCCTCGGTCCAATCGTGGTCGCCGTGAAGCGCACACACGACTATTGCTTGAGTGCATGTGACAACAGACAGCTCCTGTGTGGCATGGGTGGTATAGGCCACTGCTTGTGCTTGGGCCTGGGTGACTCCGCCAACGCCTTCCCTTGGTCCACACAGTGGCGAAGGACGAAAAAAATCTAAGGTAGAACGAATCTTGAAAGATACAAATACCAAAATAGTCCTAAAGCGGTAGTGATGTATATGGTTCAAACGCAATCACTAGATACAATAAAAACAAAAACATATTTAACTATAATTAGAACAAAAAATACCAATAATGCTAACTCAATGGAAAAGCTTTGCATCTTTTTAATGCAATTCAAACAATCAAAATGTTTGATTATCCCTTGTTCGATGTACAACTTGATCTTGATTATCTTTATTGCCGGAAAATTTCTTGCAATTGTTGATGCCGCCATTGGTAAAACCAATATCATTTTAATGAGATGTTGATCGGAGAAACTATAACGTGCCTTTCAAATATTTAATGAATAACTTGAGCTTACCTTGTATATCATAAGGTTCAGTCAACGATAATTCTCTATAGGGATTTCTATTTTCGTGCCCCTGCTTCGTTAGTTGTACTCAGTTTTCCCCAGCTCGTTAGTTTTTCCTCAGTTTTCCCCTCCCTCTAGTTTGAAACCCCTCGAAGTCGCGGGTTGCCGTCGAGGTCGGAGGCCTTACCGTTACCGTGAGGTCGGTTCCTCGCCGACCGTCTCGTGCTCGACGGGTGGATCCATCTACCGCCGACGCGTGGGCCGTTTTATTTCCGATTGTATACGCGGTGCTGCCAATGACAAATGGGGCCGCTCTATGGGGCTGCCGCAGCCAATGACCGAGTGGGTCGTCTATTTATTTATAGAAAATTATATATTGCCGCTCCGTGGGGCCTCCGCAGCCAATGACCGATGTGGTCGTCTATTTTATTTAGAGAATATAATATAGAGCCGCTCCGTAGGGGCCGCCTCAGCCCATGGCACGTGACTATTTTCGCAGCTTAATCTAAAGTGACTCTTATGCTAAACATTGTGCATCCCGACGTTGACCTAGCGGTGGCGGCGAGCATAGCCGTTCTGACCATGCCGATATCGGCATCGGCATCGGCATCGTTTGGAGGATGTGGTGCTCGAATAATAGTGGAAATGCGATGTTATTTTTTACATGCATAATATATAGAAAATAGCTAGATCTCTAAATCGATGCATATGAAGCTACATATATATTCTTGGTCATAATCCCCTTAATTATCGAAAGGGGATGGATGCATGGCTTCACGTCGTCGTCGCTTTCATTGTCAGTATCTTCATCGTCTGAGTAGTAGTACCTCCTGCACATTGTTCCGTCGAACACCTTCACTGTGAGCACATCATCGCCTTCATATTTGAAGTGTACGAACCAGCCGAAATCCACACCGTGCGCGATGGCGAATTTCTCCCAGCCCTTGTCGAGGTACATCCGGCCTTGTCCGTCAAATAGGACCTCCACGGTCCGGAGACGAGGACCGCGAGTCGGCTGCTCGCAGATACACCTTAGCTGGCTCCTTGCCGTCAAGATAGTCCGCAAATTTTTTGGGAGTTCCCGCAAAGAGATCGAGCGCCGATCGTTTGAAATTAGTGAACCCTTGAAATTAAAGGTTTTTTAGAACTTGCCCATAATTAATCACATGCATCATATATGTGGGAACGCGTACGTACCTTCTTGACCAAAGGGTCTTCATAGACGACGATGAAGAACTCCTCTATGATCAATGGCAGTGTTGACGGTGGTGGTGGCAACGATGATGATCCACTTCCCCTTCCCCTTCCCCTTCCCCTTCCCCTTCCGGTCCGCGTCCGAGACGTGGAAGCCATGGCAATGGATAAAGTGTATGTGAACGAAGAAGAGAGAGGCAGAACCTATTGACACAAGGGATGGCCGTGTGGGTGTTTATAAGGGAGAGATGACCGTTGTAGGGGTTTACACAATAAAATAAGGAGGAGATGACCGTTGTGGGGGTTTATACACAATAAATTAAGGAGGAGACGACCGTTGTGGGGGTATAGTTTATCATTTTACCGTGAAAAGTAATACCTAAAAGGAAAGTAATGGCTACAAGAAATCGGTGATGGTTTATCGTTTTTTGCGTGAAAAGTAATGGGTACAAGAAATGGGTGATGGTGTATCATTTTTTGCGTGAAAAGTAATGGCTACAACAAAATCGGTGATGGTTTATCATTTTTTGCGTGGAAAGTAATGGCTACAAGAAATGGGTGATGGTGTATCATTTTTTGCGTGAAAAGTAATGGCTACAACAAAATCGGTGATGGTTTATCATTTTTTGCGTGGAAAGTAATGGCTACAAGAAATGGGTGATGGTGTATCATTTTTTGCGTGAAAAGTAATGGCTACAACAAAATCGGTGATGATTTATCGTTGTTCGCGTGAAAAGTAATGGGTACACGAAATGGGTGATGGTGTATCATTTTTGTGCGTGAAAAGTAATGGCTACAACAAATCGGTGATGGTTTATCGTTTTTTGCGTGAAAAGTAATGGCTACAAGAAATGGGTGATGGTGTATCATTTTTTGCGTGAAAAGTAATGGCTACAACAAATCGGTGATGATTTATCGTTTTTTGCGTGAAAAGTAATGGGTACAAGAAATGGGTGATGGTGTATCATTTTTTTGCGTGAAAAGTAATGGCTACAACAAATCGGTGATGGTTTATCATTTTTTGCGTGAAAAGTAATGCCTAAAAAGAGTTTATAATTTAGCTCGTGAAAAATAATGCAGAAAACCAAACTTTGCGTGAAGCTAACCGACGACAGAGAGAGAGAGAGGGTGGTGGCCCCGACCGGAGAGAGAGATAGGGGTTATCCTGCCCGTTAGATCATACGATCAACGGTCGTCGGGCACGATCCGCGTGACATGGGCTAGACCAATCGGGGCAATGTTGGGCGTCTGTGAGAGTTTGTGAAGGGAGAGGGCAAAGCCGAGTAGTATCAAGAAACCAAGGGCAAGTGAGTAGTAAACGGACTAAGGGATTCAAATATGAGATTTAAAAAATGGAAAATGCGTGTTTTGTACAATGAAACCCATCTTGACCTACCTCAAACTATTTGCAATACAAATCTACATGAGTGTGAAAATTATGGTCTCATTCGGACAAAGTATGTTTTGGGGAAAGTCTGTTTTGGGTAGGGCTTATTATGGAAAACCATGCACCTTCATAGCTACTAGGTGATTTGAGAAGTGGCAATTTGTGGTGAAACTTGATTTATCTAGGATTTATCTATGATTTGAGAAGTGGAAATTTGTGGTAAAGACTCCATGAGTAAGTGCCACTCTTTTTCGGAATTTTTTGCACATTAAATAACTCATTTAACTAGTTAATCCCATTTGTTGACTCTCTGTTGACCAGCCACTTGAGGGTAAAACTGAGTATATTGCACTAGCCGAGTATTAGCACTCAAGGTGAAAACTGAGCATACAAAAAATGCTAGTATATGACTCGAGGGTATACCTGAGTATATCTAAATTTCCGGGGTTAGACTCGAGGACGCGTGTTGCGGTGCGAGAAGTGGAAGACGTGCCATTGTTGACGCGTGTCGCGGTGCGGACGTGGAAGACGTGCCATTGTTGACGCGGGTCGCATTTAGGACGCGTAAGCCCCTCTCTCCCTCCCTCGCGCACACGGTACGTCTCATTATCGCTCACGCACGAAACCACCCCTCTCACGTCCCATCAACTTCTCCAAAAAACCCCAACCGCCGTACGAGCCCTCCCCTGCCGGCGATGGAGAAGAAGAATGCGCCGGCGGCCATCGCCGCCGAGCCCGTCGCCTCTGAGCCCGTCGCCTCCGAGCCCGTCGCCGCCGAGCCCGTCGCCTCCGAGGGCGGCGCATCCGAGGGCGGCGCATCCAAGCGTGGCGCCTCCGTGAACTGGGCCGGTCTCACGGGCCGACGGACCACTTCACAAGATCGGCGAATGCTTATTGGCGAAAGAGGAGTACGTGGACAGCTACTCCGCTATGAGGCAAGTCTGTAGAAATTGGCGCTCAGGTTTACCTGATCCCGACGTGCACCTGCACGAATGGATCATGCTACACCACGCCCTTCCACGCGCCGCTGAGTTCACCTTCCTCCATCTCGGCACATCCCGCTACGTCACCATAGATCTATCTGCAGTTCGTGCAAGGTTCAAATTCCTCGGCTTTTCCCGTGGCGTCACCATAGATCTTATTTTCAATCTTAGTGTTGAATGTTATCTTTTCAATATATTTTAGATTCTACTTCGTCGGCTTTTCCCGTGGCGTCATCGTGCTTGCCCAGAAGAACCCGCCGCACAAGATACGGCTGCTGAACCCACTCACAAAGAAATCGAACACTATGTTTGAGGCGCGAGATGCCATCTGTTTTTCGAAATCGGTCGCTGTTATCAAATCCCCGACTATGGTCTTCGTTGCCGCACATTACCCGCCGGAAATTGGTTGGGTCGATGAGAGCACTCCAACTAAGGATATAAATGAAGATGGGGATTGGGGAGAAGGATGATTTTCGATCAAGAACCATTGTTTGCGTTGCATTACCCCGTTCAATGGTGAACTGTATGCGTAGGCTGCGGACAATTTTGAGATCGGAAGAATAGTGTGCACCAATGTACAGTTGCAGCAGCGCGCGAGCACTGTCAAGATGGAGACACTAATTTCATTTCCAGAACTTGGATGTCAGAAGTTCTACCTTGTGAAGTCGGATGGTGATCTGCTGCTTGTGTTGTTGGTCAGCGAGGCTTTGGCGGCCAAACCATTGGTGTACCGTGTGGACACTCAGAGCCGCTCTCTCCATCTGGTCAGTAACATTGGCAGTAATGCCTTCTTCGTGAATTATATCCGGTGTATCTCCGTCGACACCAGAGTGTACCCGACACTTCAACCTGGCAGCATCTACTACACGGATTTGGGTTATATCAGAGAGTACTCTCATGATACAAGTGCTTGGGATGAGTGGCCACTACGTGTGGATAGAATAGGACTCTACGGTTTGAGAAATGAACACAGGCCATACCGTTTGGAGGATGTATTGGCCTCACACTGCAGACGGAAGGAGTTCAATGAATATTTCCTTGGGGAAATGCACGAATGGAGCGACGAAGAAATATATGGGGAGGAATGAAGAACAAATTCATTCATCCTAATCTTCTTGTTGTCCATACATTGCGTGCGTGATCTTGTATATTTTTCAGCTTAGTTTGTCGTGAACATTAACAACGTTATTGCCTCGCTTTTGGCTCGTTGTATGCGGTTTATGTATTATACTTAGTTTTGTGATTATGCTGTTGTGAATTTATCATATACTAGCTTCTAGATTTGCTGCCATATTGGGCAAAAAACGAGGGCCAAAAGGCATAAATAACCCCGAGATTTGCTACTAGATTTGCTGCCATATTGAAGAAAGACAGAAATAGAAGCTTCTCTAGATTTGATACTAATTTGGTGAAAAACACGAGAGAGAGAAAGAGGGGAAAAGGTGCTCTTAAAAATGCCAATTTGGGCCGAGAGAGACAAAACCCAGCTCTCGCTCACGTGCAACCAAACGCTTCTCGTCTTGTCCCACGCGGTCCCTTTCTACCAGCCCCACGCGACACGGCCCCACACGACCCGGCCCCACACGACGCGGCCCCACAGACGACGCGGCGCAACACGTCAGCACAGAACGTCCAAATAAACGGATTCCTTCCGTCTGAGCTCCTTCTGCGGGTTTCAGACATAGGCTTGGGGAAAAACTAAGGGGCTGGGGAAAACTGAGTACAACTAACGACCCGAGGGCACGAAAATAGAAATCCCTTCTCTATATTACAAGCAATGTTATTGGCATTGAGACTAAAATAGTCTATGCTTGGAGGTAAATAGTCTATGTTTTCGGTTTGTAATTGATTTTGCGCAGTGTTCACTAAAACAAACATAACTTTCTCATACGGAGTCCGTTTTTGATGTATGACCACTCAAATTTTTCAGAACAAACACACGCATCTAAGTGTATTCACCAAAAATCAAGGTAGGGCAGCTGCCCTACCTTGCCCTACTGGGAGCTTCGCCCCTGGGTCCACATATGTCGGAGCCTTCGACATGATGTATTGGCCACCGACTCCAGTGTCACCGTGGCCATGGTCTCTATAGGTGGACATTGATACGTCCAATTTGCATCACTATTTTATATCATAATTTGCTGTTATTCATTGATATATTTCATATTTGGAGATAATACTTATGTTATTTCATCTATTTTGCATGTTTCATGATTATTGGAGGATCGCGCACCGGAGTCGGGATTCTCGCTGGAAAAAGCGCCGTCGAATGCAATATTTCGGAAGATCAACGGTTGACGGAAATTATATGAAAAATCCTATTTTTCCGGAAGACGAAGGGAGCCGGAAGGGGGAGCCGAGGGGACTCGAGGTGGGCCCACCTCATAGGCCGGCGCGGCCCAAGGCTCGGCCGCGCCGCCCTATGAGGAGGGGGCCCACAGCCCTCTCTCGCCTCCTTTTCTTCGCGTACGCCTTCGTCCCGAAAACCTAAGCTCCGGGGGTACATCGCGAAGAGCCACGGCCGCCTCGCGGGGCGGAGAACACCGAGAGAGAAAGAGCTCTCCGGCGGGCAGGAATCCGCCGGGGAAATTCCCTCCCGGAGGGGGAAATCGACGCCATCGTCACCGTCATCGAGCTGGACATCATCTCCATCACCATCATCATCATCTTCATCATCATCACCGCCGTCTCCACCGCTGCACACCGTCACCGCTGTAACAATTTGGGTTTGATCTTGATTGTTTGATAGGGGAAACTCTCCCGGTGTTGATTTCTACTTGTTATTGATGCTATTGAGTGAAACCATTGAACCAAGGTTTATGTTCAGATTGTTATTCATCATCATATCACCTCCGATCATGTTCCATATGATGTCTCGTGAGTAGTTCGTTTAGTTCTTGAGGACATGGGTGAAGTCTAAATGTTAGTAGTGAATTATGGTTGAGTAATATTCAATGTTATGATATTTAAGTTGTGGTGTTATTCTTCTAGTGGTGTCGTGTGAACGTCGACTACACGACACTTCACCTTTATGGGCCTAGGGGAATGCATCTTGTACTCGTTTGCCAATTGCGGGGTTGCCGGAGTGACGAAACCCGAGCCCCGTTGGTATATCGATGCAGGAGGGATAGCAGGATCTCAGAGTTTAAGGCTGTGGTTAGATTTATCAGAGTTTAACTCCAAGCTCAACTCTATGACGTTCAGAATCAGAACTGTGAGTATGAAAACAGGTTTAAACATATAAGCCATGTTGCTAGTTTCAGGATTCCCGAGACCAAGATGTCGTTTGTTGATGGAGAGCCTCTTCCTTGGAAGTCTGATGATGGGAATTCATCACCACCATCGCCAAAGGAGTAATTCATCATCGGTATTGACATCCCTTTGGTTTGTTCCAAGCTTGGGGGAGTGCCGCGGTATCACATCATCACTACCTTTTTACTTTTTACTATCAAGTAGTGTCATATCATGAATAGGGAAGTTATCATATAAGATGGGTTGCAGTGTGGAAGTATCTCTCTTTTAGTTGGTTGTCTATGTATCCCTTGGTGTGAGTTATCGTTATGAAATATTAATGAGAAGTCTTATCATTTACATATTGCACACCTTATTTTAGTTTGCAATTTCTATTATATGATTGATCTTGATTTTAGTATTGGTACCACTTTGGGAGCATTGAGTAAATCTATTTGGTTTTGGCAAACTTAGCATTGGTCGATAGCAACAACACCTTGAGGTTTAAGTAGAAAAGAGAAATACATATAGTTGTTTCATTGTTTTCCTTTCTTGTTAGCTCATAGCTTATTATTCTGAAGTTAAAATTGTTTGTGCTTACAAGAAAGATGCATGATTGTTTCTATCACATGTATATTCGTTTGTTTCCCTCAACTTTTGTGCTTGCTAATTAACCTTGCTAGCCAAATACCTGTACTGAGAGGGAATGCTTCTCGTGCATCCAAACTTCAACCCAAACCTATGCCATTTGTGTCCACCATACCTACCTACTACATGGTATTTCTCCGCCATTCCAAAGTAAATTGCTTGAGTGCTACCTTTAAAATTTCTATCCTTTACCTCTGCAATATATAGCTCATGGGACAAATAGCTTAAAAACTATCGTGGTGAAGAATATGTACTTATGTGTCTTATTTCTTAGTAAGTTGCTTGTTGAGCGGTAACCATGTTTTCCGGGGACGCCATCAACTCTTTTACCTTTGTTGAATATCATGTGAGTTGCTATGCATGTTCGTCTTGTCCGAAGTAAGGGCGTTTTCACAATCAAATGGTTTGAGTATGCATACTGTTAGAGAAGAACATTGGGCCGCTAACTAAAGCCATGATTCATGGTGGAAGTTTCAGTATGGACAGCTAATCCTCAATCTCTTATGAGAATAATAATTGTTGTTAAATGCTTATGCATTAAAGAG
This sequence comes from Lolium rigidum, assembly GCF_022539505.1. NCBI lineage: Eukaryota > Viridiplantae > Streptophyta > Magnoliopsida > Poales > Poaceae > Lolium > Lolium rigidum. The sequence continues at coordinate 239,320,683 of NC_061511.1, read as the reverse complement.
GAGTCCATTATCTGTTGTCTATGTTGTCCCGGTATGGATGTCTAAGTTGAGAATAATCAAAAGCGAGAAATCCAATGCGAGCTTTCTCATTAGACCCTTGTACAGGCGGCATAGAGGTACCCCTTTGTGACACTTGGTTGAAACATATGCTATGCAATGATAATCTGTGTTAATCCAAGCTAATTAGGACAAGGTGCGAGCACTATTAGTATACTATGCATGAGGCTTGCAACATATAAGATGTCTTATACATAACACATATGCTTTATTACTACCGTTGACAAAATTGTTTCTTGTTTTCAAAATGAAAAGCTCTAGCACAAAAATAGTAATCCATGCTTCCCTCTGTGAAGGGTCTGTCTCTTACTTTATGTTGAGTCGGTAAACCTATTCCCCTCCATCTTAAGAAAGCATTTGAGTTGTTGTGATCAAACCATTATATTGTGATTTACCTCATCATGTCTTTTACTCTTCCTTGTTTAGTACAAGTTTTATCTGAATGAATATAGCTTTGAAAGTTATCAATGATTACTATGATTGAGTATGCAAGTTTACCATAAGCTTTAATATGAAAGCGCTGCTCCATAGATGAGTATAATCTGTTAATTGTTCTCTGACCAAGAACGAAGTTTGCCATCACCAACTATGATTTCTTATGCACCTTTATTTGTGATTACCTTATACTTGTTTCAAGTTGAGTTATATGAGGAAGTTGTTCACTAGAATGTCTTGTGTGAATGAATATGATGCTTCTTGTCCGTATTTGATTTATCGACTCTTCACTCCATAAACATGTGGTCCTGTTTACCGAGTTCGGTTTCGCTTGGGGACAAGCGAAGTCTAAGCTTGGGGGAGTTGATACGTCCAATTTGCATCACTATTTTATATCATAATTTGCTTGTTATTCATTGATATATTTCATATTTGGAGATAATACTTATGTTATTTCATCTATTTTGCATGTTTCATGATTATTGGAGGATCGCGCACCGGAGTCGGGATTCTCGCTGGAAAAAGCGCCGTCGAATGCAATATTTCGGAAGATCAACAGTTGACGGAAATTATATGAAAAATCCTATTTTTCCAGAAGACGAAGGGAGCCAGAAGGGGGAGCCGAGGGGACCCGAGGTGGGCCCACCTCATAGGCCGGCGTGGCCCAAGGCCTGGCCGCGCCGCCCTGTGAGGAGGGGGCCCACAGCCCTCTCTCGCCTCCTTTTCTTCGCGTACGCCTTCGTCCCGAAAACCTAAGCTCCAGGGGTACATCGCGAAGAGCCACAGCCGCCTCTGCGGGGCGGAGAACACCAGAGAGAAAAGAGCTCTCCGGCGGGCAGGAATCCGCCGGGGAAATTCCCTCCCGGAGGGGGAAATCGACGCCATCGTCACCGTCATCGAGCTGGACATCATCTCCATCACCATCATCATCATCTTCATCATCATCACCGCCGTCTCCACCGCCGCACACCGTCACCGCTGTAACAATTTGGGTTTGATCTTGATTGTTTGATAGGGGAAACTCTCCCGGTGTTGATTTCTACTTGTTATTGATGCTATTGAGTGAAACCATTGAACCAAGGTTTATGTTCAGATTGGTATTCATCATCATATCACCTCTGATCATGTTCCATATGATGTCTCGTGAGTAGTTCGTTTAGTTCTTGAGGACATGGGTGAAGTCTAAATGTTAGTAGTGAATTATGGTTGAGTAATATTCAATGTTATGATATTTAAGTTGTGGTGTTATTCTTCTAGTGGTGTCGTGTGAACGTCGACTACACGACACTTCACCTTTATGGGCCTAGGGGAATGCATCTTGTACTCGTTTGCCAATTGCGGGGTTGCCGGAGTGACAGAAACCTGAGCCCCCGTTGGTATATCGATGTAGGAGGGATAGCAGGATCTCAGAGTTTAAGGCTGTGGTTAGATTTATCAGAGTTTAACTCCAAGCTCAACTCTATGACGTTCAGAATCAGAACTGTGAGTATGAAAACAGGTTTAAACATATAAGCCATGCTGCTAGTTTCAGGATTCCCGAGACCAAGATGTCGTTTGTTGATGGAGAGCCTCTTCCTTGGAAGTCTGATGATGGGAATTCATCACCACCATCGCCAAAGCAGTAATTCATCATCGGTATTGACATCCCCTTGGTTTGTTCCAAGCTTGGGGGAGTGCCACGGTATCACATCATCACTACCTTTTTACTTTTTACTATCAAGTAGTGTCATATCATGAATAGGGAAGTTATCATATAAGATGGGTTGCAGTGTGGAAGTATCTCTCTTTTAGTTGGTTGTCTATGTATCCCTTGGTGTGAGTTATCGTTATGAAATATTAATGAGAAGTCTTATCATTTACATATTGCACACCTTATTTTAGTTTGCAATTTCTATTATATGATTGATCTTGATTTTAGTATTGGTACCACTTTGGGAGCATTGAGTAAATCTATTTGGTTTTGGCAAACTTAGCATTGGTCAATAGCAACAACACCTTGAGGTTTAAGTAGAAAAGAGAAATATATATAGTTGTTTCATTGTTTTCCTTTCTTGTTAGCTCATAGCTTATTATTCTGAAGTTAAAATTGTTTGTGGTTACAAGAAAGATGCATGATTGTTTCTATCACATGTATATTCGTTTGTTTCCCTCAACTTTTGTGCTTGCTAATTAACCTTGCTAGCCAAATACCTGTACTGAGAGGGAATGCTTCTCGTGCATCCAAACTTCAACCCAAACCTATGCCATTTGTGTCCACCATACCTACCTACTACATGGTATTTCTCCGCCATTCCAAAGTAAATTGCTTGAGTGCTACCTTTAAAATTTATATCCTTTACCTCTGCAATATATAGCTCATGGGACAAATAGCTTAAAAACTATCGCGGTGAAGAATATGTACTTATGTGTCTTATTTCTTAGTAAGTTGCTTGTTGAGCGGTAACCATGTTTTCTGGGGACGCCATCAACTCTTTTACCTTTGTTGAATATCATGTGAGTTGCTATGCATGTTCGTCTTGTCCGAAGTAAGGGTGTTTTTCACAATCAAATGGTTTGAGTATGCATACTCGTTAGAGAAGAACATTGGGCCGCTAACTAAAGCCATGATTCATGGTGGAAGTTTCGAGTATGGACAGCTAATCCTCAATCTCTTATGAGAATAATAATTGTTGTTGAATGCTTATGCATTAAAGAGGAGTCCATTATCTGTTGTCTATGTTGTCCCGGTATGGATGTCTAAGTTGAGAATAATCAAAAGCGAGAAATCCAATGCGAGCTTTCTCATTAGACCCTTGTACAGGCGGCATAGAGGTACCCCTTTGTGACACTTGGTTGAAACATATGCTATGCAATGATAATCTGTGTTAATCCAAGCTAATTAGGACAAGGTGCGAGCACTATTAGTATACTATGCATGAGGCTTGCAACTTATAAGATGTCTTATACATAACACATATGCTTTATTACTACCGTTGACAAAATTGTTTCTTGTTTTCAAAATGAAAAGCTCTAGCACAAAAATAGTAATCCATGCTTCCCTCTGTGAAGGGTCTGTCTCTTACTTTATGTTGAGTCGGTAAACCTATTCCCCTCCATCTTAAGCAAGCATTTGAGTTGTTGTGATCAAACCATTATATTGTGATTTACCTCATCATGTCTTTTACTCTTCCTTGTTTAGTACAAGTTTTATCTGAATGAATATAGCTTTGAAAGTTATCAATGATTACTATGATCTGAGTATGCAAGTTTACCATAAGCTTTAATATGATAGCTGCATGCTCCATAGATGAGTATAATCTGTTAATTGTTCTTCGACCAAGAACGAAGTTTGCCATCACCAACTATGATTTCTTATGCACCTTTATTTGTGATTACCTTATACTTGTTTCAAGTTGGTTTCGAAATCCTAGTAAAGAAATATTCTCGGAATTGGACGAAATCAACGCCCAGGGGCCTATTTTTCCACGAAGCTTCCAGAAGTCCGAAGGAGAAAGGAAGTGGGGCCACGAGGCGCCGACACAACACGGCGGCGCGGCCTGGCCCTTGGCCGCGCGGCCCTGGCGTGTGGGGCCCTCGTGTGGCCCCCCGCGTTGCCCTTCCACCTACTTAAAGCCTTCGTCGCGAAACCCCCAGTACCGAGAGCCACGATACGGAAAACCTTACTGAGACGCCGCCGCCGCCAATCCCATCTCGGGGGATTCCGGAGATCACCTCCGGCACCTCGCCGAGAGGGGAATCATCTCCCGGAGGACTCTTCACCGCCATGGTCGCCTCCGGGAGTGATGAGTGAGTAGTTCACCCCTGGACTATGGGTCCATAGCGGTAGCTAGATGGTTGTCTTCTCCTAATGTGCTTCATTGTTGGATCTTGTGAGCTGCCTAACATGATCAAGATCATCTATCACGTAATTCTATATGTTGTGTTTGTCGGGATCCGATGGATAGAGAATACTATGTTATGTTGATTATCAATCTATTACCTATGTGTTGTTTATGATCTTGCATGCTCTCCGTTATTAGTAGAGGCTGCGGCCAAGTTTTTACTCTTAACTCCAAGAGGGAGTATTTATGCTCGATAGTGGGTTCATGCCTCCATTAAATGCGGGACGAGTGACGAGAAAGTTTTAAGGTTGTGGATGTCTTTGTTGCCACTAGGGATAAAACATTGATGCTATGTCCGAGGATGTAGTTATTGATTACATTACGCACCATACTTAATGCAATTGTCTGTTGCTTTGCAACTTAATACTGGAAGGGGTTCGGATGATAACTCTGAAGGTGGACTTTTTAGGCATAGATGCATGTTGGATAGCGGTCTATGTACTTTGTCGTAATGCCCAATTAAATCTCACAATATTCATCATATCATGTATGTGCATTGTTATGCCCTCTCTATTTGTCAATTGCCCGATTGTAATTTGTTCACCCAACATGCTATTTATCTTATGGGAGAGACACCTCTAGTGAGCTGTGGACCCCGGTCCATTCTTTTACATTGAATACAATCTGCTGCAATACTTGTTCTACTGTTTTCTCGCAAACAATCATCATCCACACTATACATCTAATCCTTTGTTACGACAAGCCGGTGAGATTGACAACCTCATCTGTTTCGTTGGGGCAAAGTACTTTGGTTGTGTTGTGCGGGTTCCACGTTGGCGCGGAATCCCTGGTGTTGCGCCGCACTACATCCCGCCGCCATCAACCTTCAACGTGCTTCTTGGCTCCTCCTGGTTCGATAAACCTTGGTTTCTTTACGAGGGAAAACTTGCTGCTGTGCGCATCATACCTTCCTCTTGGGGTTCCCAACGAACGTGTGAGTTACACGCCATCAAGCTCTTTTACGGCGCCGTTGCCGGGGAGATCAAGACACGCTGCAAGGGGAGTCTCCACAATCCAATCTCTTTACTTTGTTTTTGTCTTGCTTTATTTTATTTACTACTTTGTTTGCTGCATTATATCAAAACACAAAAAAATTAGTTGCTAGCTTTACTTTATTTCTTGTCTTGCACTCTATATCAAAAACACAAAAAAATTAGTTTACTTGCATTTACTTTATCTAGTTTGCTTTATTTACTACTTGTTAAAATGGCCACTCCTGAAAATACTAAGTTGTGTGACTTCACAACCACAAATAATAATGATTTCTTATGCACACCTATTGCTCCACCTGCTACTACGGCGAGAATTCTTTGAAATTAAACACTGCTTTACTTGAATCTTGTTATGCGAGAGCAATTTTGCAGTGTTAGTTACGATGATGCTTGCTGCCCATCTCAATAATTTTGTTGAATTGTGTGAAATGCAAAAGTATAAAGATGTAGATGGTGACATTATAAAATTAAAATTGTTTCCTTTCTCATTAAGAGGAAGAGCTAAAGATTGGTTGCTATCTCTGCCTAAGAATAGTATTGATTCATGGACTAAATGCAAGGATGCTTTTATTGGTAGATATTATCCCCCTGCTAAAATTATATCTTTGAGAAGTAGCATAATGAATTTTAAACAATTGGATAATGAGCATGTTGCACAAGCTTGGGAAAGAATGAAATCTTTGGTTAAAAATTGCCCAACCCATGGACTGACTACTTGGATGATCATCCAAACTTTTTATGCAGGACTGAATTTCTCTTCGCGGAATCTATTGGATTCAGCTGCTGGAGGTACCTTTATGTCCATCACTCTTGGTGAAGCAACAAAGCTCCTTGATAATATGATGATTAATTACTCTGAATGGCACACGGAAAGAGCTCCACAAGGTAAGAAGGTAAATTCTGTCGAAGAAACCTCTTCCTTGAGTGATAAGATTGATGCTATTATGTCTATGCTTGTGAATGATAGGACTAATGTTGATCCTAATAATGTTCCGTTAGCTTCATTGGTTGCCCAAGAAGAACATGTTGATGTGAACTTCATTAAAAATAATAATTTCAACAACAATGCTTATCGGAACAATTCTAGTAATAACTATAGGCCATATCCTTATAATAATGGTAACGGTTATGCTAATTCTTATGGGAATTCTTACAACAATAATAGGAGTGTACCCCCTGGACTTGAAGCTATGCTTAAAGAATTTATTAGTACACAAAGCTGCTTTTAACAAATACTGTTGAGGAAAAGCTCAATAAAATTGATATTCTTGCTTCTAAGGTTGATAGTCTTGCCTCGATGTTGATCTTTTGAAATCGAAAGTTATGCCTAATAAGGATATTGAAAATAAAATTGTTACTACAGCAAATGCCATCCAAGTTAGAATTAATGAGAATATAAGATTAATGGCTGAATTGCATGCTAGGTGGGAAAGAGAAGAAAATGAAAAACTAGCTAAAGAGAATAATGTAGCTAAAGTTTGGACTATTACCACCACTAGTAATGTTAATGATTCATATGTTGCTGCACCTCCTACTATCAATGGTAAAATAATTGGTGTTGGCAATGTTTCTACTCCTAATGCAAAGCGTGCAAAATTACAAAAGCTGCTAAAGCTTGTTGAAACTGCTGTGATAAAGCTGCTGAAATTTTTTTCCAACATTGGGGATGATGATCCCATTGCTTTAGATTATAATGGTTTAGATTTTGATGATTGCCACATCTCTGAAGTTATAAAGTTCTTACAAAATCTTGCTAAAAGTCCCAATGCTAGTGCTATAAATTTAGCCTTTCACAAAACATATTACAAATGCTCTCATAAAAGCTAGAGAAGAGAAACTAAAACTTGAAACTTCTATTCCTAGAAAGCTAGAGGATGGTTGGGAGCCCATCATTAAGATGAAGGTCAATAACTTTGATTGTAATGCTTTATGTGATCTTGGTGCAAGTATTTCCGTCATGCCTAAGAAAATTTATAATATGCTTGACTTGCCACCATTGAAAAATTGTTATTTGGATGTTAATCTTGTTGATAATGCTATAAAGAAACCTTTGGGGAGAGTTGATAATGTTCGCATTACCGTTAACAATAACCTTGTCCCCGTTGATTTTGTTGTCTTGGATATTGAATGCAATGCATCTTGTCCCATTATATTGGGAAGACCTTTTCTTCGAACTGTTGGTGCTACCATTGATATGAAGGAAGGTAATATTAAATATCAATTTCCTCTCAAGAAAGGTATGGAACACTTCCCTAGAAAGAGAATGAAGTTACCTTTTGATTCTATTATTAGAACAAATTATGATGTTGATGCTTCGTCTCTTGATGTTACTTGATATACACTTTATGCGCCTAGCTGAAAGGCGTTAAAGAAAAGCGCTTAAGGGAGACAACCCATGTTTTTACTACAGTACTTTATTTTATATTTGAGTCTTGGAAGTTGTTTACTACTGTAGCAACCTCTCCTTATCTTAGTTTTGTGTTTTGTTGTGCCAAGTAAAGTCTTTGATAGTAAGGTTCATACTAGATTTGGATTACTTGCGCGATTCAGATTTCTTTTCTGTCACGAATTTCGACCTGCCTCTCTGTAGGTAGCTCAGAAAAATATGCCAATTTACGTGCGTGATCCTCAGATATGTACGCAACTTTCATTCAATTTGGGCATTTTCATTTGAGCAAGTCTGGTGCCATTATAAAATTCATCTTTACGAACTGTTCTGTTTTGACGGATTCTGCCTTTTATTTCGCATTGCCTCTTTTGCTATGTTGGATGAATTTCTTTGATCCATTAATGTCCAGTAGCTTTATGCAATGTCCAGAAGTGTTAAGAATGATTATGTCACCTCTGAACATGTAAATTTTTATTGTGCACTAACCCTCTAATGAGTTGTTTCGAGTTTGGTGTGGAGGAAGTTTTCAAGGATCAAGAGAGGAAATGATGCAATATGATCAAGGAGAGTGAAAGATCTAAGCTTGGGGATGCCCCGGTGGTTCACCCCTGCATATTCTAAGAAGACTCAAGCGTCTAAGCTTGGGGATGCCCAAGGCATCCCCTTCTTCATCGACAACATTATCGGGTTCCTCCCCTGAAACTATATTTTTATTCCATCACATCTTATGTACTTTGCTTGGAGCGTCGGTTTGTTTTTGTTTTTGTTTTTGTTTGAATAAAATGGATCCTAGCATTCATTGTGTGGGAGAGAGACACGCTCCGCTGTTGCATATGGACAAATATGTCCTTAGGCTTTACTCATAGTATTCATGGCGAAGGTTGAATCTTCTTCGTTAAATTGTTATATGGTTGGAATCGGGAAATGCTACATGTAGTAATTCTAAAATGTCTTGAATAATTTGATACTTGGCAATTGTTGTGCTCATGTTTAAGCTCTTGCATCATATACTTTGCACCCATTAATGAAGAAACACCTAGAGCTTGCTAAATTTGGTTTGCATATTTGGTCTCTCTAAAGTCTAGATAATTTCTAGTATTGAGTTTTGAACAACAAGGAAGACGGTGTAGAGTCTTATAATGTTTACAATATGTCTTTTATGTGAGTTTTGCTGCATCGGTTCATCCTTGTGTTTGTTTCAAATAACCTTGCTAGCCTAAACCTTGTATCGAGAGGGAATACTTCTCATGCATCCAAAATCCTTGAGCCAACCACTATGCCATTTGTGTCCACCATACCTACCTACTACATGGTATTTCTCCGCCATTCCAAAGTAAATTGCTTGAGTGCTACCTTTAAATTTCCATCATTTACCTTTGCAATATATAGCTCATGGGACAAATAGCTTAAAAACGATTGTGGTATTGAATATGTACTTATGCACTTTATCTCTTATTAAGTTGCTTGTTGTGCGATAACCATGCTTCTGGGGACGCCATCAACTACTCTTTGTTGAATATCATGTGAGTTGCTATGCATGTCCGTCTTGTCTGAAGTAAGAGAGATCTACCACTTTAATGGTTAGAGCATGCATATTGTTAGAGAAGAACATTGGGCCGCTAACTAAAGCCATGAATCATGGTGGAAGTTTCAGTTTTGGACATATATCCTCAATCTCATATGAGAACACTAATTGTTGCCACATGCTTATGCATTAAAGAGGAGTCCATTATCTGTTGTCCATGTTGTCCCGGTATGGATGTCTAAGTTGAGAATAATCAAAAGCGAGAAATCCAAAATGCGAGCTTTCTCCTTAGACCTTTGTACGGGCGGCATGGAGGTACCCCTTTGTGACACTTGGTTAAAACATGTGTATTGCGATGATCCGGTAATCCGAGCTAATTAGGACAAGGTGCGGGCACTATTAGTATACTATGCATGAGGCTTGCAACTTGTAAGTTATAATTTACATAATACATGTGCTTTATTACTACCGTTGACAAAATTGTTTCATGTTTTCAAAATAAAAGCTCTAGCACAAATATAGCAATCGATGCTTTCCTCTTTGAAGGACCATTCTTTTACTTTTATGTTGAGTCAGTTCACCTATTTCTCTCCACCTCAAGAAGCAAACACTTGTGTGAACTGTGCATTGATTCCTACATACTTGCATATTGCACTTGTTATATTACTCTATGTTGACAATTATCCATGAGATATACATGTTATAAGTTGAAAGCAACCGCTGAAACTTAATCTTCCTTTGTGTTGCTTCAATACCTTTACTTTGATTTATTGCTTTATGAGTTAACTCTTATGCAAGACTTATTGATGCTTGTCTTGAAGTGCTATTCATGAAAAGTCTTTGCTTTATGATTCATTTGTTTACTCATGTCATTACCATTGTTTTGATCGCTGCATTCATTACATATGTTTACAATAGTATGATCAAGGTTATGATGGCATGTCACTCCGAAATTATCTTTGTTATCGTTTACTCGCTCGGGACGAGCGAGAACTAAGCTTGGGGATGCTGATACGTCTCCGACGTATCGATAATTTCTTATGTTCCATGCCACATTATTGATGATATCTACATGTTTTATACACATTGTATGTCGTATTTATGCATTTTCCGGCACTAACCTATTAACGAGATGCCGAAGAGCCGATTCTTTGTTTTCTGCTGTTTTTGGTTTCAGAAATCCTAGTAAAGAAATATTCTCGGAATTGGACGAAATCAACGCCCAGGGGCCTATTTTTCCACGAAGCTTCCAGAAGTCCGAAGGAGAAAGGAAGTGGGGCCACGAGGCGCCGACACAACAGGGCGGCGCGGCCCGGCCCTTGGCCGCGCGGCCTCGGCGTGTGGGGCCCTCGTGTGGCCCCCGCGTTGCCCTTCCGCCTACTTAAAGCCTTCGTCGCGAAACCCCCGGTACCGAGAGCCACGATACGGAAAACCTTACCGAGACGCGCCGCCGCCAATCCCATCTCGGGGGATTCGGAGATCACCTCCGGCACCCTGCCGGGAGAGGGGAATCATCTCCCGGAGGACTCTTCACCGCCATGGTCGCCTCCGGAGTGATGAGTGAGTAGTTCACCCCTGGACTATGGGTCCATAGCAGTAGCTAGATGGTTGTCTTCTCCTCATGTGCTTCATTGTTGGATCTTGTGAGCTGCCTAACATGATCAAGATCATCTATCTGTAATTCTATATGTTGTGTTTGTCGGGATCCGATGGATAGAGAATACTATGTTATGTTGATTATCAATCTATTACCTATGTGTTGTTTATGATCTTGCATGCTCTCAGTTATTAGTAGAGGCTCTGGCCAAGTTTTTACTCTTAACTCCAAGAGGGAGTATTTATGCTCGATAGTGGGTTCATGCCTCCATTAAATGCTGGGACGATGACGGAAAGTTCTAAGGTTGTGGATGTGCTTGTTGCCACTAGGGATAAAACATTGATGCTATGTCCGAGGATGTAGTTATTGATTACATTACGCACCATACTTAATGCAATTGTCTGCATTGTTTGCAACTTAATACTGGAAGGGGTTCGGATGATAACTCTGAAGGTGGACTTTTTAGGCATAGATGCATGCTTGGATAGCGGTCTATGTACTTTGTCGTAATGCCCAATTAAATCTCACAATATTCATCATATCATGTATGTGCATTGTTATGCCCTCTCTATTTGTCAATTGCCTGATTGTAATTTGTTCACCCAACATGCTATTTATCTTACGGGAGAGACACCTCTAGTGAGCTGTGGACCCCGGTCCATTCTTTTACATTGAATACAATCTGTCGCAATACTTGTTCTCTTGTTTTCTCGCAAACAATCATCATCCACACTATACATCTAATCCTTTGTTACGGCAAGCCGGTGAGATTGACAACCTCATCTGTTTCGTTGGGGCAAAGTACTTTGGTTGTGTTGTGCGGGTTCCACGTTGGCGCCGGAATCCCCGGTGTTGCGCCGCACTACATCCCGCCGCCATCAACCTTCAACGTGCTTCTTGGCTCCTCCTGGTTCGGTAAACCTTGGTTTCTTTCTGAGGGAAAACTTGCTGCTGTGCGCATCATACCTTCCTCTTGGGGTTCCCAATGAACGTGTGAGTTACACGCCATCAATGATCTTTATGATTGGGTATGCAAGATGAGCCATATAAACTTTAACATGATAGCGCTGCTCGATAGATAAGAATAACCTGTTAATTGTTCTCTGACCAAGAACGAAGTTTGCCATCACCAACTATGATTTCTTATGCACCTTTATTTGTGATTACCTTATACTTGTTTCAAGTTGAGTTATATGAGGAAGTTGTTCACTAGAATGTCTTGTGTGAATGAATATGATGCTTCTTGTCCGTATTTGATTTATCGACTCTTCACTCCATAAACATGTGGTCCAGTTTACCGAGTTCCGCTTCGCTTGGGGACAAGCGAAGTCTAAGCTTGGGGGAGTTGATACGTCCAATTTGCATCACTATTTTATATCATAATTTCTTTGTTATTCATTGATATATTTCATATTTGGAGATAATACTTATGTTATTTCATCTATTTTGCATGTTTCATGATTATTGGAGGATCGCGCACCGGAGCCGGATTCCGCCGGAAAAAGCACCGTCGGAATGCAATATTTCGGAAGATCAACGCTTGACGGAAATTATACGAAAAATCCTATTTTTCCGGATGACGAAGGGAGCCGGAAGGGGAGCCGAGGGGACCCGAGGTGGGCCCACCTCATAGGCCGGCGCGGCCCAAGGCCTGGCCGCGCCGCCCTGTGAGGAGGGGGCCCACAGCCCTCTCTCGCCTCTTTTTCTTCGCGTACGCCTTCGTCCCGAAAACCTAAGCTCCAGGGGTACATCACGAAGCGTCACAGCTGCCTCTGCGGGGCGGAGAACACCAGAGAGAAAAGAACTCTCCGGCAGGCTGAGATCCGCCGGGGAAATTCCCTCCCGGAGGGGGAAATCGACGCCATCGTCACCGTCATCGAGCTGGACATCATCTCCATCACCGCCATCATCATCTTCATCATCATCACCGCCGTCTCCACCGCTGCACGCCGTCACCGCCGTAACAATCTACTTGCAATACTTGTTCTACTTGTTTTCTGCAAACAATCATCTTCCACACAATACGGTTAATCCTTTGTTACAGCAAGCCGGTGAGATTGACAACCTCACTTGTTTCGTTGGGGCAAAGTATTTGGTTGTGTTGTGCAGGTTCCACGTTGGCGCCGGAATCCACGGTGTTGCGCCGCACTACATCTCGCCGCCATCAACCTTCAACGTGCTTCTTGGCTCCTCCTGGTTCGATAAACCTTGGTTTCTTTCTGAGGGAAAACTTGCTGCTGTGCGCATCATACCTTCCTCTTGGGGTTGCCCAACGAACGTGTGAAATACACGCCATCATTAGGCAGCTCACAAGATCCGACAATGAAGCACATAAGGAGAAGACGACCATCTAGCTACTGCTATGGACCCATAGTCCAGGGGTGAACTACTCACTCATCACTCCGGAGGCGATCATGGCGGTGAAGAGACCTCCGGGAGATGATTCCCCTCTCCGGCAGGGCGCCGGAGGCGATCTCCTGAATCCCCCGAGATGGGATTGGCGGCGGAGGCGTCTCCGTAAGGTTTTCCGTATCGTTCGGTACTAGGGGTTTCGCGACGGAGGCTTTAAGTAGGCGGAAGGGCGGAGTCGGGAGAGTCACGGGGGCCCCACACAACAGGGCCGCGCGGGCCTCCTGGGCCGCGTCGCCCTAGTGTGGCGGCGCCCCGTGGCCCCACTTCGTCTTCTCTTCTGTCTTCTGCAAGCTTCATGGCAAAATAGGCCCCTGGGCGTTGATTTCGTCCAATTCCGAGAATATTTCCTTACTAGGATTTCTGAAACCAAAAACAGCGAGAAAACAACAAGCGGCTCTTCGGCATCTCGTTAATAGGTTAGTGCCGGAAAATGCATAAATATGACATAAAGTATGCATAAAACATGTAGATATCATCAATAATGTGGCATGGAACATAAGAAATTATCGATACGTCGGAGACGTATCACACAACAATGCAATAAAATAAAGATAAGGAGAGGTTGCTACAGTAGTAACAATTTCCAAGACACAACAAAACAGTAGCAAAATAAAAATATGGGTTATCTCCCAAGAAGTGCTTTCTTTATAGCCATTAAGATGGGCTCAGCAATTTTAATGATGCACTCGCAAGAAATAAGAGTTGAAGCAAAAGAGAACATCAAAAAGCAAATTCAAAACAAATTTAAGCCTAACATGCTTCCTATGAAAATGAATCTTGTAAATAAACAAGTCATGTAGGCATAATGCAACAAGCATAGGAAAACTAGACAAGCACAACTTCAAGATTTTCAGCATATAGAGAGGTGTTTTAGTAACATGAAAACTTCTACAACCATATTTTCCTCTCTCATAAAGATTTTTAGTAGCATCATGAACAAACTCAACAATATAACTATCAAATGAAACATTCTTATCATGAGCTATATGGATAAAATAATTACTCTCCACATAAGCATAATCAATTTTATTAGTTGTAGTGGGAGCAAATTCAACAAAGTAGCTATCATTATTATTCTCATCAAGTGTAGGAGGCATAGTATAATCATAATAAAATTTACTCTCCATAGTAGGCGGCACCAAAAGACCACTATCATTATAATCATCATAAATGGGAGGCAAAGTATCATCAAAGAAAATTTTCTCCTCAAAACTTGGGGGACTAAAAATATCATGCTCATCAAAACCAGCTTCCCCAAGCTTAAATTCTTCCATAGCATTAGCAACAATAGTGTTCAAAGCGTTCATACTAATATCATTGCTACTAGCATGCAAATAAGATTCCATAGGTTTTTTAATTTTTGCATCACACAATCCATGTCTTAACTCAGGAAATAGAATAAGAAGCTGATTGTTATTTTCCATTATGCCTAACTAGTGAAAACAAGAAACAAAAGGATGCAATTGCAGGATCTAAAGAAAATAGCTTCGAGCACTGATACGTCTCTGACGTATCGATAATTTCTTATGTTCCATGCTACATTATTGATGATATCTACATGTTTTATACACATTATATGTCGTATTTATGCATTTTCCGGCACTAACCTATTAACAAGATGCCGAAGAGCCGATTCTTGTTTTCTGCTGTTTTTGGTTTCAGAAATCCTAGTAAAGGAATATTCTCGGAATTGGACGAAATCAACGCCCAGGGTCCTATTTTTGCACGAAGCTTCCAGAAGACCGAGGGATAGACGAAGTGGGGCCACGAGGTGGCCAGACACCAGGGCGGCGCGGCCTGGCCCCTGGCCGCGCCGGCCTATGGTCCGGGCCCCTCGTGACGCCCTCTGACCTGCCCTTCCGCCTACTTAAAGCCTCCGTGACGAAACCCCCGATACCGAGAGCCACGATACGGAAAACCCATTGCGGCGCCGCCGCCGCCAATCCCATCTCGGGGATTCGAGAGATCGCCTCCGGCACCTCGCCGGAGAGGGGATTCATCTCCCGGAGGACTCTTCGCCGCCATGGTCGCCTCCGGAGTGATGAGTGAGTAGTTCACCCCTGGACTATGGGTCCATAGCAGTAGCTAGATGGTCGTCTTCTCCTTATGTGCTTCATTGTCGGATCTTGTGAGCTGCCTAACATGATCAAGAACATCTATCTGTAATACTATATGTTGTGTTTGTCGGGATCCGATGGATAGAGAATACTATGTTATGTTAATTATCAATCTATTACCTAAGTGTTGTTTATGATCTTGCATGCTCTCCGTTATTAGTAGAGGCTCTGGCCAAGTTTTTGCTCTTAACTCCAAGAGGGAGTATTTATGCTCGATAGTGGGTTCATGCCTCCATTAAATGCAGCGACGAGTGACGAAAGGTCTAAGGTTGTGGATGTGCTTGTTGCCACTAGGGATAAAACATTGATGCTATGTCCGAGGATGTAGTTATTGATTACATTACGCACCATACTTAATGCAATTGTCTCGTTGTTTTGCAACTTAATACTGGAAGGGGTTCGGATGATAACTCTGAAGGTGGACTTTTTAGGCATAGATGCATGCTTGGATAGCGGTCTATGTACTTTGTCGTAATGCCCAATTAAATCTCACAATACTTATCATATCATGTATGTGCATTGTTATGCCCTCTCTATTTGTCAATTGCCCGATTGTAATTTGTTCACCCAACATGCTATTTATCTTATGGGAGAGACACCTCTAGTGAACCTGTGGACCCCGGTCCTATTCTTTACATCGCATACAATCTATCGCAATACTTGTTTTACTGTTTTCTCGCAAACAATCATCTTCCACACAATACGGTTAATCATTTGTTACAGCAAGCCGGTGAGATTGACAACCTCACTTGTTTCGTTGGGGCAAAGTACTTTGGTTGTGTTGTGCGGGTTCCACGTTGGCGCCGGAATCTCCGGTGTTGCGCCGCACTACATCCCGCCGCCATCAACCTTCAACGTGCTTCTTGGCTCCTCCTGGTTCGATAAACCTTGGTTTCTTTCTGAGGGAAAACTTGCTGCTGTGCGCATCATACCTTCCTCTTGGGGTTCCCTACGAACGTGTGAGTTACACGCCGTCAAGCTCTTTTTCTGGCGCCGTTGCCGGGGAGATCAAGACACGCTGCAAGGGGAGTCTCCACTTCCCAATCTCTTTACTTTGTTTTTGTCTTGCTTTATTTTATTTACTTCCTTGTTTGCTGCATTATATCAAAACACAAAAAAATTAGTTGCTAGTTTTACTTTATTTACTGTCTTGCACTCTATATCAAAAACACAAAAAAATTAGTTACTTGCATTTACTTTATTTACTTTCTGTTTATTTCATCATGTTTCCTCCTAAGTACACTCTAAAAGACATACCGGTAGGACGTGGATCTATAATTGGGAAAGATAATATAGAAGATTTTTTTCACTCATATTAGTACCACTGAAGATTTTGAAGATAGACACTTGGTAGAACTTGCTCCTACTTATGAAATTGCTGTTGCTTCTTTAGTTCACATGTTGGAAACTAAATTTGTTAATCTTAATCCTATAATCCAACACATGTTTCTCACACTGGGTGATATGGAAGAAGGGGAAAAAGAAAGATTTTGCATTAGAAACCCTTCTTAAAGAATTTGGGGGAGTAGCAAGAGAAGCTAGAAAAGTCTTCACTAAATATAATATGCTAGGCTCTTATACAAATTTTGCCAGTACCCTTGAAAAAATGGAAAAAGATAGACAAAAGTATACTAATCAAGTTAATTATGAGGGGATATTAAAACCTCAATACCGTGCAAACTCTTAGGAATGTGCGAGGCACTAGAAAATAATTATGCTTGGCTTGTTCCTGAAAATTTGTTTGATGAGAATAGCAAGCCTAAGACTAATGAAAAGGGAGCCTCTGAAACTTACATAGATAAGATACAATGCATAGTTGAGAAAACACCCAACACCCCTTGTTATGATATTGATGCTTCGTCTCTTGATAATACTTGATATACACTTTCTGCGCCTAGCTGAAAGGCCTTAAAGAAAAGCACTTATGGGAGACAACCCATGTTTTTACTACAGTATTTTTGTTTTATATTTGAGTCTTGGAAGTTGTTTAATACTGTAGCAACCTCTCCTTATCTTAGTTTTATGTTTTGTTGTGCCAAGTAAAGTCTTTGATAGTAAGGTTCATACTAGATTTGGATTACTGCGCAGAAACAGATTTCTTTGCTGTCACGAATCTGGGCCTAATTCTCTGTAGGTAACTCATAAAATTATGCCAATTTACGTGAGTGATCCTCAGATATGTACGCAACTTTAATTCAATTTGGGCATTTTCATTTGAGCAAGTCTGGTGCCATTTTAAAATTCGTTTTTACGAACTGTTCTGTTTTGACAGATTCTGCCTTTTATTTCGTATTGCCTCTTTTGCTATGTTGGATGAATTTCTTTGATCCATTAATGTCCAGTAGCTTTATGCAATGTCCAGAAGTGTTAAGAATGATTATGTCACCTCTGAACATGTTAATTTTTATTGTGCACTAACCCTCTAATGAGTTGTTTCGAGTTTGGTGTGGAGGAAGTTTTCAAGGATCAAGAGAGGAGTATGATGCAATATGATCAAGGAGAGTGAAAGCTCTAAGCTTGGGGATGCCCCCGTGGTTCACCCCTGCATATTTTAAGAAGACTCAAGCGTCTAAGCTTGGGGATGGCCAAGGCATCCCCTTCTTCATCGACAACATTATCAGGTTCCTCCCCTGAAACTATATTTTTATTCAGTCACATCTTATGTACTTTACTTGGAGCGTCGGTTTGTTTTTGTTTTTGTTTTTGTTTGAATAAAATGGATCCTAGCATTCATTGTGTGGGAGAGAGACATGCTCCGCTGTTGCATATGGACAAATATGTCCTTAGGCTTTACTCATAGTATTCATGGCGAAGGTTGAATCTTCTTCGTTAAATTGTTATATGGTTGGAATTGGGAAATGCTACATGTAGTAATTCTAAAATGTCTTGAATAATTTGATACTTGGCAATTGTTGTGCTCATGTTTAAGCTCTTGCATCATATACTTTGCACCCATTAATGAAGAAATACATGGAGCTTGCTAAAATTTGGTTTGCATATTTGGTCTCTCTAAAGTCTAGATAATTTCTAGTATTGAGTTTTGAACAACAAGGAAGACGGTGTAGAGTCTTATAATGTTTACAATATGTCTTTTATGTGAGTTTTGCTGCACCGGTTCATCCTTGTGTTTGTTTCAAATAACCTTGCTAGCCTAAACCTTGCATCGAGAGGGAATACTTCTCATGCATCCAAAATCCTTGAGCCAACCACTATGCCATTTGTGTCCACCATACCTACCTACTACATGGTATTTCTCCGCCATTCCAAAGTAAATTGCTTGAGTGCTACCTTTAAATTTCCATCATCCGCCTTTACAATATATAGCTCATGGGACAAAATAGCTTAAAAACTATTGTGGTATTGAATATGTACTTATGCACTTTATCTCTTATTAAGTTGCTTGTTGTGCGATAACCATGTTCCTGGGGACGCCATCAACTCTTTTACCTTTGTTGAATATCATGTGAGTTGCTATGCATGTTCGTCTTGTCTGAAGTAAGGGTGGTTTTCACAAACAAATGGTTTGAGTATGCATACTGTTAGAGAAGAACATTGGGCCGCTAACTGAAGCCATGAATCTGTTATCACCAGATTTTGGCCAGATCGCGAGGTGGGCCGCGGTCAAGATGGGCTTGGAAGATTACGCGTGGAAGATCTCTCAAGCGGCCTTGATTAGGGAATTTGGGCTATATTGCCCGTGTATCTTTAATTACCATAGATTGTATTTAGATTAAAGGTTAGAGTTTATCTCGTGCACGGTTTAGTGCACGCCCACATTAGAAAGTCCCCTGGACTATAAATATGTACCTAGGGTTTATGGAATAAACAACAACACAACGTTCACCCCAAAACAAACCAATCTCGGCGCATCGCCAACTCCTTCGTCTCGAGGGTTTCAATCGGGAAGCGACATGCTGCCTAGATCGCATCTTGCGATCTAGGCAGCACAAGCTCCACGTTGTTCATGCGTTGCCCGTACTGAAGCGTCTTTGATGGCGGGCAACGTAGTTATCATAGATGTGCTAGGGTTAGCATTGTTCTTCGTATAAACATGCTTACGTAGTGCAACCCTTGCATATCTAGCCGTCCTCATGCCTATCTCGGGCATGGGGGCGGCACCTCGCTTGTTCATCGTTTAGTAGATCTGATCCGTTACGATTGCTCCTTGCTCTGCAAGGATTAGTTTAATATCCGCAATAGTTAGGCCTTACAAAGGGGGAGGATCCGAGTGGCATGTAGGGTGGCGTTCGCAAGTCCTAAACAGGATGTTCCGTGGATCAACTACATTGTTGGTTCTTTGGCCTTGTTTAGGATCGGCTTATGAGCACCGTGCGTGGCCGCGAGGCCCAACCTGGAGTAGGATGATCCGATTATGCGGTGAAAACCCTAAATCGTCGTAGATCTCATTAGCTTTATCTTGATCAAGCAGGATCACCAAGTATTCGTGCACCCCGCACGGATCATGGGTGGATCGGCTCTTTGAGCCGATTCACGAGATAACCTCGAGAGCCGATCGAGGCTCGTATTTAACGTTTACGTGTATGCCATGCAGGAACTAAGCGAGGCATTCCCCATCACCTTCCCGACCGGGTATAGGTCGGTGGCACGCCCTGCACTTCGCATCGCCGCGTGTGACCGGAAGAGGATTGCGGGCCGTCGCTCGGAGGGGTCTCAGCCAGCCGCAGCTCTAGGCTCTTCCCGGCTCTACTAGTGCTGACTGTCGCTGCCCGACGGTGGGTTTTGGCGGTCAACACATTCTGGCACGCCCGGTGGGACGAACGTCTACATCAACTACATCGCCATCTACATCTGAGATGGCGGACGGCACGCCAGTCACCTACGGGGGTCTGCCTGACGACCTCAAGAAGCAATATGACGAGATCAAGGCAACCCTCGGAGCCGAGCCCATCGGCTCCCCTGAGAAGATCTGGCCGTGCGATATCAAGCTCGATAGAAACTCAAGTCCGTCGCCCGGCGTCAACATGGTGGATCTCAGCCACTCCATAGGCCAGCCAAAGTCCTCCTTTGGTGTCAACATGGCA
This sequence comes from Lolium rigidum, assembly GCF_022539505.1. Classification (NCBI taxonomy): domain Eukaryota; kingdom Viridiplantae; phylum Streptophyta; class Magnoliopsida; order Poales; family Poaceae; genus Lolium; species Lolium rigidum. Next base: position 239,300,236 of record NC_061511.1, on the reverse strand, counting down.
GGGATTGCAAGCCGCCATGGCAAAGACGAAGCGAGAGCGAGTCACTCCCGTGGCGACGATGAAGAGGAGGCCGATCCACGCGACCGGCCCCAAGATGATGGCAGGAGGTACCGCCAGCATGAGAGAAACAACGACAAGTACGAGCATCGCGCTAAAGGGAGGTCAAGGGAGCAAGACAACATGGACAGACATTGGAACTGTCCTTTCTTCAAACATTGCTGGGACTCAGGAATGAGCCGATTGCCGACAATCGAGAACTGCCCAGAATGCAAACAACACATGAAGAAAGCGAACGAGGTTTCAGTGTTCGAGCGTCTAAGACCTCTCCCACCTCGGAGCAAACGAGCTGAGTCATCTCAAGAAGAGGGCTTTGAGGAGTCAGGTGGAGAAGACGATAGGTATCACCGACCAAGGTGGTGCCCTGATGAACTCAGCCATTCTCAGAAGCGTAGCGTGCAGCGGCTGCGAAACCTGGAAGAAGCCGAGGCACAGTACCTGTACACGTTGAGAAAGGCACGGCCCGATTCGGCCGTGAAAATTCAGCGAACATTAGAGGCGAAGGCACGCCCGCCAAAAGAAGTATGGCGCCCTGAACAGGAAAAAGCCGATACACAGGCATCAGCTGATGCCGATGCAGAAGCATCGGCTGTTGTAAGCACAGTATCCAGGATCTCGTCAGAGATTTATGACCCAAGACGTGGTGAACATTTCTCCAGCGAATCACGTCGCCATAATAAGAGACCAAGAAGTTGTAAACCCTCGTTGGGCGATACAACAAAAGAGAGGCCGATTTTAGCAATCGGCCAGTATTATCCCCAACATACGCTTTGCTCCGTGTTCAACATTGACTTAGCGAGCGACGGGAAGCTGGGTTATGGGTTCACATCAGCTGACGAGCTAGAAGAGATTGAGGAAGTCAAGAGGGAGGTCAGAAAGATGTTAGACGCCTGGTGCATCAGGCCGCGCAGGTACACTGAATGGATTTCCAAGGTGATACTTATGAAGAGAAAGGATGGCCGATGGCGCGTCGCTATAAACGACCGGGACCTTAACAGTGCTACTCCGAAGGATGAATAGTCAGATCGGGTAAGCCGATCCCAGCAATCGGCTAAAATTATTCTCGCCACATGCGTCCACTGCTGTACTATTTAGCGTGATGAGTGGTGCGACAAGCTTGAATTAGCTGAAAAGCCGATATCTTCAATCACTTGAAAGATTCGGCTCGGGGGGCATATACCCAGGAAGAGCCGATTCATGAGATCAATCAGGCTAATAATAATAAAAGGAAAATTGAAAATTTTTAAGCATAGCCGATGCGCAGACATCGACTCAAGAGGCTTAGCGGTGCCAGCAGAAGCGTCAGTTTTGGTGACCAGAATTGCTTCTTTCTCATCGAAGACGCTAATGCTTGTCCAACTGGAGCAACTCTGGGGGCGCAACCCTGACCAGCGACAAGATCAGCGGGTTAAGGATGAACCCAACGAGGGGAGCATATCTCTTCTAGGACCATGAGGACAGCCGATGGTGAAGCAATCGGCTAATTCAAAACGTCCTCACCAGAAGTTGTATCAGCCTGCCAAAGATGATGAGCTGATCTGATCAGCGAGACGCAGGACCAGGACGGAAGAAGCTCGGGGGGCAGTTTGCCCTGAAGGATCCTTTGCTACAGGAAGCCGATTTTTTCGAAATCGACCGGCGCCGCGCCACAGCCTTGTCCGAGGAATGGTGTTGATGTCGCGAAATTATCGGCTTCCGCATGCAAGTCGATTGAGCGACAAGTTCGTAGCTCTATTGTAGACAACCGCTCGAAGCCAGGTTGCCGGCCCGCTAGACGGGCTGGTTAGAGGTGTTTCGTGATGCGAGCCGATGCGCGGTCGTCAACTTCGGTACAAGTGCGCGAAGTTGCCGGGTTGCCGGTTCAGCGAGTGCTATCGGAGGAATGTTGGCATGCAAGTCGGCCCCCGACATCGGCTGTCAACGGAAGGAAGGTGATCGACCGGTTGGCCCCGCATGATAGCTCTCTTAGACATGATCGAGCCCGGGTCCTCATCACCGTGTTCACCTCGGCCGAGGCTCGGGGGCAGCTCGCCCTTAAGATTTCTTGGTCCGAGGAGCCGATTTCGTTGGAATCGGCTTACTCTACATCACAACTCGTTTGGAAGATGGTGGATTGGTGCGAAGGGGCCACGTCATTTGAGGAGCTCGGGGCCGCTTGTTGCCGCGGAGAAGTAAGGCATCACAAGGACAGGTTACGGGCGAATAATGCCTCGTTCGCAAAAGTGTTAGCTTCAGCGATCGAGTTGATCCAACGACGATCCTAAGGATCTCCTGAAGGCAAAGAGGATCAGCTGGGATATGGAAGAGGAAGATACGGCGGAAGAATGTCGGAAATTTAAAGTTGATGAGAAGGTTGGACATTGTCTGAGGAGTTTGCCGCTAAGTCTAACATTTCCATTCAGGTGGATCTGCATTTCCAAGGTCTGGGGTTTGCACGATTGTGGTTTAGCCCTGTTTGGTCGAGGTTTGGAGATCCGGATGGACGTATCTCGGAATTTATCATGAGGGACCGATGCGCTGCCATCGGCTCATTGAGCGTTCACCGAGTCGGCAATCGGCAAAATCGATACGACGGACAATCGGCTGAATTATCATAAAGGGGATCGGCAAAATCAATTGGGGAAGTTCTTCATTGATAAACCAGATTTCATACATAGAAGAGCTGATTGCTCTCAAAAGGAAGTTAATAGGGGATACATTGCCCCGTCCACTATTGCTGGCCCTATACTAAGATCCTATCTAGGGGCCATTGCTGCCCTCATCGTCGTCATCGCCGTCATCGCCACTGTCGGCGCTGCTCCCTACCGGCTCATCATCGCTGCTCCAGCGGCCGCCAACGGGACCCTCATTGTCTTCATCCTCTTCGTCCGCGTCGTCGTCGCTATCGACGTCGCTGAGGTTCCCGGGCCAGAGGTGGCGGCGTTTGGCCGGAGGCTCGTCGGAGGAGGTGCTGTCCTCCTCCTCCTCCTCCTCCTCTTCTTCCCCCTCCTCCTCAAGAGAGGTGAGGTCACAAGAGAAACGGTCGTCGTCGCTCTCCTCCTCCGCTGTCCCGTCGACAAGGAAGCGGAGGTCGCTTTCCCCGTCGGTCAGGGACTTGTCGTCCTCTGACCAGAGGGAGAAGTCATGGCTAGACTCTTCCCCGGCCTCAATGGCGCGGCGGACGTTGTCCGCGTGAACCTCCGCCGGGTTCGGCTCCGGCGTCGGCTCGCGAGACGAAGAGGACCCAAGGGAAAGATCCGATGAGGTGGAGGAAGAGGAAGACATGGTGGCAGGGAAGGGTTTTTTTGGGAGTACTAATGCGAAGAGGGATGAAGAGGAGAACTGTTCGATGCGGTTAATAAAGGAGATGGGGATTTAATTTTCGAGCAGTTCTCAAGGACGTGGTGCCAAAACTGTCAAATCGTGCAGAGAAGTTGGGAAGGCAAGTTGTCATGATGAAACATATCGCGACGGTTCACGCTCTCGCCATGACATGACCCCTCGGAAGGAAAAAACAGAGTGGTTTTGAAATTACCATTATCAAAACCAGGGGGGCATGTGTTATCACCAGATTTTGGCCAGATCGCGAGGTGGGCCGCGGTCAAGATGGGCTTGGAAGATTACGCGTGGAAGATCTCTGAAGCGGCCTTGATTAGGGAATTTGGGCTATATTGCCCGTGTATCTTTAATTACCATAGATTGTATTTAGATTAAAGGTTAGAGTTTATCTCGTGCACGGTTTAGTGCACGCCCACATTAGAAAGTCCCCTGGACTATAAATATGTACCTAGGGTTTATGGAATAAACAACAACACAACGTTCACCCCAAAACAAACCAATCTCGGCGCATCGCCAACTCCTTCGTCTCGAGGGTTTCAATCGAGTAGCGACATGTCTGCCTAGATCGCATCTTGCGATCTAGGCGGCACAAGCTCCACGTTGTTCATGCGTTGCCCGTACTTGAAGCGTCTTTGATGGCGGGCAACGTAGTTATCATAGATGTGTTAGGGTTAGCATTGTTCTTCGTATAAACATGCTTACGTAGTGCAACCCTTGCATATCTAGCCGTCCTCATGCCTATCTCGGGCATGGGGGCGGCACCTCGCTTGTTCATCGTTTAGTAGATCTGATCCGTTACGATTGCTCCTTGCTCTGCAAGGATTAGTTTAATATCTGCAATAGTTAGGCCTTACAAAGGGGGAGGATCCGGTGGCATGTAGGGTGGCGTTCGCAAGTCCTAAACAGGATGTTCCGTGGATCAACTACATTGTTGGTTCTTTGGCCTTGTTTAGGATCGGCTTATGAGCACCGTGCGTGGCCGCGAGGCCCAACCTGGAGTAGGATGATCCGATTATGCGGTGAAAACCCTAAATCGTCGTAGATCTCATTAGCTTTATCTTGATCAAGCAGGATCACCAAGTATTCGTGCACCCCGCACGGATCATGGGTGGATCGGCTCTTTGAGCCGATTCACGGGATAACTCGAGAGCCGATCGAGGCTCGTATTTAACGTTTACGTGTATGCCATGCAGGAACTAAGCGAGGCATTCCCCATCACCTTCCCGACCAGGTATAGGTCAGGTGGCACGCCCTTGCACTTCGCATCGCCGCGTGTGACCGGAAGAGCATTGCGGGCCGTCGCTCGGAGGGGTCTCGGCCCAGCCGCGGCTCTAGGCTCTTCCCGGCTCTACTAGTGCCGACTGTCGCTGCCCGACGGTGGGTTTTGGCGGTCAACGGAATCATGGTGGAAGTTTCGGTTTGGACATAAAACCTCAATCTCTTATGAGAATATTAATCGTTGTTGAATGCTTAAGCATTAAAAGAGGAGTCCATTATCCGTTGTCTATGTTGTCCCGTATCAGTGTCTAAGTTGAAGAATGATCAAAAGCGAGAAATCCAATGCGAACTTTCTCCTTAGACCCTTGTACGAGCGGCATAGAGGTACCCCTTTGTGACACTTGGTTGAAACATATGCTATGCAATGATAATCTGTGTTAATCCAAGCTAATTAGGACAAGGTGCGGGCACTATTAGTATACTATGCATGAGGCTTGCAACTTGTAAGATGTAATGTACATAACTCATATGCTTTATTACTACCGTTGACAAAATTTTTTCATGTTTTCAAAACCAAAGCTCTAGCACAAATATAGCAATCGATGCTTTCCTCTTTGAAGGACCTTTCTTTTACTTTTATGTTGAGTCAGTTTACCTATTTCTCTCCACCTCAAGAAGCAAACACTTGTGTGAACTGTGCATTGATTCCTACATACTTGCATATTGCACTTGTTATATTACTTTACATTGACAATATCCATGAGATATACATGTTATAAGTTGAAAGCAACCGCTGAAACTTAATCTTCTTTTGTGTTGCTTCAATACCTTTACTTTGATTTATTGCTTTATGAGTTAACTCTTATGCAAGACTTATTGATGCTTGTCTTCAAGTACTATTCATGAAAAGTCTTGCTTTATGATTCATTTGTTTACTCATGTCATTACCATTGTTTTGATCGCTGCATTCATTACATATGCTTACAATAGTATGATCAAGGTTATGATGGCATGTCACTTCGTAAATTATCTTTGTTATCGTTTACTCGCTCGGGACGAGCAGTAACTAAGCTTGGGGATGCCGATACGTCTCCGACGTATCGATAATTTCTTATGTTCCATGTTACATTATTGATGATATCTACATGTTTTATACACATTATATGTCGTATTTATGCATTTTCCGGCACTAACCTATTAACAAGATGCCGAAGAGCCAGTTGTTGTTTTCTGTTGTTTTTGGTTTCAGAAATCCTAGTAAAGGAATATTCTCGGAATTGGACGAAATCAACGCCCAGGGTCCTATTTTTGCACGAAGCTTCCAGAAGACCGAGGGATAGACGAAGTGGGGCCACGAGGTGGCCGGACACCGAGGCGGCGCGGCCCAGGCCCTGGCCGCGCCGGCCTGTCGTCTGGGCCCCTCGTGACGCCCTTTGACCTGCCCTTCCGCCTACTTAAAGCCTCCGTGACGAAACCCCCAGTACCGAGAGCCACGATACGGAAAACCTTACTGAGGCGCCGCCGCCGCCAATCCCATCTCGGGGGATTTAGGAGATCGCCTCCGGCACCCTGCCGGAGAGGGGATTCATCTCCCGGAGGACTCTTCACCGCCATGGTCGCCTCCGGAGTGATGAGTGAGTAGTTCACCCCTGGACTATGGGTCCATAGCAGTAGCTAGATAGTTGTCTTCTCCTCATTGTGCTTCATTGTCGGATCTTGTGAGCTGCCTAACATGATCAAGATCATCTATCTGTAATACTATATGTTGTGTTTGTCGGGATCCGATGGATAGAGAATACTATGTTATGTTAATTATCAATCTATTACCTATGTGTTGTTTATGATCTTGCATGCTCTCCGTTATTAGTAGAGGCTCTAGCCAAGTTTTTGCTCTTAACTCCAAGAGGGAGTATTTATGCTCGATAGTGGGTTCATGCCTCCATTAAATCTGCGACAGTGACAGAAAGTTCTAAGGTTGTGGATGTGCTGTTGCCACTAGGGATAAAACATTGATGCTATGTCCGAGGATGTAGTTATTGATTACATTACGCACCATACTTAATGCAATTTTCTGTTGTTTTGCAACTTAATACCGGAAGGGGTTCGGATGATAACCTCGAAGGTGGACTTTTAGGCATAGATGCATGCTGGATAGCGGTCTATGTACTTTGTCGTAATGCCCAATTAAATCTCACAATACTTATCATATCATGTATGTGCATTGTTATGCCCTCTCTATTTGTCAATTGCCCGACTGTAATTTGTTCACCCAACATGCTTTTATCTTATGGGAGAGACACCTCTAGTGAACTCGTGGACCCCGGTCCTATTCTTTACATCGCATACAATCTACTACAATACTTGTTTTACTGTTTTCTCGCAAACAATCATCTTCCACACAATACGGTTAATCCTTTGTTACAGCAAGCCGGTGAGATTGACAACCTCACTGTTTCGTTGGGGCAAAGTACTTTGGTTGTGTTATGCAGGTTCCACATTGGCGCTGGAATCTCTGGTGTTGCGCCGCACTACATCCCGCCGCCATCAACCTTCAACGTGCTTCTTGACTCCTCCTGGTTCGATAAACCTTGGTTTCTTTCTGAGGGAAAACTTGCTGCTGTGCGCATCATACCTTCCTCTTGGGGTTCCCAACGAACGTGTGAGTTACACGCCATCAAGCACTCACACACCGGCAACAATGCTAGGAAATAGCTTAGTAGTCGGAGGATGTGAATACCTTTTACCTTACCTCCCCGGCAACGGCGCCAGAAAATAGCTTGATGTCTACTCACGCTTCTTTTCCTGTAGACGGTGTTGGGCCTCCAAGGGCAGAGGTTTGTAGAACAGCAGCAAGTTTTCCCTTAAGAGGAAGAGGTCAAAGATATCCCTCTCAAGCAACCCTGCAATCACGATACAAGAAGTCTCTTGTGTCCCCAACACACCCAATACACTTGTCAGATGTATAGGTGCACTAGTTCGGCGAAGAGATAGTAAAATACAAGTGGTATAGATGGTGGTAATATTGCAGGAAGTAAAGATGCAGTAAACGAACATGTAGCGTAACAATGAATAAACGGTGCCGTAAAATAGCTTGCCGGCGTGGGAGGCAATTCTCTGTGGTTTAAACAAGGCCTAAGGATCATACTTTCACTAGTGGACACTCTCAACATTGATCACATAACTGAATAAACAAATACTACTTTCTCTACACTCTCTTGTTGGATGACAAACACCATTCATTGTGTAGGGCTACAAGAGCACCTCAATGCCGGAGTTAACAAGATCCACAACATTCGATGTTCATATTTAAATAACCTTAGAGTGCATGATAGACCATTGCAATTATACCGAGTACTAACATAGCATGCACACTGTCACCATCAGGCTATGAAAGGGGGAATAGATCGCATCAATACTATCATAGTAATAATTAACTCCATAATCTACGAGAGATTACAATCATAACCTATGCCAAGTACTACATGATGCACACATTGTCACCATTACATCATGAAGGAGGAATAGAATACTTTAATAACATCACTAGAGTAGCACATAGATGATATTCAACTAGATCACAAAGCTCATGCTCACATAAAGATCATATGGGAGAGAGAAATGGACCACATAGCTATGGTACAGCCCTTAGCCTCGGGGGAGAACTACTCCCTCCTCATCATGGAGACAGCGATGGCGGTGAAGATGGCGGTGGAGATGCCTTCCGGGGGCACTTCCCCGTCCCGGCGGCGTGCCGGAACAGAGACTTCTGTCCCCCGAATCTTGGCTTCGCGATGGCGGCGGCTCTGGAACTTTTCTCGTATCGTGGCTTATTCTCCGAAGTTTTTAGGTCAGAACGGCTTAAATAGGCGAAGAGTCGGAGTCGGAGGGGGTCTGGAGGCTCCACACAACAGGGGGCGCCCCCCCCCTTCGGCCGCGTCGCCACCATGTGTGGTGGCCCTGGGCCTCTCCTCTGGCCCCTCTCCGGTGTTCTGGAAGCTTCGTGGAATTATAAGATACTGGGCGTTGATTTCGTCCAATTCCGAGAATATTTTCTTACTAGGATTTTGTTGACGTCAGAAACCCCCTGGCGGGCAGAGACGGGCAACACCGTAGAGCCGGGAACAACTAGGGCTGCGGCTGGCCCCAGTCCCTCAGAGCGACGGCCCGCAAAGCCTCCTGGTCGCACGCGCCGATGTTTATCACAAGGGCGTGCCACCCGACCTATACCTGGTCGGGAAGGTGTGGATGATGCTTCGCTTAGTTTCCTCGCAGGGCACACACGTAAACATTAAATACGAGCCTCGATCGGCTCTCGAGTTATCCCGTGAATCGGCTCAAAGAGCCGATCCACCCATGATTCGGACGGGGTGTCCGAATATATGGTGGTCCCGCTTGATCAAGATAAAGCTAATGAGATCCACGACGATCTAGGGTTTTCACCGCATAATTGGATCGTCCTACTCTAGGTTGGGCCTCGCGGCCACGCACGGTGATCGTAAGCCGATCCTAAACAAGGCCTAAAAACCAACACGAGGTTGATTCCCGGAACATCCTGCTTAGGGCCAACGAACGACACCCTACGTGCCGCTGGATCCTCCACCCCTTTGTAAGGCCTAACTATTGCAGATATTAAACTAATCCTTGTAAAACAAGGAGCAATCGTAACGGATCAGATCTACTAAACTATGATCAAGCGGGGTGCCGCCCCTACACCTAAGATAGGTGTAGGGCGGCTAGACATGCAAGGGTTGCACTACGAAAGCATGTAACATGAAGAACAATGCTAACCCTAACATGTCTAAGATAACTACGTTGCTCGCCATCAAAAACGCTTCGATACGAGCAACGCATGAACAACGTGGGCAGGCTAGTCTGCCTAGATCGCAAGATGCGATCTAGGCAGCATGATGCTTACCGGTAGAAACCCTCGAGACGAAGGAGTTGGCGATGTGCCGAGATTTGTTTGTGGTTGAACGTTGGTTGTTGTTTATTCCATAAACCCTAGATACATATTTATAGTCCAAATGGACTTTCTAACGTGGGCGTGCACTAAACCGTGCACGAGATAAACTCTAACTTTTAATCTAAATACACTCTATCGTAATTAAAGATACATGGGCAATCTAGCCCAAATTCTCCGAGCAAGGCCGCTTCAGAGATTTTCCACGTGTAACCTTCCAAGCCCATCTTGGTCGCGGCCCACCTCCTGATTCGGTCAAATTCTGGTGATAACACATGCCCCCCTGGTTTTGGAAATAACATTTCCAAAATCATTATGCTTTTCTTTCGTCGGGACATGTCGTGGCGCCTCGCCCCCTTTGACTTTATCACCGTCCTAAAACATTATCTTGATTGAAGGGATGTCTTCACTTAATTTTTGCCGGTAGCTAGAGTCAAGCACTCCCTGAAAGAGCCGATGGTACCACATCAGCCTCCAAAATATAACAGGAGCAGGGTCAACCTAGCCGCCCTCCCAAACGGTAACCTGCGCCCTTCATCTGAGAAACTTAGATCCCCAAATCGCCGCCCCGGTAGTGCTACGAATCTCAGATCTCAGCCGCACCGTCCCAATTCCTCAGCGCCCCCAATGGCGGAATCATCCAACGCTGACGCCATGGTCTCCGGTCTGAAGGTAATCTTCAACCTCCTCTCGCCATTCGACTTGACATGGGATTAATGGCAAACACCTGAATTAATGTCTTGCTCCGCTACTAATTTAGGTTTCAGACATTCTACTGCCACATCCTTCTCTCGCAAATTCGATGTGCCTCGGTCCTCGTTCTCCTGAGAGTCCTGCCCTGTTAATTTCGTGCGAAGCTAACAGAATCCCCTTTGTAAGCCAGAACCTAGATCTGACTTCCCGGGCCGACCGCCCGCGAGCCTGGCCTAATCCTCCCGAGGGTTGGGTGGCATGGTACAATAGAGTATCAAAATCCCACTATGCCACTTGGGAAACCATAGGGATAGCCGATGCCCTGTCATTATCATTATCTCCTCTTGAGAAGAATGAGAACATCCTGAAAACCATCGGCTACTTCTGGTCTGATGCACTAAACTGCTTCATGTTTGGTCATGTCCCTATGACCCCGACCCTGCTGGATGTGGCCATGATCACAGGACTAGACATTGCATCCCCCAGCCCTTCTGCATTCAAACTGCCAAGAGTCCCTTTCACTCTATCCTCTAAAAAAGAGTGTACCAGCTAGGGCGCCTATCTCAATCGTTATATGAAAACCAAAGGTCCCGTGACAGAGAGGGAGCACACAGCCTTCCTGAATTTCTGGCTGGAGCACTTCATATTCTGCGGCCCATCGCTTGCTCCCACCAAGAATTACCTCTCCCTGGCCTATGAACTTGCTAAAGGTACCCAACTCGGCCTAGGCAAACTATTTCTTGGAGAGATTTATCGATCCCTTCAACTGATGTCTGTCAAACTGTTCTCTCGTAAGACAGTTAAAACTGGCGGCCCCTGGTGGTTCATTCAGTTGTGGGCCCAATTATACTTCCAAAACCAAATCCCAGACTTCCCTTCGCTGACCACCTGCACCTTTCCCGATGTAAATGGAAAGGAAATTCGATAAACCAGCTACGGCCAAGCCCTGTATGGTCTCCCGGGCAGCAGGCTGATCCCCAAAGAAGCAGCGGGGTGGTTTAAGATTTTCTTCCAAGGTTTGGACAACCCCTTGTTCCACCCTTATACTGAATCGGCAAATTTTGAAAACCCAGTCTCTTTCCGATTGGATGACTTTGCCGATGACGCCAGCACACAGCACTTGTATTCCCTCATGATTCGTCCCTGCTTCCTCCCTGTTGGCATGAGCACCTCAAATCGGATCATCAAGCCCGGTTATGAGTGTTATCAACCAGTAATAGCAGCTCGACAGCTTGGCCTCGGACAGGTGCCTCCACACTTCTTCTTACACCACCTGACAGCAAGTAGAGCTGAACTGCCTGACATTCTCACTGCCCAAAGGTGTTACACTTTCTTTGACGCTTTGGCCATCCCAATTCCCCATAACCTCCGTTTCTCCTTCACTACCGATGGTTTTGAGACTTGGTGGTCTATGTGGAAGACCCACGTCTTCAGGAGGGCCCTAGGACCGCTGCTGAAAGAGCTTGACGCCGAGTATGATACCCCTGCAGACCAGGTACCGTCACTTAAGCATTTCTTGTAACTGCCTTATGGTGATCGTCTGTGACCTGACCCTTCCTCCTAACAGCAACAAGATGGTCCGGCTCCCACACAAGCCAACGGTTCCCCTTTCGTATTTCTTCCTCCGACACCGCGTGGTTCTTTTCTCGCGAGCTCGCCACCCCTGAAAAAAGTCATAATGCAGAGTCAGCCGATTTCACCGAAATCGGCTCCCAAGAGTAAAGCATCTTCAGGGCTAGTTGCCCCCCGAGCCTCGACTCAGGCGAGGACAGCAGTGAGGAAGGTGGCTGCCAGGAAGACCCTGAAGCGTAAAGCTCCGGCCCAAGAAAGCTTGCGTGTAAGTCGGTTCAGACCCTGCAGACGCTCGTCCGTTCTCAAAAATTCATTCGCAACATGCTTTGTGTTCTTTCCTACAGGCCTCCACTGAAGGAACTTCCAGCGGGGCCGAAGAAACCAGCCAGGGGGACTCGAGCTCGGGTAATTCCGAGAGGTCCACCACCCGGAGCCAGACGGCTTCACCAGCGCCGGCTTCCAAGAAAAGGTCGATCACTGAACCCCCTGCCCCCCAAGCCCCGACCAGATCGGGGTCACGCACGGAAACGCCGCTGCGTCAAAAGGGCTCGTAAGAACCCACGAGCCTCTTCATCAAGCCAGGAGGTCTCAAATGTAATTATCTTCTTGGTTATACTTCATGTTATCCCGTCGTCATTCGGATCGGCTAATCGCTTCCTCCTGCAGGCCACAGGAACTTCTAGCGGAGACGTTGAGGAGGTACCGAGGCCGTCCGCTACTCTGGACCTAGCTACCTCGACGATAGCGGCTGCCCAAGTGGCTGACCCACCTGCCCAAGTGGCTGACCCACCCGAGTCCACAGAAAAGCCGATTGTTACTGCGTCGACTGTTCCTCCTTCTTTGGGAGAGGTATGTCTCCCCTCCTTGGCTCCATCAACTCCCTCATTGCCTGCTAAACTCACTTTGTTTACCCCATCAGGGTTGTGATCTCTCGAGCTTGCTTACGTTCGACCCAGCATCCATCGAACCCGCTTCTTCCAAGGCAAGTGGAGAGCCGAACCCTAGTACGGTCCGTGGTCCACTCCAGCGTCTCAAAGACTTGCTTTCTGCCTCAACTGAGACTCTGATTGAAAATTCCGAGGAAGCCAAAGGCATCTTCGAGGATATCCAGCCTCATCTCCCTATGACCCTGCAAGTGGAGCTCTGGCCCGCTGTTACCTTGTCGGCCTTCAAGTCAAGGGTGCAAGCGGCTCGCCAAAGGATTACTCTTCGCCACTCCCAACTTCCGCTAAGAGCCGATATTGCCGAAAAGTGTCGATGGCTCAATGAGAAGAAGGCTGCTCTGGACGCCAAGACGGACACTTCTGCCACCCACGCCGAACTCAAGACCCTACGCAAGGAGCTGGAGAATCTTGAAGAGAAGGTAAGGGTGACCAAACAGCTCATCCAAGACAAGGAAGCCCTTGTTGCCCGTTCTCAAGACGAAGCAAGAGGCCTCACAGCCGATCTGAAGACCGATCTGGCTGAAATCCGTACCCTGAGCAATCAGCTGGTGACGGGTAAGGACGAGGATGACCAGGCTGAGATTGCTGAGGCTGAATCAGAGACAGATGATGTTTCGCCGAACTGGGTCTTGCTGTACTTGCTACATTTGTGCTTGCTAAGATTTTTTTTTACTGGCCGATGATTTTTCATCGGTTCCTGACATTTCCATACCCATGCGTCTGTCTGCTGATCAATTTTCCATCGGTTCCTGACATTTCCTTACCCATGCGTCTGTCTGCTGATCATATGCCTCCCCCGAGCCGAATCTGTCAGGTGACTGCAGATATTGGCTTTGCATTATGCCAAGGGACTGTACCCGTACGTCGGCTGCGTTGGGATTCATGTAGCCGACGTGGCTGCTGCTCGTTAGATCGCCGTTGAACTCAAGCAGATCGTGCGGTGAAAATAAACTTGGCCGACTCGCTAGATCGAAGCGCTCCATGAAGGTTTCGTAATATCCCTCGTGTAATCGCTAGAATCGGCCTCCATTTTGATCATCACCAGGACTTGGTGGCAGTGTCGGAGCCGGTTGCGTGGGTCGGCTCCTTCTTCATTCTTGCTATGAGAGCAGCTGCCTTCATCACTACCCCTACCAGAGCGGTACCCAAGTTCTACCACGTTGATGCTGAGCAAGTGTCCTGGTTGGCCCTGGGAGCGGGTTCTGTGGAAAGAGCCGATGAGTTCGGCTTAGAGGACTGCCTTGATTTCGTCGTTTTTCTTCGTGAACTCATCAGGCAGATCCTCGTCCTAGACCGGAGTGTCTTCCGCCATCTCGGATGTAGATGGCGATGTCGTGGATGTCGTCGACTGTCCCACCGGGCGTGCCAGAAATGTGTTGACGTCAGAAACCCCCTGGCGGGCAGAGACGGGCAACACCGTAGAGCCGGGAACAACTAGGGCTGCGGCTGGCCCCGGTCCCTCGGAGCGACGGCCCGCAAAGCCTCCCGGTCGCACGCGCCGATGTTTATCACAAGGGCGTGCCACCTGACCTATACCTCGGTCGGGAAGGTGTGGATGATGCCTCACTTAGTTTCCTGCAGGGCACACACGTAAACATTAAATACGAGCCTCGATCGGCTCTCGAGGTTATCCCGTGAATCGGCTCAAAGAGCCGATCCACCCATGATTCGGACGGGGTGTCCGAATATATGGTGGTCCTGCTTGATCAAGATAAAGCTAATGAGATCCACGACGATCTAGGGTTTTCACCGCATAATCGGATCGTCCTACTCTAGGTTGGGCCTCGCGGCCACGCACGGTGATCGTAAGCCGATCCTAAACAAGGCCTAAAAACCAACACGAGGTTGATTCCCGAACATCCTCGCTTAGGACCAACGAACGACACCCTACGTGCCGCTGGATCCTCCACCCCTTTGTAAGGCCTAACTATTGCGAGATATTAAACTAATCCTTGTAAAACAAGGAGCAATCGTAACGGATCAGATCTACTAAACTATGATCAAGCGGGTGCCGCCCCTACACCTAAGATAGGTGTAGGGCGGCTAGACATGCAAGGGTTGCACTACGAAAGCATGTAACATGAAGAACAATGCTAACCCTAACATGTCTAAGATAACTACGTTGCTCGCCATCAAAAACGCTTCGATACGAGCAACGCATGAACAACGTGGGCAGGCTTGTGCTGCCTAGATCGCAAGATGCGATCTAGGCAGCATGATGCTTACCGGTAGAAACCCTCGAGACGAAGGAGTTGGCGATGCGCCGAGATTTGTTTGTGGTTGAACGTTGGTTGTTGTTTATTCCATAAACCCTAGATACATACTTATAGTCCAGCGGACTTTCTAACGTGGGTGTGCACTAAACCGTGCACGAGATAAACTCTAACTTTTAATCTAAATACACTCTATCGTAATTAAAGATACATGGGCAATCTAGCCCAAATTCTCCGAGCAAGGCCGCTTCAGAGATTTTCCACGTGTAACCTTCCAAGCCCATCTTGGTCGCGGCCCACCTCCTGATTCGGTCAAATTCTGGTGATAACAGATTTCTGAAACCAAAAACAGCAGAAAACAGGAACTGGCACTTCGGCATCTCGTCAATAGGTTAGTTCCGGAAAATGCATAAATATGACATATAATGTGTATAAAACATGTGAGTATCATCATAAAAGTAGCATCGGACATAAGAAATTATAGATACGTTTGAGACGTATCACACGGCTTATCGATAAGATGTACACCCTGCAGGGGTTGCCCAAATGTACCCACACGCACGATCAACCCACTTGCGACAGGTGGATATCACAACTCGCACTCTCCTTCACGACAACAATGTCCAGGAAGCCACCTAACTAAGTTGAACCTGAATCGAAGTTCGGCCGTATCTCCGAAGCGGACTTAGCTATTGCGAGGACGGCTTCCGAGGGTCAAAACACACACTGGGGCGAATGACCCGCTTCAGCATGCGATAAACACACGTGCCGCACCTATATGTGCATACCAGAAACAAGGGATACAAGGCACCCAGGGACTTCCCAAAGTAAATAAGTAGCATGCTGGCATGCACGCAAATAACAAATGGTAAAACATTGCAACTAGTTGTGGCCACTGGACAAAGTTGTAGATTCCGGCAGTGGTCGAGGGGACACCCAAAACCATACCCACGTGTGGTTAGAGCGCTCAGTCTCGGAACAGATAACAAGAACTCGGATCCTAGGGGACATTAGTGAGTCAAAGTTCCGATGCTTTCGCAAATGGGCTCACAGATGCCTCTGCTTACCATTTTAGTTGTTAACAATAAGTAAAGCATAATTATCTCCAACAAATATATATCCATAAACCATGTGTCATGATTCCCCAACAGATAATCCGATAAGATAACAACAACGGTAACAAGATAAGACAACACTAGCATGCACTACGACTCGCAAGGCAGACCCGATAACCAAACAATAGCTGTAGGAGGTGATGGTGGCAATATGGGCTGCTTGAGGTAACAAGTGGATAGGACACGTGACAAGAACGCAACTTAAGGCTAGCATGAGGGAGAAGGCAAAATAAAATATGTGAGCGACTTCTGCAGGGGCAGAAGTATAGGGAAATGCTTGCCTGTTAAAGCTTGCCGAGGGACATCCGGAGATCTTGTCGTATCTCACAACACCACTTCGCGATCCTATCCGGGAAGAAGCAAATGCTGGAACACACAACGTATGCAAGTCTTACTACTACGGATAAAGAAGATCCAGCATGATCAATATGATATGCATGACATGGCAATTATGATAGGATGCAACTTATCCAATTTAAGCGGAGTTGGAACCCCGGACAAACAATTAGGGTTGAAGTTGCATTTCTATCGGCAAGGTTAAGTGTTGATTAGCATGGCACAACATGACAGGGGTGAGCGACTTCAATATTAAACGGAGCAGGGAAACCTAGTCGGTGTTCCGAAATACTCCGCATATATGTTAGGTGTACATGCACGACTATCAACGCGCAAGATGATGCGAGATGCAAACATGCATATAGATGGCATATTCATGTTCCTCACATTTTTCTGATCATAAAACATACAAAATATATTTTATTCCGAGTTATGGTTTGAGAGATAACTTTTGAAGTTTAAAACATTTTCAGAGAACAAAGAGAAGTGGCAGCTGTGGTGACCCTGCATACCACTGCATGTTGTAGTATGCCAGTCGTTGATATAACATTCACGAAGTACCATTCCGCAAATATTACATCCCTCAGAGTAGTACAACAGAACATAGCAGGGTCCATAACTCATTCATTGATTATTACAACTATCATACACATGTCACCTTGGAGCTCCTCTTGGGTCCTAAGAGGAATACTCCTGGGTTCGAGGTGAACCCAACTTAACTTACAATACAAGAGTCTCATTAAACTAAACATTTATTTCATCGAGCAGCTAAATACTAAGAGTTCGGGCTGCTCGGTTACTACTATTATCGGATATCTCTAGGCTTGATCTCCTCCGGAAGCCTCCCCGGATCCGTAGACGATGATGTAGTCTACTCCTTCAACACCTCCTGAGAGGTATGGTTCCTCGTAGCCAATGATCTCGGCTCCTTCATTGTTGTCGTAGTCCTCTTCCAGATGATTCAGACAATCTAAGCATGGGATTTAAGAGTGGTATGAGTACGAGCGTACTCAACAAGTTCATTATAGATAAGAGGTGTTTAATCCACTAGCTACGATATTAGACCAGAAAGTCTAATATCAATGCAAGTTTTGATAAACATTTCTTCAAGAGATTGCTTTTATTTCAAAGAGCTATGTCCGTCGACCTTCACCGGTTTACTAGAACTTCATGGAGCTCCTTTCCGGCCGCGTTCGCAGTTCCTTATCCCGGAACAGGGAGTGACAGGTCACGGTTCTTTACACTCGCAGAGGTGTGTTGCTTTACCCATAATAGATCTTAACCTTGGTGCCAACCGGGCAGCTTTCCCGTCCACACTTCCTTCTGTGTGAGGCCCGGTATAAGGTCTAGCCAATCATGTTCCTCCGCTACCTCGCACACCCACCCTTTGTTGCATACCCCGACCCTGGGTCCTCGTCGGTCCTCTTATACCAATTAAGGATGGACCCCGACCACGACAACAGTTTGGGACTCGTTAACCAAACTCCTTCGCCGTAGCTGCAACCCATCATAGACCACTTACCGTGGGGAATTAGAATGGGATCCCCACCCCACCGCTTTCCCAACCTGGGTCAAGTGTCTACGGTAAGCGCATCCGTTGATGTACGAGAAGTGGAAACACTTTTGACTACTCCATCCCACTCCAGATCTTATGGTTAACACGGGTATTACGGCACAAGAATCACTGGCGACATTTGTTGTTTAATCCTAGATGGATATTAACCCTTGCAATGGAACCTCCACCATATCAACACAATCCATGGTTCCATTGCCCACCACATAGTCATATTCATAGTTATGAAAGTACTGGTTTTGGTTTTTATGCAATAGTGATAACCATAATACTTTGCAAGTAATTTGCTAGAAATACTCAAATGACATGAGCAAGTGATGAACTTGCCTGAACACTGCAAAGTTTTGCAGTTGGAAGGTGTGGACTGACCCTGGTCCTCTGGTTCTGAAAAATAGCATCATTGTTCGATAAGGGCAATGGTTAAAGAAGCAATTATGCATGATTCCATTTTTAGGGTTTGTTCCCCCCTTCCGATGTCGTTATTATTTCATGTAAGAGGTTAATACTAAGAGTAATTTAGGGATACTTGATTTAAAGTAAAATACAACCTTGAAATGTTGTCAAGGTGTTTTTAAAGTCCAAATGCATTAATGGACTTATTTTCATTATTGAAAATAATATGTGTGATTTCAATCATTATTTAAATCATCAAATTAAGACTTATTCTTCTTTGTCTTCAAAAATTTTCTTTGATATTTTATTTAAATAGAGAATTTTATGCTGATTAATTTTCATATTTTTACTTATTTTTTTAGAGCTGTATTTTATTTTCTAAAATTCTTGGAAATTCTCATGTAAATGGGTATTTTGGAAATGTCCAAAATACCCTCGAGCCCACCCGTCGAGCGGCCGAGCTGGTTAGGTTGGACCAGCCCACCGGGCTCGGTCCAACCGACCCGCCGCGTCGTCTTCTCGCTGTGTCCTAACCCTAATTCCCCTTTCGGCTCCCGCGACGCCGAAATCGCCTCCGCCGTCGCCGCCTTAATCTGGCCGTCTCCGGCCATCGCTGGCGACGAGATGGTGCGGATCTGGACCGCCTCTCGACGGTGGACATGGTGGTCCGCGTCGATCTGACGCTTACGTCCTCGTTCGCTCGCCATCGACTCTCCCGTGCGCCTGGCTTGTGGCGTCCGCCGCCACCGCGCGTTGGAGATGCCGTGGACCTTCCTCCTGGCGCTCCCCTGGGCGCGTGGTGCTGCGCTGGGGTGCTGTGGTGGTCGCCGTGGCTTGGCTTGGCCAGGCCAAGTGCCGTCGTGTGCACTGGCGTGCGCCGCCGTGGCCGCCGTGGTTGTGTCGACCACCTCCTCCCCGGTATGTGCTCCTCCTTCTCCTCTGCTACCTGTTCTACCTCTTCTCCTTCCTCTGGATGCCCTGGCATCCACCCGATTGTGCTGCTACTTCTACACCTATGTGCTCGCCGCTCGTGCTTGCCGTGAATGCGTGTATGCTCGTTGTGCTCTCCGCCGTTGCCATGGATCCTAGCTGATGTGATATGCCGCCGCCATGCGTATGCTCGTCGTTGTGCATATGCTCGCTTCGTGTGTGTTGCTCTTCCCTATATCTTGTTGTTGTAACTCTCGAGCTCTTGCTCAAGAGAAAATTGTGATGCTTATGCTCTATTAAATTGTTCCCGCCGTTGCTATGTGGATCCCGCCTCTCCCGTGTGTGCATTTCCTTGCCCCCGGCTTGATCATGATGCATGATCCTTACATTATGCAAGTGCCGTTGCCCCGGGTGTGATGTGTATAGGGTCTGTGAATCTTGGAAATGATCAATTGAGCATGGTCATGTTGACTAAATAACACCATCCCTTAATAGTGTGCTTCCGGATACAATTGTATTTAATTTATTTACTTATCCGTGATGCAATTATTTATGAGATGTGGCTATATAGTTGATCCGGCTAAATGTGTGGTTGCTAGGCTTGGCTCTAGCATGTCTTAGCATGCTCTAGCAAGCTTCCGATGATCATATGATCATCGCTTGCTTGTAAAAGCTGCCGTGTTACGACTCGTGCCTCTCTATCGCTCATCTTTGTGTCCGTGTGACACCAAAATCAGTACCGATGCATGCTTTTGCTTGCTCAAGCGAGCTTGTCGATGCTTGCAATGATCCATTGGATCAGCTGCAAGGCTCTGGTGCTTTGATTACTTGTATGATTCACTTATCTGTATTACCTGGATTTGCTAAAATGGATAAGTGATGTGATCTACCTTGCAATGATGATCATATTAATTAAATTAACTAGGGCTAGTTGGATGACAACCACTGGTTGGTACCCTAGCCCTCTACTGAGCCCTACTGGGTGATGATGTGGTGGCTTAAGGTTTTGGTTATGGGTTGAGGTGGCCCTGGCAGCTCCTTGATGCTGTCATGGGTAGCTCCCCCTCTCTGTGGCTTGTTGTGGCTTTGTGAATATATCTCTGGGCAATCCATGTTGAATTTCTAGTGCTCTTTGCTGTTGATAAACTAGAATAGGCACAAGTGCCTATCTACCTGATGGTTAGCAAACCATGTAGTGCTAGGTGAGTTGGGTAGGCTAGCTGTGAATCTTTTCCTTCCTGGATGCTTTGGTTTATCTCAGTGTTAATACAGTGGGTTTGACCATTTCTTCCCTGGGATGATTTCTTCTGGCTTAATTCCCTCTTTGCCAGCATCAAATGGTTTGATCACCAAATGATGATGCACACAGGGTAACCATTCCCTCTGGCTTGTGTATATTTATGCACATGCTTATTTATGAGCAAAACAGAGTTTTGCTCAGTGTTGATCTTGTTTATACCTCACTCCAGCCTCCTAGATGATTTGTTGATGTAGAGGTTTTGCTTCTGTGATGATCTTGTGGTTGGTTTACTTGCCCTCGCTCCTCCTGGTGATCCGGTGGGGCTTGATTCGATCGTTGTGGTGAGTTAGCGCGATTGAACGACAGTGGCTCGTTCTTGTGTTCTTGTGTTCTTGTGTTCTTACCAGTGAAGCCTGTCGATGGCTGAATCAAATGGCTAGGGTTTGGCTTGGAAAAGCTTTTATATGCCCAGCCATTGCATCTCTGATCGACAGCTTGGCCTGGTCATCTTGGTGACTCTCCCTGGCTGTGTATGTGCTGGTGGACATGCACACTGCCTTGTGAGCTGCCTGTGTGGTTCCTGGTTGGAACTTGGTCCATTTGGTGGATCAGCTCGGCTGATCTTGATAATATCCTCTCAACTTCTCATTTTATTGCTAACCTGCCAAGTGGCAATGCCACTTGGCATAACACTTGTCTTTGGTCTTTGTTTGTGTGATTACAGGGATCAACAATTGATCAAAATGAACATGGAGTTCATCAAATCCAAGATCAAGTGAAGATGATCTTGTAGTATTTAGACTAGGTCATTACTTGTACTTTTCTTTTTATTCTCTTTTATTTATCAATTTCCCAATTCTTGTAATGTGTTGTAATATTCATTTATTTCCATTATGAATATTGTAATGACAATGTAAATTGTGTGATGATCAATAAAGCTCAAGGTTTTCTCTAATGAGCTTTACTTTACTTTACTTGCTTACATTGTTTATAATTTATATTTTACTTAATGAATTTCCTCACAATTCAATATTTAGGGTAATTGTTTAATATTTGAATTTGGAATTCAAATTCATCATTGGTTTAAATTCAACCATGTCACTTTATTTAGAATTCAATCATGCAAACTCTCCCCTCTCTTCTCGAAACCCTAAACTAGTGGAGTGAGTTGCAAGTTTGTCGCACTCTCGAAACCCTAACCCCGTAAGGTGTCGAGAGAGAAACTTGTCCCCCTTCGATGCAGCTTTTGTTTAAAAGCGCGAAATTTCCCTGAATTTACTATGCAATGCACATCCCTTTCTAAAATCTACCCCTCGATTGTCTCTAAACCTCGGGACATTACAGCCTTTCCCTTAAAGAAAACTTCGTCCCGAAGTTGTGGTTGTAATACCCGAACAGTCTCGGGGTATGTTTTCCTCAGGTCTTCCTCTTTTTCCCAGGTGGCTTCCCTTTCGGGGTGATGCTTCCATTGTATCTTGCAATACTTGATCGCTTTATTTCTGAGTTGTTTCCAGCTTTTCTCGAGAATCTTGGCTGGCTTCTCGATGTATATCAAGTCTGGTTGTAACTCGAGCTCGTCAGGTGATATTGGTTCATTTGGGGTCTTCAAACACTTTCTGAGTTGCGACACATGGAATACATTGTGAACTTGTGCTAGCCTTCCAGGTAGATCCAATTCAAAGGCTAAACCTCGATTCTGACTCAGTATCTTGAAAGGTCCGATATATCTAGGACTGAGTTTTCCTTTTACTCCAAACTTCTGGAGTCCTTTCATCGGGCTCACCTTAAGGTATACCATGTCTCCAATTTGTGGCTCCCATGTTCTTCTCTTCTGATCTGCGTGACTCTTTTGCCGGCTCTAGGGTATCTTCAGTCTATCTCTTATAATGTCAATGATTTGTTGTTTTTCCTTGACATAATCAGGGTTAAACTCCTTGCTTGCTCCAGCTTCATACCAACATATCGGTGATCTACACTTTCTTCCATAGAGAGCTTCAAATGGTGCCATCTTGATGCTGCTTTGATAGCTATTATTGTATGAAAACT
Organism: Lolium rigidum; assembly: GCF_022539505.1. NCBI lineage: Eukaryota > Viridiplantae > Streptophyta > Magnoliopsida > Poales > Poaceae > Lolium > Lolium rigidum. Next base: position 239,277,628 of record NC_061511.1, on the reverse strand, counting down.
CGCTAGTGGTAAGTGCTCCTCCCATGATCCTCCGAAGTCTAGGGCACAAGCCCTAAGCATATCCTCTAAGATCTGGTTGGTTCTCTCGGTTTGTCCACCTGTCTGGGGATGATAAGCGGTACTATAGTCTAACTTGGATCCTAAAGCTTCGTGTAGTTGCTTCCGAATGCCGATGTGAACACGGATCCTCGATCCGATACTATCTTCTTAGGCACTCCATGCTTACTCACGATCTCTTTGATGTAAAGATCGATAAGTTTCTCTCCTTTATCCTGCTGGTTTACCGCTAAAAAGTGTGCACTTTTCGTCAACCGGTCCACGATTACCCATATCATGTCCTTCTTTTTGTTAGTCATGGGTAGTCCGGTGATGAAATCCATCCCTATTTCTTCCCATTTCCACTCCGGAATAGGTAAAGGTTGTAACTTCTCTGCCGGACTCTGGTGTTCAGCCTTCACTCTCTGGCAGGTATGGCATTCTGCCACATATTGTGCTATCTCCCTCTTCATGTTATTCCACCAAAATAGTTCTTTTAAGTCCATGTACATCTTTGTAATTCCCGGATGTATGGAATATGGTGTTTGATGAGCTTCCCGGAGTATTACTTCCTTAATTTCAGCAATATCCGGAACGCAAATCCTTCTCTGGAACCATAATGATCCAGATTCTCCGCGGTGAAATTCTGATGGTCTTCCCTCATCTATTCTTCTCATCTCCTCCACGATGAATGGATCGTCCATTTGACCCATCATTATCTCATTCTTCAAATTGACATTCAACTCATCGGCTACTTGCAACGCCGATAATCCTTCATGGGCTTCCTTCTCCCAAAGTTGTATTTGGGCTTGGCTTATTTCCTTCCTCAACTCCGGTGATATTTCTTATTCTACTCCTCCGGTGCTCTTCCTACTCAGGGCATCTGCTACAACATTAGCCTTCCCTGGAGTGTAATTGATTGTCAGGTCATAATCCTTAATCAATTCTAGCCATCTTTTCTGTCTCATGTTGAGTTCCTTCTGAGTGAAGAAATATTTGAGGCTTTTATGATTTGTATAGAGCTCACACTTGGCTCCATAGAGAAAATGTCTCCAAGTTTTGAGTGCAAATACAACTGCTGCTAATTCCAAGTCATGTGTTGGATAGTTCACTTCATGAGGTCTGAGTTGCCTCGATCCATAAGATATCACTTTCCGATCTTGCATGAGTACACAACCCAATCCATGTTTGGATGCGTCACAGTACACGGTGTAGTCCTTGCCAACTTCTGGAACTGCTAACACCGGTGCTGTGGTAAGTTTCTCTTTTAGAGTCTGGAAACTTTTCTCACACTCATCAGACCATGCAAAGGGTGTATTCTTCCTTAACAGCTTCGTCATTGGTCCTGCTATTTTGGAGAATCCTTCAATGAACCTCCGGTAATATCCTGCCATTCCGAGGAATCCTCGGATTTTCTTGACAGTCTTGGGTGCTTCCCATTCTAGAACCGTCGCTACCTTACTCGGGTTGACAGCGATTCCATCTTTGCTAATGACATGACCAAGAAATTCCACTTGATCTAGCCAAAATTCACACTTACTAAGTTTGGCATAAAGTTGATGTTCCCTTAGTGTTTGCAACACTAACCTCAAATGTTCGGCATGTTCTACCTTGTTCTTGGAATATATCGAATATCATCGATAAATACGATGACAAACTTGTCTAGATATGGCATGAAGATCTTATTCATGAGATTCATGAATATTGCTGGGGCATTGGTTAATCCAAATGGCACTACAAGATATTCATGATGTCCATATCTTGAAACAAAGGCAGTTTTCGAAACGTCTTCCTTCTTGATCTTTATCTGGTGATAACCGGATCTTAGATCAATCTTGGAAAAGACTCCCGCTCCTCTAACTTGATCAAATAGATCCTGTATTCTTGGAAGTGGATACTTGTTCTTGATTGTGACGTTGTTCAGATTCCTGTAGTCTCCGCACATCCTTCTTCCTCCATCCCTTTTATCTACGAAGATCACAGGTGATCCCCATGGTGAAACACTTTCTTGAATGAATCCTTTCTGTTCCAAATCATCCAGCTTGCTCCTTAAGTTCTTTCAACTCCTTGGGCCCCATCTTGTATGGTGCCTTAGCAATTGAGTCTGTTCTGGGATTAGGTCGATAGTGAATTCTATCTCCCTATCTGGTGGCATACCAGGTAATTCCGCAGGAAATACATCCTGGAATTCATTTACTACAGGTATATCCTCTAACTTCACCTCTTTCATACTGTTTAGCTGTAGCTCAACTTCGATCTGGGTATGTTTGTCTCCTTGGTAGAGCATTCTACTTCCATCGGGGCTTTTCAAAGACACCGTCTTGCTCACACAGTCGATCAATGCTCCATTAGCTTCCAACCAGTTCATACCAAGAATGACATCAATGTCCTTCATTGGTAGAATGAACAGGTCCGCGTCAAACGCGCACTTATTGATCATGATGACTTGTTTTTGTTTGGTATGGGTTACTACTATCGTTCCCCCCGCAGAAAGTATGGTTATGGGTGTATCTAACTTAGTGCAACTAATCCCATGTTTGATGATGAATTGTTGAGAAATGAATGATGTATTTGCACCAGTATCAAAAAGTACTTTGCCAGGATGAGTAAGTATCTGGAGCGTACCTATCACCGCCTGATCGGAGTTGACCACCTCCTCCAGACTAGTGCAGTTCAGCTTGCCGAAGGGCTTCTTATTCTTCCAGCTCCCTCCGGTGTTTCCTCGATTTCCTCCTCCTCCGATTGACCTCCTCCGAGTGTTTCTCTTGGGACGAGTCCTTCAAGCATGTGCCCCTCCCGGCGACAACCAAAGCATATAATCTTTGGCTTCTTACAATCTTTCGCGACATGTCCTTTGAATCCACAGGAATGGCATATAATCCGATTTGCAGATCGATATCCTTGGTTCCTCCTCTCGGTTGTTGTTGTTGTTGTTGTACCGTGGCTTGAAACTCAAGCTCGGTATTGGGCTTGTTACTAACAAACCTCTTAGGCTCAAACTTGGCCTTCTTCCTCTTCTCTTCTTGCAGCTTGTTTGAAGTCATCCTCAAGAGTGATGGCTGCATCCACCAACTCTTGGAATTCCGTTGCTCTCATCATACGTAGTTGTACCTTGAACTGGGGACTTAACCCCTTCAGAAACCTCTTCTTTTTCTTGTCCTCGGTGTTGACTTCTTCAACAGCGTACCGGGACAGTTTAGAGAACTCCCTGACATAGGTCAGGATTGCCTTGTCCTTCTGCTCGAGACTTTCAAATTCTCGACGCTTCAGCTCCACTATACTTTCAGGGACATTAGATTCCCTGAACTTCCTTGCGAACTCCTCCCAGGTGAATACCTTTCCCGCCGAATAAATGGCTACAATATTATCCCACCATGATGCGGCGGGTCCACACAACAGATGTGTAGCATAACGGACCTTCTCCTGGTCATTACATCCAACGGTATTGAGCTTTCACTCAGTATCCATAAGCCAATCTTCCGCGTCCATCGGCTCGGGCGCGTATGCAAAAGATATGGGCTTGGTGTTCTGGAAGTCTGCTAAGGTGACTCCCTGATTCTCGGGTCTCTCTACCCGGTTCTGCTGCAGCAAATGTTGGAAGAATTTGTTCTGCTGCTCCAGTGTTACACGCTGTCTCTCCTCTACCAGCTGCATGTACTGAATAAAATTTTGTTGCGTCATGGGTGGTGGTGGTGGAAACTGATTCCTGGCTGCTTCGTCAGCCTCCTCCTTTTGTTTTGCTTCGCGCTCCATGCGTTGCGCTTCGGTCTCCTCTCCTAACGCTCCCGACATAACCCCCTAGTTCCGCAACACAAGATGATACTCATAGTTACTCCATGCGCAAGTTTTCTGAGCTCAACATTGTGCACAGAACTAGTCACGCAATGGAAATCAAGAAGCAAATCCAAATCATACAAAACATATACCATATATTTACATACATAAGTGGTCTTATTACAATACTCAAGTCGATGTGAGTATGCAAACTCACTTATTAAAGTATATATAAAAATTTCTACAAAATATTACACTCTACAATACACGTGGTACTTGTGTATTGTAGCTTGACTTCTCTTGGTAGACTCTAGTCGATCTTCACTCCCGATACATTCCAGGCTTCCATCCGGTCGAACGTGTCATTCTCCTGACAAAACCTGGAACATAAGGTCTCCCCGTTGGCTGATAGTCGGAATCCGATGATGATCCTAGGGCGAAATCAGTGTTCACAAACTGATCATTCAGTGCATCGTAATCCACCCAACGGGTGTACTCCCCTTACCTACACCATAGGTATTTCCTATATTCGTATCCGACCCAACCTGTGTCGGATACCCTCCAACTTCCTCCTCATTCCACGGATAACTCTGGTGCTGGGACGTGGCATCTTCATTCATCTCCCCATCATAATACGCTGTGGTACTATGAGTTCCGATATCCGATCCCCAACGCCAACCCCCGGAATTCTCGATAGGAGTCTCGAACGCCGGTTGTTTCCGGATTCCTCTCCGCCTTCGTATCCCCCATAGGAACTACCCGTATAGTTCCCAGTGTAACAGGTGTAGGTTCACGTGCAAGTGGATCAATACCGATGTAGTCACCAGCTGAATAAACCGGTGTGTGCACCACATTCTCCATAGGTTCTTTCCCCTACTCTCCTCCTTGGGTTCGGTGAATTCCTCAAGCATCATATCAATTGCTCCTATCGGATGATGATTCAACCGAAAGAGTAATGATATGAAGTTACTGCTATTGTCCATGTATTTGGTCTGCTTCGGCTGGTTTGCTTTTGGCATATTTGAAATGGTTCAGCATGGGATCATTGTCCTCCTCCATATGAGGAATGTGTGTAAATTCGGAACCCATAAGCTCTTTCATCTTATGCTCCCGGATATCGGTTATGGCTCTCATAATGAGCTATATGGTAAGCTGTGTTGGTTGTCCTTGCTTCCCAGACTGGCATGACTACGCTCATTCCCAAAGATTCGGGAAGTCGCAGTCCTACCCTGCACTTGGCCAATACCGGACCATCACAGAACATGTATTTCTTTACTGGAATCTGGGGATCGCACCCAAATTCCAGTAACATGGCTCGTAGGATATCTGCAAGTCCTCCTTGGTACTCGTTTAGTGTGGAATCCATAACTTTCACGTTTCTTCCCGGTCGTGAACTTGCCATGTTGGCTGTAGAAATAGAAAGATTTATAAGATTAGTAATAATGCATCATAATAGAGATAATAAAGAATTATCGCACTAAAAGATATGATTGTTGTATTCTCAATTGAATATACACCATATTTTTAGAGAATTCTTTATTAGTCCTATTTGACTCCTAACGTTTGGTCCCATTTACTAGGTTCCAACCTAAGGTCAAAGCTTTTGCTCGATACCAACCGTGGTGACCCCGCATACCACCGCATGTTGTAGTATGCCGAGTCATTGATATAACATTCACGAAGTACCATTCCGCAAATATTACATCCCTCGAGTAGTACAACGAACATAGCAGTGGTCCATAACTCATTCATTGATTATTACAACTATCATACACATGTCACCTTGGAGCTCCTCTTGGGTCCTAAGAGGAATACTCCTGGGTTCGAGGTGAACCCAACTTAACTTACAATACAAGAGTCTCATTAAACTAAACATTTATTTCATCGAGCAGACTAAATACTAAGAGTTCGGGCTGCTCGGTTACTACTATTATCGGATATCTCTAGGCTTGATCTCCTCCGAAGCCTCCCGGATCCGTAGACGATGATGTAGTCTACTCCTTCAACACCTCCTGAGAGGTCTGGTTCCTCGTAGCCAATGATCTCGGCTCCTTCATTGTTGTCGTAGTCCTCTTCCAGATGATTCAGACAATCTAAGCATGGGATTTAAGAGTGGTATGAGTACGAGCGTACTCAACAAGTTCATTATAGATAAGAGGTGTTTAATGCACTAGCTACGATATTAGACCAGAAAGTCTAATATCAATGCAAGTTTTGATAAACATTTCTTCAAGAGATTGCTTTTATTTCAAAGAGCTATGTCCGTCGACCTTCACCGGTTTACTAGAACTTCATGGAGCTCCTTTCCGGCCGCGTTCGCAGCTTCCTTATCCCGAACAGGGAGTGACAGTCACGGCTCTTACACTCTGCAGAGGTGTGTTGCTTTACCCATAAGAGATCTTAACCTTGGTGCCAACCGAGCAGCTTTCCCGTCCACACTTCCTTCGGTGTGAGGCCCGGCATAAGGTCTAGCCAATCATGTTCCTCCGCTACCTCGCACACCCACCCTTTGTTGCATACCCCGACCCTGGGTCCTCGTCGGTCCTCTTATACCAATTAAGGATGGACCCCGACCACGACAACAGCTTTGGGACTCGTTAACCAAACTCCTTCGCCGTAGCCGCAACCCATCATAGACCACTTACCGTGGGGAATTAGAATGGGATGCCCACCCCACCGCTTGCCCAACCTGGGTCAAGTGTCTACGGTAAGCGCATCCGTTGATGTACGAGAGGTGGAAACACTTTTGACTACTCCGTCCCACTCCAGATCTTATGGTTAACACGGGTATTACGGCACAAGAATCACTCTGGCGACATTTGTTGTTTAATCCTAGATGGATATTAACCCTTGCAATGGAACCTCCACCATATCAACACAATCCATGGTTCCATTGCCCACCACATAGTCATATTCATAGTTATGAAAGTAGTGGTTTTGGTTTTTATGCAATAGTGATAACCATAATACTTTGCAAGTAATTTGCTAGAAATACTCAAATGACATGAGCAAGTGATGAACTTGCTCGAACACCGCAAAGTTTTGCGGTTGGAAGGTGTGGACTGACCCTGGTCCTCTCGGTTCTGAAAAATAGCATCATTGTCCGATAAGGGCAATGGTTAAAGAAGCAATTATGCATGATTCCATTTTTAGGGTTTGTTCCCCCCTTCCGATGTCGTTATTATTTCATGTAAGAGGTTAATACTAAGAGTAATTTAGGGATACTTGATTTAAAGTAAAATACAACCTTGAAATGTTGTCAAGGTGTTTTTAAAGTCCAAATGCATTAATGGACTTATTTTCATTATTGAAAATAATATGTGTGATTTCAATCATTATTTAAATCATCAAATTAAGACTTATTCTTCTTTGTCTTCAAAAATTTTCTTTGATATTTTATTTAAATAGAGAATTTTATGCTGATTCATTTTCATATTTTTACTTATTTTTTTAGAGCTGTATTTTATTTTCTAAAATTCTTGGAAATTCTCATGTAAATGGGTATTTTGGAAATGTCCAAAATACCCCTCGGGCCCACCTGTCAGGCGGCCGAGCTGGTTAGGTTGGACCAGCCCACTAGGCTCGGTCCAACCGACCCAGTCACGTCGTCTTCTCGCTGTGTCCTAACCCTAATTCCCCTTTCGGCTCCCGCGACGCCGAAATCGCCTTCGCCGTCGCCGCCTTAATCTGGCCGTCTCCGGCCATCGCTGGCGACGAGATGGTGCGGATCTGGACCGCCTCTCGACGGCGGACATGGTGGTCCGCGTCGATCTGACGCTTACGTCCTCGTTCGCTCGCCATCGACTCTCCCGTGCGCCTGGCTTGTGGCGTCCGCCGCCACCGCGCGTTGGAGATGCCGTGGACCTTCCTCCTGGCGCTCCCCTGGGCGCGTGGTGCTGCGCTGGGGTGCTGTGGTGGTCGTCGTGGCTTGGCTTGGCCAGGCCAGGTGCCGTCGTGTGCACTGGCGTGCGCCGCCGTGGCCGCCGTGGTCGTGTCGACCACCTCCTCCTTGGTATGTGCTCCTCCTTCTCCTCTGCTACCTGTTCTACCTCTTCTCCTTCCTCTGGATGCCCTGGCATCCACCTGATTGTGCTGCTACTTCTACACCTATGTGCTCTGCTGCTGTGCTTGCTGTGAATGCGTGTATGCTGCTGTGCTCTCCGCTGTTGCCATGGATCCTAGCTGATGTGATATGCTGCTGCCATGCGTATGCTGCTGTTGTGCATATGCTGCTTCTGTGTGTGCTGCTCTTCCCTATATCTTGTTGTTGTAACTCTCGAGCTCTTGCTCAAGAGAAAATTGTGATGCTTATGCTCTATTAAATTGTTCCTGTTGTTGCTATGTGGATCCTGCCTCTCCTGTGTGTGCATTTCCTTGCCCCTGGCTTGATCATGATGCATGATCCTTACATTATGCAAGTGCCAGTGCCCTGGGTGTGATGTGTATAGGGCTCGTGAATCTTGGAAATGCTCAATTGAGCATGGTTGTTGACTAAATAACACCATCCCTTAATAGTGTGCTTCCGGATACAATTGTATTTAATTTATTTACTTATCTCGTGATGCAATTATTTATGAGATGTGGCTATATAGTTGATCCGGTTAAATGTGTGGTTGCTAGGCTTGGCTCTAGCATGTCTTAGCATGCTCTAGCAAGCTTCCGATGATCATATGATCATCGCTTGCTTGTAAAAGCTGCTCGTGTTACGACCGTGCCTCTCTATCGCTCATCTTTGTGTCTGTGTGACACCAAAATCTGTACTGATGCATGCTTTTGCTTGCTCAAGCAGTTGCTGATGCTTGCAATGATCCATTGGATCAGCTGCAAGGCTCTGGTGCTTTGATTACTTGTATGATTTACTTATATGTATTACCTGGATTTGCTAAAATGGATAAGTGATGTGATCTGCCTTGCAGTGATGATCATATTAATTAAATTAACTAGGGCTAGTTGGATGACAACCATTGGTTGGTACCCTAGCCCTCTACTGAGCCCTACTGGGTGATGATGTGGTGGCTTAAGGTTTTGGTTATGGGTTGAGGTGGCCCCGGCAGCCTCCTTGATGCTCGTCATGGGTAGCTCCCCCTCTCTGTGGCTTGTTGTGGCTTTGTGAATATATCTCTGGGCAATCCATGTTGAATTTCTAGTGCTCTTTGCTGTTGATAAACTAGAATAGGCACAAGTGCCTATCTACCTGATGGTTAGCAAACCATGTAGTGCTAGGTGAGTTGGGTAGGCTAGCTGTGAATCTTTTCCTTGCTGGATGCTTTGGTTTATCTCGAGTGTTAATACAGTGGGTTTGACCATTTCTTCCCTGGGATGATTTCTTCGGCTTAATTCCCTCTTTGCCAGCATCAAATGGTTTGATCACCAAATGATGATGCACACAGGGTAACCATACCCTCTGGCTTGTGTATATTTATGCACATGCTTATTTATGAGCAAAACAGAGTTTTGCTCAGGTTGATCTTGTTTATACCTCACTCCAGCTCCTAGATGATTTGTTGATGTAGAGGTTTTGCTTCTGTGATGATCTTGTGGTTGGTTTACTTGCCCTGCTCCTCCTGGTGATCTGGTGGGGCTTGATTCAGTGATGTGGTGAGTTAGCAGATTGAACAGCAGTGGCTGTTCTTGTGTTCTTGTGTTCTTGTGTTCTTACCAGTGAAGCCTGTCGATGGCTGAATCAAATGGCTAGGGTTTGGCTTGGAAAAGCTTTTATATGCCCAGCCATTGCATCTCTGATCGACAACTTGGCCTGGTCATCTTGGTGACTCTCCCTGGCTGTGTATGTGCTGGTGGACATGCACACTGCCTTGTGAGCTGCCGTGTGGTTCCCTGGTTGGAACTTGGTCCATTTGGTGGATCAGCTCGGCTGATCTTGATAATATCCTCTCAACTTCTCATTTTATTGCTAACCTGCCAAGTGGCAATGCCACTTGGCATAACACTTGTCTTTGGTCTTTGTTTGTGTGATTACTGTGGATCAACAATTGATAAAAATGAACATGGAGTTCATCAAATCCAAGATCAAGTGAAGATGATCTTGTAGTATTTAGACTAGGTCATTACTTGTACTTTTCTTTTTATTCTCTTTTATTTATCAATTTCCTAATTCTTGTAATGTGTTGTAATATTCATTTATTTCCATTATGAATATTGTAATGACAATGTAAATTGTGTGATGATCAATAAAGCTCAAGGTTTTCTCTAATGAGCTTTACTTTACTTTACTTGCTTATATTGTTTATAATTTATATTTTACTTAATGAATTTCCTCACAATTCAATATTTAGGGTAATTGTTTAATATTTGAATTTGGAATTCAAATTCATCATTGGTTTAAATTCAACCATGTCACTTTATTTGGAATTCAATCATGCAAACTCTCCCCTCTCTTCTCGAAACCCTAAACTAGTGGAGTGAGTTGCAAGTTTGTCGCACTCTCGAAACCCTAACCCCGTAAGGTGTCGAGAGAGAAACTTGTCACCCTTCGATGCAGTTTTTGTTTAAAAGCGCGAAATTTCCCCAGAATTTACTATGCAATGCACATCCCTTTCTAAAATCTACCCCTCGATCGTCTCTAAACCTGGGACATTACAACAGCGGAGAGGAGGGAGGAAGGTAGGAGCTAGGGTTGGATGGGACATGAGCTGCTGGCTTTTTATACAGAAGGATGCGTTGGTGTCCATCGGTAGTAGGGAGGCGACGTGGAGGCACTTCCACCATGCCGTACAGGAAGAAGAGAATATGCCCAGGAGGATTAGAGGGGGTGGGCTCTGGCTGCTGATTCCGATGGAGATTTTCCTTGGGCTCAAACATGATCAATCAAAAGATGTCCACACACGGCCCTTCAAGACTTCAAAGGATTTGATTAGAATTGAACAAAGATAGGGAGATGGAAAAGAAGGATGAAGACATGCCAGATACTGCAACGTTTTCAAAAACTAAACCTTGTATTTGGATTTGAAAATTCTTTACAAATTTTATTTTTCCAACTATTTGGTTTGGGATTTTGATAAATAAGAATAGACACTAGGGAGGGTTTACATATAGAAACCATATGAGAGGGGAAACCACAAATAGTTTTTATTTAAAAAATAATTTTCATTTGGTAAAATCTTGTGAATGATATGATGCATGATGCATATGACTTGGAACGACACAGAAAACAAGCAGCGGTGAAAACTTTAATATAGGGGTTTTCCAGGTCGTTACAATCGACACCACTAACAAGGAACCTCGCCCCGAGGTTCCATGTCAACCTAAGAGGGAGTTGGTTAAACTATCGGATCTTCTTGTACCATGTTGACAAACACCCGACCTTGGCGTGGAACCTTCTTCTGGCGAAGTGTTAATTTTCTCGACACCACTAACAAGAATTCTTGCTCCACGTAGATCGGCGACACCACTAACAAGAAATCGTTTTTCCGCTGTTGATGACGCGCTATCATCGATATCCTCCGAAGATCAGTCCTAACAGGTGAGGGGCAAAGATCGTCCACCCACGTCGAAACCTAAGACTCAGAGAACACAAATAAGAGAGAAGACTCAAAACTCGCATAGATAAGATGAGAAAGAATAGAGGTAAGGAGAAAAATCAGAGCTAATCAGAACTATCCAACGAGTTCAGAAAATAGGTTTTGACAGTCTACACAACAACGTCCGTTGGCAAGTTTATCCTAGAGGCTAGACTAGTGGGGTATCAACCTGAGGCTCTGATACCAACTTGTTACGCCCCGAAACCGGTACCATGAGGATCCCAGCGAATCCGCTGAAATCTACACGATATCGATTCTAAGACGTCCTCTGACACGACGTTCGCGACGGATCACACACGTGATGCCGGAGGAATTAATGTTTTTTCAAAAAGCCACGGAGCATCTTTAAAATTATAAATAGAGCGTTAATTTGTAAATAAAAAAAAGTTTGAGGGTAAGTATGCCCCCCCCCCCCCGCAACCCGTGACACCAGGGTGCAGCATCCCATCCAGACCGTGTTTATGGGGGGCTGCAAATCTATCTATTGTATAAACAGTGTCCGTAAACAATTGACTTACTATTTGTGTTTACTGGATTTGTTTGGGAATCCGGCATCGTGTGTACAAAGTACGACCCATGCACAGTGGAATCCACGTACTCCCAAATTAAGATTCATCTTGCTAGGGGCACAATTCTCCGAAAATGGTGAATGAAATCTGGGCGCGCGCACCCATTTACGAAAAGTTCAAAAAATGATATTTAAAAGTTTCCAAAAAATGTGAAGTAAATTTTTGCATGTAGATATTACGTTGATACTTACTCATGTGTGTTTTCACGGAAAAATACCATTGTGTGTGACCTACACAAAAATGACAAAATGCAAATTCCTATTCCTGTGAATAGTACAAATTCATGTTCACTATTCTCATTTGAACATTTTGTCATTTTTATACAGGCCACACACAATGGTATTTTTTCGTGAAAACTCGCACGAGTAAGTATCAACATAATATGTACATGCAAAATTTTACTTCACATTTTTTGGAAACTTTTAAATAGCATTTTTTTTGAACTTTTCGTAAATGGGTGCGCGCGTACCCAGGTTCCATTCCTCCGGGTTGCACAATTCTCTCACAAATGACAGTATAGATTAACTAAAGAAAAGAGAAAGACTTCAGGGTTTATTATTATTTCACAACTGAATAATGTTAGTTTACCTAGTCGACAAGACGAACCCGTGATTTACTTAATTATTTCTAGCAATCACAGCTATCGCATATGGATTCTTTTTCCCCCGCTCCTACAGCTCAGCCTAATTTGCTGATCAGAAATTCCTCATTATTATTGAACTTCAGTCGTGTTGTCTTTTCTTTCCTACCGCATTTCTTCAGATATAAGCTTTTCTAGGGAACACCATCAAAGCTCTATTATGGCCAACATCGCGAGAGTTTACTTTGGTACAGGAAAATTACTTTCATGATCGTGGAAGATGCTTTCTTCATGTCTCCCCTAGCTCCCTTTGCATCGCACAATTCAGCCATGATGTAAATCACTTAATTTTCTTATCTCCAAGAGAAGTTGAGTATTGGAGACCGTTCCATATTTTGTATATAGGATATTTGCTAGAATATCACATTTTTTTAGTCTTTTACTATCCCCCCTCATTTTGTATAATTTTACTATATGCGTCTATTCACATTTACAAGTAGGATATCCGCCCCCAATCTCGGAGGTCCGGAGCCCATTGCACAAGAATCTTATGCAATGTGTTGAGTATTATCATTCGGGGGTATAATGACTTGCTAGCGCAATAATTTTACATTTTTTTTAGCGGAACCGATTTATTCTCCACAAAATAACAAGGGTGAGGGGACGGACATGTATTAATCTTGATTCAGACACAGAAGCACGGATACATATGTCGAGAAAAGTCGACGTACCACATGAGATTTTGAGGTCGTCTTGTTTTACCATTAAAGATTTTTATTTTATTTCCTCGTGGAGACATTTAAAAATGTTATCCAAATTTTCTTAAACTGCATTAGATGTAAAGTTGAAGCGTCAATCGGAGGATTCAAAAGGTACGTTTATAGAAGAAGTACACTGTCCATATCTTATGTTGGCTTGAATTTTACGTGATTTTTTTTTGAGGATAGATGGTTTCGCGTTGACATGGCGTCCTCCTTTAGCGATGGCTTTTTTCAAACGATAGAGCATTGCAGTTAGAAAAGAATAAAAACTTTCTAAAAGGTTTAAATCAATGCCAAAGTCATTTCAAATAATCCTTTGAAAGAATTCCCCTGCATATAATCCTTTGAAAGAATTCCCCTGCATTAGAAAATTTCCCATGCATCTGATCTTAAGAATTGATCCGTTAGAAATATTCTTCGAGAATTGCAAAGGAGAATCTTGGAATAGAAGAGACACGAACAAGAAAAGAGCAGCCCAGGAGAGGACCACAAACAAAGCATTGATCGATCAGATGGTGGGCATCGCCTATTCGGGCATGCATCGCAGCCCAGCGCGTGCATGTGATGCGCATGCATGAATCTGTGCCGATGGATCTGCACACGGGTGTAGCGTAGCTACACTCACCAGCAGACTGCGCGGTCCAGCCAAGTGGCACCTCCTCTCGCATTGTGAATTGTGATGCTTTGGCCATGAATGCTGCAGAGCCGCATGTGACGGGAAAAGGAGATACAGCAGCAGGGAGAAGATCTTCTACCTTGGAATTAGCAAAAAGCTTTACCACCACCACGCGCCACGTTCACCAAAAGCTGCCGCATGCATATGCACGCGTCGAAGCGACAGGTCGCGAAATGCAACGAAAATCCAACGGTTAGCGTGTGGCCGGTATAGGTGGCAGAGCAAAGTCAGTAGCATGCGAGTTAAAAAAGGGCAAAAGGCATGGGCGGGTAAAGAAACGGTCGATCACACCGTTACGACGGTTAGGGTAGGAATTTTATAGGATTTAATTCTTGTAAGATCTTCGGAATTCAATTCGACTTGCGAATGCCCGTATGCTCCCTCTACCAACAAAATATGTTTTAAAGTGTGAAAAAAAATTGATAAAAAATTCTACATGTACATCTCCGTAATATATGTAATATACGCGCGTTCGTCAAATTTCACGAAAAAATAATATTTTCGTGGCATACGTAAAAACGAGAAAAATAATAACCCTTGCTAGCACCAACCATGTCTCGCCGCAAGAGCACCACTTGGGACAATATCGGCTAGATGGTGACTAAGTGCTTCCATGATGACGTCGAAACAAAGGCAATTGTGAGGAGGGAGGCCTTCGAGACGACGGATGCAACATAGATCATTGTGTATGTGGAGGATGAGGACTGGAGGCGGAGTTTGGGCCGTACCGTGAGGGTATGGTGCTCACCAGGGAGGCCGAGGCGGCGACGATGGCAAAGTCCGAGGCAGTGGCCATGGCGGTAGCGCAGGAGCCCGCGGTTGTCGTGGATAAGGACGAGGACGACAACAACGACCTCAAGAACTTCGATGATGAGATCGACGTGTCGGCGAGGAGCGATGAACATCAGGCTCTGCTTGCATCGTTCGCGACTTCCCACAACGACGAGTCTGTCCATGGCTCATGGCTGCCAGGCGGTTGGCCCTACTGGACATGACGACGACCACGATGGTCGAGGCGGTGGAGGCCAGGAGGAGAAGGAAGGAGGAGGCGGACACGGAGAACCGATACATGGAGAGCGTGGCGTAGCTAGAGGATTTGGAGGTGGTGGCTAGGGACTGAGCCCGCTTCAATGACCACATGGATGCGACGCTAGCGAGGGATAGATCCTCATGGGACGTTGAAATGGTGGCGGTGTTGCAGGAAGAGATGGACGGAGCCGTCAGGACATCCAATATCAAGTGTCATCGTTCCCCCTTGGCAACGCTCGTCGGGAAGTGTAGGCGCACCTCGACGTAGCTAGCCCCTCCGACCACACCTATGACATGGGCATACCTTATCGGGTAGCCACTATTAACATACAAGGGTGCGGTCCAACTAAAGGCCCATGAAGCTCATGGCGCAAGCACCAGCCGCAACCAGGAACCTGGCATGTCACACAAGTACAAGCCCATACAAGGATAATCGAACATATAACTAACCCAGATTCCTAAGACCTGGCCTCCTATATAAGGACGAGGAGAAATCGACGGGGATGACAAGCTATACGATACGTAGACTAGATTGTACCAGAGCCATCATGGTGACATTGTAACCCTAATCATCATAATCAAGAGCAGATAATAAACACGGGTTTTCCCTCCGGGGACCTAAAGCTAGGTAAATCATGTCCCATATGTTTTGTTGATTGCATGCCGACAAATCCACCAGCGCATCCACTTCCCTAAAATCCAAATCCATAACTTATGGGCATTCTCGTGGATCCCCCACGTTAGCCGGGGCGGACGACGGTGAGGAGTAGACCCACTATCGTAGGGTGTAGTACGGCGAGTAGATACGACGATTGTCGTAGTTTAGGTTTAAATTTCATGTACTGAAGTCTATCTAAGTTCAGTAAAATGCAAATCTACCTATCGTATTTGACTTGCAAGCTCAGACGTAAACGCGTGGATAGGCGAGCCATCTACATTGCGTCTGTTGCTGCATTTCCAGCCCAAATTTTGGCGCGGGATAGCGTCGATCCGCACCCTCCCATCCATTTGGCTTACACCCTGGGACGTGTTCTATTTGTCATCTTGTCCTCGCGGACCGAATCAGACAACCTCGACCCGTTTGCGTTGATGTAAGGGTATATTTCACCTATGTGTGGTTTTGGTAACTAATGGCAATCCTTATGGACTAATATTTTCATTGAGTTTCATATGAAGTAATATTTCATAGGTATTGCATGATGACCATGTGTTGGATTCAAGTACGGATGTCATGAAGATAAAGATATACCTTGAGTATTGACATGAAGATCAACGATTTGAAGATATAAATATGATAGGATCATAAAGAAGAAATAAAGATGGAGTTATTGTGTTTAACTCAAATAATCCATGCTCTAGCTTATATGTTAAGCAATGGATGATCAAGATCTTTAGAGTTTGTTTTCGAGAGAAGAATTTAAGATATGGATCTATGTCAAAATCATAATGTCTCATGAATTGAGTCATGGTTGACCAAGACTTGGAGCACGCAATCAAATGTAGAATTCTTTATGTGACTCAAGATATTGTGATAGAACATGAGAAGATACAAGGTTGACCAATACGAAGAGTGAAGAATGAATTCAAGTTGACCAACACATGAAGCATAAATAGTGTACCACATGGGATCATGTGATCTTGTGGTATGTTACACTTTGACAATTATGATTTGTGAACTAACCCATTATAAATGTGTATTTGTGTTGTCTATGCGAATTAGATATCTTTCCGATTTCACATAGCCCATGAGAGGATGGCATAAGTGGTGATCATCACCAAGGTTGAGAAGCACATGTTCAAGATGAGAATCTCAAGAAGATGATTGACGCTTATTCTCCATTTGGTGATTATGTACATGTGAAGACATGCTTTAATTAAGCTATCCCATAGTGTTGTATGGCGGAGCAAAATTTGAGTCTTCACCAAGCAACAATGATCAAGTGAAGCATTCCATCTTGAATGAAGCATTAAGTGCCATCATCGAGATCAAGCGGGATGCGCAAGGAAATGATATAGACTTGCTAAATTCTACTTTTACCGCTCAATGTGCTTGTTGGGAGACTGGGTTATAGGATAGATAGCCGCACCATCAATAGGAGCTTTCGGTTGAGTAACGTGATCACATATTTGCCAAGTTGAGATCTATTTTGCACAACGGGCCTTTTATCTTGCAAATAAGTTTTTCTAAATAGAAACCACAGGAAGAATCTGGATCTATTATAAAAGTTCAGAAAAACAACAAAATACCCCAAACATAGCAAAAATTACACCGAAGCCCTTCAATTGACTACTTGACCGCTATCGCCGCCAGAACTAACCGATGTCGCCGCTCCCTTATAGGAGCCGACTTGAATTTGTTGATAACAACGAGGAATTCTTCGTTCACATGCCCCTAATTAAGGACCAAATCCTCAAAGCTGAACTCGTTGCCATTGAACCCTTGAATCGATCTAAAAATCCTAACACGAAACATACAACACACATCGACCGAATGATTCCCCGCCCTCCGCAACAACACCAGCGATATCACAACCGACGAGGTGGACGAGACATGAAAATCTTATTCTTGTTCCGCACAAAGCCACTGTAGCACCATAGCACCGCTATCGGTTGACCAAACTCTAAATTTAGGGACCTAACAACAAACGTCGAGAGCAGGTCCGAGGTTCCCACCTCCACCCACCGGTAGAGCGGAAAGTAGAGGAAGTGGGGACCCAACGGTTCATGATTAAAGACGGTGAACTTGGGACGACGGTTAGCGTGGATACCTAGATCACATGCTCTACTAAGTCGCCACGAGAGGAGAGCATTTTCCAAAAACATTTTGGGGACCCAATAATTGATGATGAATACGTTGTAGATGATGACGATAATTAGGATGGCATTGTTGATCGCTTGTCCTGCTAAGTTGCCACGGAAGGAGAGTGTTTACCCAAAACATTTCCTCTACTTGTATTACTACTAACTTAGTGAAGATGAGTTGGAGAAGGGTCCACCGATTTGCCTCTCTTCTATGCGCACTTGTCCTCTTGTTTCTCCTCAGATTTGCCTCGGTTGGCTCCCCACTCTTCTCTGATGATAGCTGATATTGTGGCAAGTGAGGGTCCCCTCACTATACATGTGTAGGTTATCTTTCGGTGTCTAGGGTTAGGGTCATGTCTTATTTGGAGTTTGGCTCAATGGTGATGTTTTAGAGTGCATCACCAACAGATTTGAGCTTTGTGTGGTGGAATGTCGCGGTGTTCTTGATGGTTGTGGCCTCCGGAAGGAGCAGCATCAACGCCTTCTTCAGTAAGCTTGATTAGGGTTTTGTATGGATTAGGCAACTCTAGTCAAGGTTCAAGTTCCCCTCTGTTTGCTCATTGTGGAGGTGATGAAGAAGTGGACTTCGATGCGTGTGGCTGGTGGTGGCATAATTGCAGCTGCGAAGTACCGAAGCAGTGGTGCTTTTACAGGGAATTTCCTCATGACGACAGATTCATTGTCGTTCTTAAGGTTGAAAGTCAACCAATCCCTCCTCTAGCGTTGGTTGACTTGGTCCACGAAGCAAGGTTCTACTAGGCTTGCAGGGCTTAAAAGGACCGAGCTACATCGCATGTATTTGGATACGAGATAGTAGTGGGGTTATGGTTGCATCTTTTGGTCGATGTGTGATGGACTACTTCAACCTCTAGGCTGTCATGCCATTTTGGAGGCCCCTTGGCTCTAGCATAGCAGGCTCCCGCCCCTGTGTGCCGAGTTGTAGAATCATCGCGTGGAGAAGGAGCAGGACATCATTGCTTTTCATAGGTCCTTAGTGCAAAATGTAAGGGATTCTTTTTGTAATTTTCTATTTTCTTGAGGCCATATGTGTAAGATGAACTTCCACCGACGATAATCAAGCTCGAGGCCTCTATCCGTTTAGCCTTAACCTCGTCAATGAGCTTTGATGGAGTCTTCGCATCAAGCTTGAGGCCTCGAGCCGCAGCCTCATCCGCCAAGCCCAAGCGGAGTTGGCGATACTTGAGCTCGCTTAAACTAACTGCCAAGGCTTGGAATGGACCAAGAGTGAACCTAAAATGTCGCTTAAACTAACTGCCAAGGCTTGGAATGGACCAAGAGAGAACCTAAAATATGCTAATCGATTAACTGATTAAGGAATCGGTTACGATGAAGATTAAGGAATCAACCTATCATTGAGGAATGGATTACGAAGAAGATTATGCAATCAAATTACGTCGTGAGTGGAAGTGCTTGCGTGCGTGCACGTGGCTTCACAAGTTCCATCAAAGAGTTCGATCGATCTTGGTAGCTACTCTATACTAATCAACCACAGCACGATTTTCTGAGGTGCGTGCATGCTCAGCTAAAGGACAAAACATGTGCTGATATTTTTTCCGCTCGATCAGACCAGTACATCATATAATTTTTTTTATATTTATTTCAGAAAGCAAATGCATGGAAGATCGATCTCTGATCTGATGTACGCGAAACTTATTTGGCCCTTCGGATGTTGGTGGGGTCATAGCTGAAGAGGTACCATTGAGTTCGAGCTCGTGCAGCACGAGCAGGACTTCCAGCAGCTTCGAAATAAAACAGTGCCGATTCCCAATTCTGAACGAGTAATAATGATGAAATAAAATGCCATATACACCAATTGATGCAGAAGCCGGGACTGTTTCCCTTTTCGGGAAAGAGAAAGTTAGGAAACAAGTTGGGGATATCAGGCCTGATAGATGCTCAAAGAAGCCCTTACATTTTGATCCAAAATGCTCGAAATCCTTTTTCTTGGAGATATGTTGTGAGGTACGCCTTAAGTTTGAGATAAAACTTAAGGATTACTACAATATATAAAGGTGAACCTTATAAGAGGCTCTTTGGATCACATGACTGAAGAACACATGAGAATCTAACAGGTTCGCCGGTGCAGAATAGAGGATCGTGAAACACATGACAAGCATAGGGGATAGTCCTTTGGATGAAATACAGGAAAAAACATAGGAAACATGTCTTGCCCGTGCGTGTAATGATGCAAGTGGTTCATGGTACCCTCTACCCTCTTTAGTTTAAAAGGTGAACTAAATTTTGTCATGACAACATCAAGTTAGTTCATTTTTGAATCAAAGTGGGTAAACGGTACCTTAATGGTGAACCACTTGCATCTATACCTGCGCGACCGAGTCATATGGGATCGAGGCATATGACATTTAATCCAGACAAATCTAAGAAACACAATTTCTTTGATTCAAAGGCAATTTGTAGGGAAAAAATCACAAAATTCCCATAGAATTCCTACAATCCACGGAGAGCATAAGGATTGCTACATAGGCCTTATGATATCCTTTTTGCACATAGTCTATGCCGAATTTCCTGCCTGGTAACTAGCTAGCAAGCAAGACATGCTATCTAAACCAGGACATCCGATTCCAAGCTTATGTTGTCAAGTCAATATCAAAATATTCGCTCCAGCTCTAAGAAATCCTTCGATTCAAGAATTTATAAAGGAATTATGTAGAATTTGGATCCTATGGAAAAATTTCCTACATAGATTGTTTGATTTATAGAAATATATCCTATATAAAGTAATTCTATAGGAATCTTGTAAGGTAAATCCTGTAGGAAAAAAATATTGAGTCATACATATGAAAATTTCCTTTGCTACAATTAAACATACTTCATGTTTTCATAGAATTTAAGGACTCCTTTGATTCATAGGATAGAAAAAATATAGGAATGAAAAAAACATAGGATTAGTATGTCATGCATTGAATCCTATAGAAATATGAGTTGTTTTTTATTGTGCCAAAGGAACTTTTTCATGAGATATGATCTTATGTTTTTTCCTATAAAATTTGCACTACAAATCTCATATATGATATGTTCATATGAATCAAACTAGTGTAGGAATTTTTTTTTCAAAAGAATCAAAGAAGCCCTAAACTGCCATACTAGAGGGACTGAAGGAGTATCAAAGCTAATGGTTCCACTCATGTCGGAGGGACTGGACTGAACTCACGGGTAGCACGTAGCCATCATGGCATCACACTTGAGCGCAGCAGTGCAGTGCACCGCGGCATGATGATAATGATGATGTTAGTAAAGGCCGGAAACTCTCTCTGTAGCTTGAGCTACAGGTAGCTTGTTTGTTTCGAAATTTCGAAAACAGTATTTATAAGTTTCGAAAAATTCTGCACAAAAATTCAGACGCACATAATGATGTAATCTACAATCATGTAAAATATCAATGCTAAATACCATATACGTTGGGCAACACAAAAAATGACAAGTTCTGACAAATTGTGAGAGTCTGAAAATTTGTACTGTTCACTATACTAAGGTCTGCACTTTTATTATTTTTGTGTAGCCCAAATTATGTAATATCCCAGGTATTGGGGTTACAAAAATAGAGGAAACAAATGTGTGCATTGCATTCATGCATAGAAAATCTGGGGAATTTTCGCGCTTTAAAGTAAAACAGATCACAATGAATCGAAGTTTCACTTGACCTTGGTGGAATTGAAGTAGCTCATCAAGTCAAGCACTACAAACCTCAATGTGACTTTGATAAAACCTTGTTTTGGGTAGAGATGATTTGATCTAAGGGGTTAGATCAAATGGAACTAAAATTAACACAACAACACTTTACTCAATGATCAATTGCTTGATCTCATAAAAGATCATAACATGGTATTCCTTGCCATAACATAAGAACATCTATTCAATTGGAAATCAAGTAACCATAAATGGAGAAACCATTCTTCACTTATCTTTTCCATGTCTTTAACAAATAAATATTCCTACCATGAACCTCATGGTATTTCTTGAATTAAACTCTTGAACTTAACCCCAACAAAGGCTTATCATTAAACCCTAGAGATGGGAGAGGTATATAACCAACAAAGAGATAAGAAGCAAACTCTAAGTTATTAACACTTAAAAGTTAAGTAACTACCTTGAGGTATAATTGAATTCACTTTAAAACTAATTACCAAATATGGTAAAACACAAGGACCTAAGTGCATAAAAGTCACACATTCTTATTTTAATCATAACTTAATAAATATGTGGAATATTACAAAACTAAATTCGTTTGCATTACGAATTATAGTTCAAACTATTTGAATAAAATAAAATATGAGTACTTTGAAACTCATATGATCATGCCTTGGTGAAATCAACAATCACCATTCAAAATTGGGGTATAATCCTTGTCCTTGACATTTTTATCCCAATGACAATATAAATACAATCACATATGATATAGTGACTCACCCACAAGCATAAAATCATTCACAAGATAATTAGTAACAAAAGCCACTTGGCTATCTAAAAATAAATCACATGAGAGGATAATACCCATGCCACATAGGATAAAAATATCTACATAACTTGAATCCTAAGCTATGCCACCTCATGCTCAAAGGATTGCTATGGATGAGAGCATGACAACCAAGCACCTTACTCATCAAATTAAAACAAGAGTCATCCACTTATGTGTCAAGCTATTAGAGCATGCCCAAGCCTATAAAAGGAACCCTCTACCTCATTCATCTCATCATCTTGCACCTTGATGCCAGAAGACCAACACATTGAGCCACTCCATAAAATAGTTAGGATCAAGATGAAGCAGCAAGGAGGTGGAGGCATGCCACAAGATGCAGGTTTATCAGAATTCCTGAAGAACAAGCTACAGAAGAGAGCAAGGTAGAATTCTTAGGCAAACCACATATTTAGTCACTCACATCATCATTCCTTGAGTAGAACCATAGATTATAATCTAAGACCTTGTGAAGTGAGAGGGGTAATTGGTATAACCATATCCAAATACTTCTAGCAATAACTTAGGAAGCCAAATCTTGATCATTATAAATTGTGTAGGGATCATAAACCCTAGCACATGCAATATGGTGTCATTCCATATCTACAACCTAGAATTATATATCAAACCTAGTTGTGAATCACTTGGGTGATTACAATTATAAAACCAGACCATAACTAAGATTCAAACCAATTGCCATTAGGTAAATACCATTAGAAACCTAGTATAGCACATTAATAAAGTCTTAAGCTATAATTATTAAACCTGGGAAAACTCTTGTGATACATCTTATAATTAGAACCATAAGTGTGATTAACAACCACTTATCTTTATAATCAAAGTCCAACCATGAGGAGAGTGATGTCTACTCTAGGTAAATCAAAGTGTTATTAAAATATAATACTAGTGCTAACCTTGACATAGGGTTATAATCCAAACTACAAGATCTTAATAATAAAGGTTCACATAAAATCATATGCATGGGACTAAATTCTCAATTAAAAGATTAAACCATAATGAGAAACTCTAAAACATTTAAAGAGTATAAATTCTCAATTCTAATAATTCCAAACAGATTTGATTACACAAGAACAAGGAAATTAAAATGAGTGCATAAAATCATGATTAATAAACAATTTCAAGGTAGCTCATATATATGTATATCCCAAAAACAATGCAGAAAAGCATTCATCCTTTTAATAGTCCTACTGAAATTCAAATTATCTAATACCTGCATAGTATCACCTGATTTAAATGTGAATTAAAAAAAAATAAAAAAAAAACAGAATTCAAAAACAGAAAATATAAAACAGAAAATGGAAAAGGAGAGAAAAACCTACCTGGACTCACCTGGCCGTAGCAGCCCAACTGGGGAGCCCAGCAGCAGCCCAAGGCCCAGCTCCAAACTGCAGCCCAACACCAGCCCGTACCTTTTCGCTCGGATAAAGACGAGACGAACGTCTTCGTCTTCGTCTCCTCCTCCACTCGCACGGGAGCTCGCCACCGAGCCGACCTGCGCCACGTCCCGCGGTCGCCGCCGGGATTGTTGACCGCCAGCACACTCCAGTGGACGTATAAATGGCGCGGAAGCCTCAAATTTTACCTCTCTCTGCTTCATTCTTCCCCAACGACGAAACCCTAGCTCACCGGCCTCCGTTCACCGCCGGCGATTAAGGCATAACCGAGCCTCTCCGAGGATACTCCCAACACCACCATCCTATCCTCGTTCTTCTCATTGAAGCGTGCAAGCGGGGAAGCCCCTGGTCTGGCGAATTCGGCCATTTTCTCCGACCACCGCCGCCATGTCCATGGATGATTTCGCCGCCGTCCGAGCTCCATCGACCTCCCCTTCAAGCCCATCATCATCAGGGTGAGCATGCGCTTCTCACGAGCCTCCTATTGCATCCTAGAACGCACCATAGCTCGCTGTCGCAGATGCTCGTCGGAAACCGCCGCAGATCATCACCGTCGGCCATGCTCCGGTGACCTAATCGGAGCGGCGCCACCACCATATGGTTCACTGCGTCACACTGAGTCGAATGGACCCAGTAGCTCGTCCGCGGGAGTAGCCCAACGCCGGCGCCGTCGCCGTTTGACCGCCGGCCAGGAGCTCTCTGGCCACCTCATCAATTTTGACCCAGTCAACCACCACTGTGGCATATGACATGGCCACTGGCCCACTCGTCAGTGGCTATGGGTAGCCTTAGCCCGGGTTGATTTAGTATTTCGTTTGCTTTATTTCAAATTCAATAATTGCTGGAACTTTGAATGAATTTAGCAAATTCATTATGACTCAGAAAAATATAAATAAGATATCAAAATTCTCAGAAAAGAAAACTCTATCCAATAAAAATATAAAATGAAATTTTTATTTTAAATAAGAATTTAATTATTTAGTACTTATTAAATAAGCCTTTCCTTTAATTCTAAATTGAATTAAAATTCAATAATTAGGAAAACCTTCTAAAATAAATAAAAACCAGTAAGAAAATAAAGAAAACATTAAAGCTATTTTTTTATTGGTTATTTTGATAAATCTTTATTAGTGGTAATTTAAACCCTAATTAATAATTACCTTAAATATTAATTCATTAAAAATAATAAAATGCCAAATCCAACATTATTTTTATTACAAATTTATTAATAACTTCAATTTCCTTAATGGAGTTATTAATCATAGAATTAAATTGTAAATAGCAAACCCTAAATTCCACATGGAATGATGTTAAAGCCCTATCATTTCATGTGACTCCTAAAACCCTAAATTAATTAGGAACCCTAGTTCTATTATTACATGTGAACCCTAATTTACTTCTAACCTAAACCCAAGGTTAGAACAGGTGATCATGGTACTTTAATTCAAATCCTAGAGCCACCATTAGCAACTAAAAGACATACCTATGTCCACATAAAATGTAGAACCCTATCACTAGCAATTTAGTATTCCATGTATGCATATCACTAAACCTAGTTGATCAAGTAGGATCAACCAAGTTTAAACCCTAGCTTCTAATTTCAAAACCATCATCCTTATTCATCCATGCTTAGCATCACACCATTGTGATGAGCTCCAATATCATCTATACCCAATATTTATCATTATATCCCATGCCCACTAAAACCTATTAGTGTAAGATAATTATTAAACATCCTACTTAAGAAACCACCATTCCTTACTTAGTGGATCCAATAACAAAACCTAGACAATCTCAACCTTAATTGTTATACTTCTTATTGTATAAGAAGTATGTTCTTCAAAAGTTATTCTTTTGAAGAAAATAAGGAATCATCTTCAACCCTGCTTATAAGGACCTATAAACCCTAGCCATCTATCACCAGTAAGCTATAATCAACCCTGATAGTACCCATGTGTAACTAATTGCTTAAGTTGCTTATGCTTAAGTAAAACCAAACAAGCCTAGTTGTTGATGAATCCAACTTTGTTGGGATCCATCTAATACTTACTCCAGAAACTAAATGAAACCATAGTCAACCATAGAAACCCCTCAACCTAATTATCATACTTGTTCTTTATTAAAGAACATGTTCTTCAAAAGTTATTCTTTTAAAGTATATGATAATTAATCATTAACCATGTCATATAGTACTAAAACTGACCACTGTTCTTCACTTGTTAACATTATACCAATTATCATTCTTTGTGTGCTCAATTGATTACTGTGTTTTATCATATAACTTGTACATTATACCAAGTAATCAAACCTTAATAAGAACCTTGTTTGTGAATCACTCTAAAAGTGCAACACACCCTGAATTAATCATCACAACTCACTAATCCTAAATCATCGGGGTTAGGTCACGCTTAGAGCGATTGCATCTCATTCTTATGCATTATTGCATCCTTGCCAATCTTTTAAACATCGTCCTTACCGGACAATGATGCAATTTCAGAGTTATTGCGTAACGAAGACCTTGCCTGCATAATCTTGCAGTCAAGAAAGGCAAGTTCATCACTTGCTCATGTCATTTGTGTATTTCTATCAAATTACTTGCAAAGTATTATGGTTATCACTATTGCATAAAAATCAAAACCACTACTTTCATAACTATGAATATGACTATGTGGTGGGCAATGGAACCATGGATTGTGTTGATATGGTGGAGGTTCCATTGCACGGGTTTATATCCATCTAGGATTAAACAACAAATGTCGCCAATGATTCTTGTGCCGTAATACCCGTGTTAACCATAAGATCCGGAGTGGGACGGAGTAGTCAAAAGTGTTTCCACCTCTCGTTCATCAACGGATGCGCTTTACCGTAGACACTTGTATCCGTCGGCGCAAGCGGTAGGCTGGGGAAGCCTTAAGTCCCCACGGCACAGCGTCGTAGACACTTGTCGTTCGAAGAACAAGCGGTAGGGTCGGGAAGCCTTAAGTCCCCACGGTATTGCGGTCTATGATGGGTTGCAGCCACCGGCGTAGGAGTGTATGGTAGAGCCCAAGCATCGTTGTCGTGGTCGGGGTCCACCTTGAAATCTACAGGAATAATGGGACCGACATGGACCCGTGGTCGGCGCATGCAACAAAGGGTGGGTGTTCGAGGTAGCGGAGGAACATGATTGGCTAGACCTTATACCGGGCCTCACACCATAGGAAGTGTGGACGGGAAGATCACCCGGTTGGCACCAAGGTTAAGATCTCTTATGGGTAAAGCAACACACCTCTGCGAGTGTAAAGAACCGTGACTCGTCACTCCCTGTTCGGGATAAGGAAGCTGCGAACGCGGCCGGAAAGGAGCTCCATGAAGTTCTAGTAAACCAGGTGAAGGCCGACGGACATAGTTCTTCCGAATAAAATCAACCTTTTGAAGAAATGGTTATGAAAACCTGCATTGGTATTAGACTTTCTGGTCTAATGCCGTAGCTAGTGCATTAAACACCTCTTTCCTATAATGAACTTGTTGAGTACGCTCGTACTCATCCCACTCTTAAATCCCCTGCTTAGATATGAAGGCATCGAAAGAGGATCTACAGTGCAACTCGAAGGCCGAGGAGTCAACAACTACTTCAAGAGACATGACCATGTCAGAGGATTCAGATACCACATCCAACAAGGAGAAAACCTAGATTAGCCATAGAAGGGAACTAGCTTCCTACACTTAGCTCCTACTTAGCTAGAATCTATTCTTAGCCGTATAGCTAGTTAAATACTCTACAAATAGAGTCCGTGATAAGACTAGACTACGAGTCGTTCTTCTGGAGTTATTTGCAGTTTTACCTCATTGTAAAGTAGGAGGCTATGATGATCTTTTGTAACAAAGTCTGTATGTAATTCTATAGACATGCCTTGGACCCGCATATGTTTCTGTTGTACCACTCTGAGCGATATAATACTAGTGGGACGGTGTTTCATTGGTGTTATATCAGACTTGCATACTACACCATGCAGTGGTATGTCGGGTCACCACAAATTATTAGGTATTTCGGATTTTACACATTTACAGGATACATGTCTGGCTACATCTAGATTTTTTTTCTGATTGTTTTGAACTTTTAGACCTGGATTTTGCATTTTTCAAAAAAAAAAGTGCTACATGGAGCTATCGTTCCAAAAGTCCACACTCTAGTAAAGGCTCCCTATGTAACCTACACAGCACAGTGATTATCAGGCGGCTCCAAAATCTCCCATATCTATCTGGATCTCAGCCAGTCCACTAACCTACATGATCTATAATTGCAGGGACAGACATAAAACCGGAGCGACTGAGGATTCCTTTTTTAGGGTCCCATGATGAAACGAAATATGTGCAAGTGACCATCCATCTCTCCAGCTCTGGGGGAGTCTCTGTCACGGATGGTCGCTGGGATTTGAGGCAGCAAGATCTTGAGCTTGTCCCACAACCTTACTGCTTGCCTGTCAGTTTCTTCCTAGTTCTACCCCCTCCATTATTCAGACACAAATCCAGGATTAATGCAAATGAGGCACACAAATCTTACACCAAATATAGTACTACTCCATTTTAAATATAACATGTTTGCATTTCTTCCGAGAAGGAAATGTGAAGTTATTCCCCAGACAGAACAGACACTCCAGTTCATCGACTCAAGTTTTTTCATAACCACCCAGAAAACTACTCAACAGATATCCAGATCCAATTCAGAGCCAAGACAGAGCTGGGGCGGGTTTGCGCTTTGCTGGAAACAGTGCATGTTGCTTACAAGAGAGCATGCCCATATGTGCTGTTTGGAGATCACAGGTAGCACATCCCTTTCATCCGTGGCGATCGATGAACGTGTACCAGGCTGAACCAGCAAAGCGCAACTACTTGGCAGCATTCCAGTGTTTGTGCTAGCGACCATTTTGTCAAGATTCAGTTATTTACATATCCATATCAATATCATAATACCGTCAGATGAGGATGTGCCACCAACCGACGCTGGAGCCATCCATCCAGGTGTACCATCAGACCCAGTTGCTATCACCGACCAACACGTACCATATCAGTTAGTCCATCTTTCAGCTCAAAATCAGAACAGGACTCACCAAATATACTCTAAAAAGGACTCCCATACCACGCCCGCATATATCGGGAGGCATACATAAAACATAATCTAACCTAGCATGCATACTGTACAACAGCTCTGAAAAACATATAGGTCACAACTAAAACTGGTAACAGCAGCAGCTTAGGCCCATAAACAGGGAGGATAGGGACGACACTGGAAGTGTGCGCAGGAAATGCCTTCCCACAACAGCATCATCTCCTAATTCACTACCACCGCCTGCTACTGGATCTCACTAGTCGAGGTTGCGTCTAGAGCTACCTAAGCTATAGCATCAACATGAGAGAGATAACAATGAAAGAGCAAACCCGTGGTTGCACTTGTGACAGAGTATTAGTTTCTCAAAAGGTATGTTCGCAAGTTACTCTCCATTCACGAAGTTTTTACCCTCGTAATACTTCTTCTCGCTGGCTTCCTTCTTTTCGTTCCGCTTCTGCGCAAAGCAAACACCAGACAAAATTTGATTAAAACCGCATCAGATCAATGGACCGACCAGCATAAATGGGAACCACATCAGCCCCACACTAAAGAACATGTCACTCAGAGTAAGACATAGCAAAAAATACTGGTCCCAGGACAGACAAATATTTAATGTACATAACTACAAAACTGCACACAGGAGAAGGCTTCACCAGAGCACTAATTCACTATCATATCATCAGTATAAAACAAATCATGTGAGCACATTATTGACAAGAAAACAAAAGTAAAATCACGTTTATGCAACGAGAATATGTAGTGCAATAATGCATACCAAGGACCAAACTCAACCCAGAAATCTAATCCAACACTACAGTATTTACCTGGTAGGCTTCATGGTTAGAAACTATCCTCCTTATAATGGTACTAGTAGTGATATCCAAAGGGCTCTCCAGTCTACGGTAAATGCCCATCTCCATTGGGACAGCATACGGATGTGATTCATCCTGATAAGTGCAAGAGTGGCCATAGTAAATAATGAATGTTTATGTTCAACATTTGAATATTTTAAGGGAAGTGCAACTTAATTACCTTCGCAAAATCCATGTTCTCCGCAATGGTTCCTTGAACGACTAATGAAATATTGAATGTTGTAATCTGCAGAGAAGAACGAGGTTAGAGAACTCCTGACATAAACCTCACACATGAATCCTGATAGTCATAACTAAAACTGCACCTCATGATTTTCAAATGATCTGGTTCAAATCTAGCTTGGCCCAGTTTAGCTAACCTCAAATCTAGGTGACATCGAAAACTAAAATTTTTAACCAAACCAACAAAGAGTAAATGTTTACTGAATCTGACAGTGCTGTGATTATTTTGCAAAGAAAAGGTTACGCTATGGAAGTAAACCTCATTTCATCTGCATATATTCATGTACAAGCTGGAGAAGGAGAGGTGGGGAGGTAGTCGAAGGGGACAACAACACTGCCTAGACAACAACACTGCCTACTTCTACTCGCTTGCCAATGGCAGAAAAAGGAAGACAGCAATTCTGTCGTTGGAAGATGATGGCATCATGATTGAAGAGAATGATCAATTAAAAAGACATAACAGAATACTACAAAACCCTCTTCGGTAAAGAACCTGAGTCACCAGTTCGGATGCATCCTAGGTCTTGGCAAGCAGTCGGGAGAGTAAATACGGATGATTGCGTGGCATTGACAAAAGCTTTTTCAATGGAGGTGGATAGTGCTACTAAAACAATGAATACCAACACTGCCCCCAGCCCTGATGGTTTCCAAGTTCAATTTTATAAAGGATTCTGGGACAAAGTGAAGATCCTAGTTAAAGAAATGCTTGACGATATGCATGCTGGGAGACTAGATTTGGGCAGGTTGAATTATGGGGTAATCATACAGATCCCAGAAATCAAAGATGCTAACGTGATTCACCTATACAGACAAATTTGTCTTCTCAATGTCATTTTCAAGATAATCACTGCAGTGTTGGCAAATCGTCTCACCTGGGTTGCGGATAAAGTTGTTCATCCCATTCAAATAGCTTTTTATCTCGGGTCGTCTCATTCAGGAAGGAGTAGTGGTCCTTCATGAGGTTATCCATTAAACTCGGAGAACTAAATCGAAAGGGATAATTCTAAAGTTGGATTTTGAGAAGGCTTACGACAAGGTGCAGTGGTCCTTGAAACAAACTCTCCAAACAAAGCCTTCTGTGAGCAATGGGTCAACTGGATCAGTCTTGCAGTGGAGACTGGTAAAGTTTGTATCAACTTCAATGGTGAAAATGAAGATTATTTTAGAAGCTTCTGGGGGCTTCGGCAGGGCGATCCTCTATCTCCAATATTGTTTGACATAATTGGCGATGCTCTAGGTGCAATAATCTCTGCTGCTAAGAATGCTGGTCACTTGAGTGGTTTGGTACCGCATCTGGTTGATGCTGGCATTACCCATCTGCAGTACGCAGAAGATACAGTCCTCTTCCTTGATTTGTCGAATGACTCGATTACCAATATGAAATTTCTGCTATATTGCTACGAGGCCATGTCGGGTTTGAAAATCAACTTTCAGAAAAGAGAGATTTTTGTATTTGGGGTTGATTATGAAGAGCAGAATAGAGTTGCTGATATGTTCAATGCAACCTGGGGTCCTTCCCAATGAAATACTTGGGTACCCCAATATCCAACAAGAAATTACTTGCGTCTGATTTGGATTTCATTCCTGCAAAGATTCAGAAGAATCTTGCTACATGGCAACCGGTGTCGACTGGTGGCAGAAAAAATGGTTATTGATTCTTGTCTTGACAATATCTCGACGTATGGCATGGGGATTTATTTGTTGTCCGAGAGAACTCATTACAAAATGGATATGCCGAGGGCCAATTTTTATTGGGACAAGGTGGGCGACCAGAATAAGTATCACATGGCGAGGTGGCTCGCCATGTGTCGACCAAAAGAGTTAGGAGGAATGGGTTTTGTAGAGACGCGAAAAAATATCTCTCTGTTGGCCAAACGGATTATGAGGCTCGAAAAAGGCGATTTGTCTGATTTTGAGACATAAATATATGATGAATGGTAGCTTCTTCCAAACTAATGCAGCTGGTGCTTCTAAGTTTCGGAAAGGCCTCCACTCCATTAAGCACTGGGTTCGTCGAGGCCTGGCTTACCATGTTGGCAATGGGCATAAAGCATGGTTCTGATTTGATGTTTGGTTTGAACAGGTTCCTTTTAGTGTTCTTTTCCTGCACATCTTCAGCTGTTGTGACCAAAAAGAAGCATCGGTGGCTAAAGTGGTTAGGCGTGGTGGCCTTCTACTTTCATTGTGTAGATCTTTTGATCCCAGGGAATCAGCAGAGTGGCGAGACCTAGGGCTGCTTTTCACTAATTTTGAGCTTTTGGAGGCTGATGATGTTGGGTACTGGTTACTTACAAGAGATCAAAATTATTCAGCAAAATCCCTGTATTCAAGTTGCTTGATTCAGGGGTAAAAGATATAAGGATGTTAGATAATAGATATGTGGAAATCAACGCTGCCGATGAAAGTAAAAAAATCTGTTGTGCGTGTTTTCACGGAAGGATTTAAGTGATTGCTGATATCAAAACAAAAGGGTGTCCTGGGGAGCTGGGCTGCACCTACTGTGGTGAACTTCAGTTGGCAGATCACTTAATTTTCCAATGCCCCGTGTCAAGTTTCAATGGTGCTGTGTTACAGAGGCGTTAGGTTGGAGTAGGAGTTCTGAATCGTTTGATGATTTCCTGTCAATCACAATGTGCAAACCTGGGGAGAGCTCCAACTCTATTGGTTGGGTAATATTTGGAGCCCTCTCTTGGTCCATTTGGCTA
This sequence comes from Lolium rigidum, assembly GCF_022539505.1. NCBI lineage: Eukaryota > Viridiplantae > Streptophyta > Magnoliopsida > Poales > Poaceae > Lolium > Lolium rigidum. Next base: position 239,245,065 of record NC_061511.1, on the reverse strand, counting down.
ACTCGTAATGATGCAGTTTTCAACAAAAAGATTATAAGCTCTCCAATTAATATTCTGTTCAAACCCATTTATTTGCTGTCTCAGTGGACTTGCATGTTGCCAGGAAAGCGTGAGAAGAGATGGAGATGCCTGGTTGAGAACTTGCTACTGGTGGCGAGTAAGATGCAGACAATATCAGGTCCAAGGCGAGGGATTGGCTGATTACTTGGTCTCTGTTATTTTCCTGTTAGTGTTGTCCTAGCTTGTGACTAGCTAGCTATCTTTTCCCTTTGTGTGGGTCTGGGTTTCACTGTCTGTAATAGCTAGCTCGAGTTTGTTTGCTTCTTTTTTGTTTAGCTGGTATTCCCAGATCTTCAGAATCCTTTTCGTTGTGTAAGCTGGTGCACCCCAGCAAAACTGGCTGTTTATGCTTTCATAAAAAAGCAGGGCCGTCGGGCCTTTCCTCTAAAAAAAAAATCATGTACAACCCCAAATCGTCCTGTATTTCTTATTTCTATTTAAATTAAATACTTCATGTAAAATTAGGCTTTTTATTGGCATAGGATAAGAGTCATCCTCCATGCAATGTGTGTACGATTGTATCATCACTGCTACAAATAGTGGAGTTGGCGGCGGCTATAATTGTGGCAGTGGTTTATTCACCCCTCCACCTCCCCTTCTAAATTTTTACCTCCCGAAGGGAGCTATACAGATTTAATTTCGGAAGAAAAACATATCTAACAAATAAATAATTCAATGCAAATCATCTGATCTATCACAATATAGCACAACCAGATGCAGCAGCAAACCCAATGACATTGTGCAGGCCAAGAACAATGGCTGAGGCAGAGCCCAGCTAAGGTCAGGCTGCAGACCAGGGCGACTGGTCGAGCCCGACAAAGGCGGCTTGACGTGCTAGGATACATGTTTCTTAACCTTAGCAACTGTGAGCACTCAATGAGTAGTCTTACGTGTAACTTTCAAGGAAATAGGACCAACAGCACCATCGAGCATTTGTACTACAGTTAGATAATGTCATGGTTTAGCCTACCCCAACTTGCTTGGGAAAAAGGCTTTTGATGTTCTTGTTGTAGTTGTAGATAATGTCATGGTTTAGAGTAGAGAAGGGAACTCACCATGTCTTTTGAAATGTCCCATGGAGCACCAATGATTACTTCATCAACATAACGGCAGGCTAGGACACTTAAACTTCGCTCATGGAGATTCATGATTGGGCGATGTGGTCCTCGTGTAGAACTAAATATAATAAGCACCAAAAGTTAATACAAAGTGAATGTTATGTTCAAAGAATTGAGTAGAGATGCTATGTTTCAACGCCAATGGACATTGTAAATTGGAAAGCTGAATAATCTGTATAAAAACTGTAGGGGAGGCCCTGACAGTAAATAATACAATATTTTAATTTGTAAAAGATTTAAAGAAGCAACCATTATATATTACCTTATGGTCTGATCTGTGTGGATACCCACAAGCAAGAAATCACCAAGCTCTCGAGCAAGTCGCAATATCTACATAGAAGAAACTATCAATACAGTAGAAAGCCCGAATTTCCATCTTTTGAAAAGGAAGTTAAGCTTGTTTGATTGCTTCCTCACAATAAGAAAGAAAGACAAAGGTACAGCCAACATGTTCATATAGAAAGTGCGTCGTCTGAATGCTGAGACAGATAATGTTTTTTTTTTCTTGTAATTACCTCAACATGTCCAGCATGGAACAGATCAAATGCACCATCTATGTAAACTATCCGAGAATCTGGTCCTGGACCCTACAATGGGAAAGCTCACAGTCAACACAGAAATAAATGCACCATCAAGTTTAGGAAGAGAAAAAATAGTTTTATCAAGTTGAAAAGCATCAATTATCACCAGCTTTACAGAAATGAAACATAGCCGGTTACATTATAAGCATGTGCAACGAATAGCTGATTACAAGCATATGGTTTTCTTATACTCTAAGGATATTGATTTGGTTGGTCACGAATTGTGACCATCACCTAAGAACTTGTGTAAGCCATGAAATTAGCCATCTATTGCTGACCCACTTAACCCCCAATCAAATGGGGGTTAACTAACTAAACAGTAGGGTAGGCGCTCTGTACTCCTGTCACTAAACAAATATCTCTATTATGCCTAGTAACTACATGAACATACAAAAACTGATGTTTCAAGAAAGATAAACTTCTGTTAGCGGAAATTTTGCACCTGCATTTCTTTTGAACTACGAGAGAAACCAAGGTTAGGTAGTCTCACAGTGTCACCATGAAAGAAGTGCCTTTTCGGAGAGACTAACAGAAATGCAGCCACCCAGAACCTGTTTCTAATATCAAGACTAGATGCGAAGTGCTAAAGCCATTCTGTGGAGCCTCATGGAATATATTCATCGAAGGACATACATGATATAGTGCATGAGAACCCATAAAGTCATACCCTGCTATTTGAGAACTGAACTATTCTCCGAGATGTCGGAAGGAAATGAGATATCCTAGTTGCACTTCCAGATCCACTATCGTCAATCTTCTGACCATGCCCAGAACTGAACTGCCTCTGTAGTGAAGAGTGGTTGCGTCTATCCAAAGCTGATCTCTCTCTAACACAAAGAAGCATTCTTCCTGCAATATGGAAAGATAGTCTCACAGTGAGAGTAAGTATTTTTCACTCCCATATGCATTTTCTTTACTACAAATGACCAATTTATTTGTTCCCAAAAAAAATCAGCATAATGTGTGCTCCATACCATCCTGGCCAATAAATGGATATAATAATCACATACCAGCAACTTTACAATGGATCTGATGCCTGGACCATGTGACTCTTGGGGACAGTTTATTCCTTGAGATTATGACATGACAATATTTCATGGTAGTGGAGCACTACGAGAAACCAGGAAAGAAAATCTAGCGAGTACTACGTTTATACAAAAGAAGTTTCTGGTTGTTCCAAATCAATTTCAATATTGGAGATCACTATAAGCTCTGTTTCTCGAAGATAACTGCACTCAGAACTAGAACCCAGAAATTCCCTTGACATACAAGTCCATCAGATAAAAACTTGAACAGTAAAGAAACATAAAGAGAAACAAAAGCAGAATCCATACCAACAATGTCTGTTGTTGACACACCCTCGGTTCTTTTAATCTGCTTGTATCTGCCGGCATTTTTGGCAAGGGCATACGCGTCGGTGCCATCTGGGAGCAGACAAGGATCATCGCCATGGATGATGTAATCTATATTGTACTCAGTGAATAGCTTCTTCATGAATTCTTCAGTTATGGCATATGGTGCATCTGGAATAACATCATCCACCCATTTCACGGCGCCGACCATAACCATTCTGTATAACACAGAAAAGGAAGCATTAGAAATAAGAAATTTTGGGTTGTTATTGTGCATGTTTCCACCTACAGCTGTTAGTTCATTATTACTACTATCCAGGTACGATTAGGACATTTAGCTCATTATTACTATACGCTAGCTTATCCACTGACTAAATTAGATTTAATTCCACAAATTGCAGAATTCGAATCACTCGTGAAAATGCAGCAATTGGTTCCCCAGCATATATTTAGTTAAAGCACGAACATCATCTTATCATCTACCCCTTCGGAGTAAAATTATCGTATGATGAAGGGAATTTATGTGAATGAGTTGGAACGGCACACGAGGAGGGCAGATGATGAAAAAGGGATCGGGGGAAGGAGCGGGGACCTCTCGCGTAGCGGCGTGACGGGCGGTCCCTTGTTAGCGGTGATCTCGTCGTCGCTGACGACGCCGACGACGAGCTGGTCCCCGAGCGCGCGCGCCTGTCGCAGCGCGTTGCAGTGGCCGTAGTGCATCATGTCGAAGCATCCGTCCATGTAGACGCGCACGGGGCGGCGGCGGCGGCGGCGGAAGCGGCGCCGCAGCGCGTCGAGCGGGGGCAGGCCCGGGACGGCCACGGGCCCGGCGACGTGGAGCGCCACCACGGACGCGCCCAGCACGATCCCGCCGATCACGCAGGCCGCCACCAGCCTCGCCTTGCTGCTGTCCGCGTCCATGGGGACGGCGACGGCGAGGGGGAGGGTTCGAGAGGAGAACGTACAGAGCGTGTGTAGGTTCAGAGATTGGGAGAGGCAATCGCCATGGGATGCGAGAGGAGCGGTGGTGGTGGTGGTGGTGGCAGCCGCGGCGGCGAGTGAGGATTCCGGTGTACAGTTGCGGCGTGCGCGCACCGGAACTAGCCGGGCCGTTGGCTACGCGGGACCGGTTTGTCAGTGAGACACGCGTGGCACTGTCAGTGTGCCGTGGCGTGGAGGAGCGAGTGAGGGACCATGGTCGGTGCACGTGGCGACACGAGCACGATGCTCCTGGAACTGGAAGCCACCTGTGTACTGTCGACAGAGGCAAGATATTTGCTGTGCCCCTTCTTATTTTTGTTTATCTACCTTGACGTCGACATGGGGGTGTACGTGGCCAAGCTCAATAACTGTACGCAAACCCGATTTGTCCTCGTGCATACGACTTCTGGTCAGGATAATTTCGTTCGTCAAAGTCAGTACATGTTGGTGATACCTTTTGCATTTCCATATACTCCGGGTACGTACATGGAAATTTCCCAAAACTATACCAATAAGCATTAACTCTGAAAATCCTTAAAACTATACCAACTAAGTGTTAGCGAACAAAATCACATATCACGGGATCAAGAAGAGGTGGTTAAGCTACACATGGATGAGAGCTGAATCACATGCATCTTAGCAACAATATCGTATGGCAAAGGATTTGGAGGCGGAATATTCTTCAGTGGGTGGCGACGTTCCCGTCGTCAGTGAGACGCATGTGGTAATTTCGTCAATCTCAAAACTCATCGGATGAAGTTTCTTGGATGCGTCTATCAGAGATGCTCATAAGGGTAGAGTGTGCATGCGTACGTTTATAGGGGTGTGTGTTTGTGCGTATATATAAGCGTCTACATTTGTACTGTGTTTCGGAAAAAAAATATGATTTGAACTATAGTCATGTTTGGAAAGGTTTGCCTTATGACCTAATGGTATCCGAGAGCGAGCACTAGTAAAGACACCCCTCTATGAAAAAGGTAGCGAGACAAACCACAGTTAATGTGATTTTGCAATGCCAACGAGGCCTACCAGAAATGGGCCACCAACATTGAGCATGGTGAAAATTATATGCCCATCACCAAAATATTACAAATATGCTTTTTTTGGTCTGTATTTATGTATATGTGTGTGTGTGTGAAAATGGTGCTACATGATTCTCCGTTTTAGATAGAATCCATGTTCTTTATGTACAACATGTACAACGCTTAACCCTCGGCAGAAATCCTACCCTCACTTTCTCTCTCGCTGCACTCTCTTCATGCATCCGAACGAGTTGCAGTGCCGGCTCTAACCCATGGCTAGGTGGGGCGACGGCCTAGTGCCCATGCATCAAGGGGGCCATGATGGCGCATGACATGCATAGCTCAGCTTGCCCGAAAAAAAAATAGCTTGAGGAAGCTCGTGGCACAAGGGGAAGGGTAGAAATTAGATCAAAAGAAATGCATGTAGCATACCACTAAACCAGTATGGCAGGAGAATCAATCGATAAAAGATAAAAAAATAAACATCAAATGTGACAATCAGAGTGAATCAATCCATCGAAATTCAAGTAGTCCATCATGTGTAGCGTGACTGCGGAGTACACAACCGTACATGTATGGGTGAAGGGGCAACCCAAGAGTAAACTCCATAAGGTTTAACGACTGTCGGTACAAGCAGAACCCGTCCGTATCACGCGCCTGTACCATATGGCACCACCTGCCTATTGTCAAATAGTTTCACCACGCGAAGACGGATCTAAGATCACCACAACTCGCAGAAACCTCACCTTTGGAAGGGATCTGGAGGGGGAGCTCGCGAAAAGGCATCATCTTCGCTGCTACATGGATCATTGGAGGACAAGGCATCATCCCCATCATCATCTACCGATGCATCTTCATCACCATCACCATTCCCATCTCGTTTACTCCCATCTTGTTGTAATTTCAGTTGCTATTGTGGATTTGCACTTGTATTCATCCATTCACTCGTATTAATTTCATATGCCTATGATGATGTTGTTGATTGCTTCCATGAGTGAGTGATGTCTACGGGAGCTTCTATTCTTGTAGACAATGTTGGGCCTCCAAGAGCAGAGGTTTGTAGAACAGCAGCAAGTTTCCCTTAAGTGGATTACCCAAGGTTTATCGAACTCAGGGAGGAAGAGGTCAAAGATATCCCTCTCATGCAACCCTGCAACCACAAAGCAAGAAGTCTCTTGTGTCCCCAACACACCTAATAGGTGCACTAGTTCGGCGAAGAGATAGTGAAATACAGGTGGTATGAATAAGTAGTAGCAACGGCACTCGTAAAAGTGCTTTCCCCGGGACAAGTAAACAAGCAAGTAGTAATGCAGCAGTAGTAACGCAAAGAAAACAAGTAAACAAACAAGCGATAGCAGTATTTAGGAACAAGGCCTAGGGATTACACTTTCACTAGTGGACACTCTCAACATTGATCACATAACAGAATAGATAAATGCATACTCTACACTTTTGTTGGATGATGAACACATTGCGTAGGATTACACGAACCCTCAATGCCGGAGTTAACAAGCTCCACAATAATGCTCATATTTTAGTAACCTTTAGTGTAAGATAGATCAAAAGACTAAACCAAGTACTAACATAGCATGCACACTCGTCACCTTCATGCATATGTAGGAGGAATAGATCACATCAATATTATCATAGCAATAGTTAACTTCGCAATCTACAAGAGATCATGATCATAGCATAAACCAAGTACTAACACGGTGCACACACTCGTCACCTTTGCACACGTGCAGGAGGAATAAAACTACTTTAATAACATTGCTAGAGTAGCACATAGATAAATTGTGATACAAACACATTGCAATCATAAAGAGATATAAATAAGCACCTCACTATGCCATTCAACAAGTGAATAAGTATTCCGTGAAATATAGCCTAAGAGACCCACACGGTGCACACACCGTCACCTTTACACACGTGGGACAAGGAGTCTCCGGAGATCACATAAGTAAAACTCACTTGACTAGCATAATGACATCTAGATTACAAGCATCATCATATGAATCTCAATCATGTAAGGCAGCTCATGAGATTATTGTATTGAAGCACATAGGAGAGAGATGAACCACATAGCTACCGGTACAGCCCCGAGCCTCGATGGAGAACTACTCCCTCCTCATGGGAGCAGCAGCGGTGATGAAGATGGCGGTGGAGATGGCAGCGGTGTCGATGGAGAAGCCTTCCGGGGCACTTCCCCGCTCCGGCAGGGTGCCGGAACGAGACTCCTGTCCCCCGGATCTTGGCTTCGCGATGGCGGCGGCTCTGGAAGGTTTTCCGTATCGTGGTTCTTCGCATAAGGGTTTTCGCGACGGAGGCTTTATATAGGCGAAGAGGCGGCACAGGAGGGTCGAAGGGGTGGCCACACCATATGGCGGCGCGGCCAGGGCCTGGGCCGCGCCGGCCTATGGTCTGGGGGCCCAGATGCCCCCTCCGGTCCTTCCCGGTGTTCCGGATGCTTCCGGTGAAAATAGGAACCCGGGTCTTGATTTCGTCCGATTCCGAGAATATTTCGTTACTAGGATTTCGAAACCAAAAACAAGCAGAAAACAGAATCGGCACTTCGGCATCTTGTTAATAGGTTAGTTCCGTAAAATGCACGAATATGACATAAAGTGTGCATAAAACATGTAGGTATCATCAATAATATGGCATGGAACATAAGAAATTATCGATACGTCGGAGACGTATCAAGCATCCCCAAGCTTAGTTCTCGCTCGTCCCGAGCAGGTAAAACGATAACAAAGATAATTTCTGAAGTGACATGCCATCATAACCTTGATCATACTATTTGTAAACATATGTAGTGGATGCAACGATCAAAACAATGGTAATGACATGAGTAAACAAGTGAATCATAAAGCAAAGACTTTTCATGAATAGTACTTCAAGACAAGTATTAATAAGTCTTGCATAAGAGTTAACTCATAAAGCAATAAATCAAAGTAAAAGCATTGAAGCAACACAAAGGAAGATTAAGTTTCAGCGGTTGCTTTCAACTTGTAACATGTATATCTCATGGATAATTGTCAACATAGAGTAATATAACAAGTACAATATGCAAGTATGTAAGAATCAATGCACAGTTAATCACAAGTGTTTGCTTCTTGAGGTGGAGAGAGATAGGTGAACTGACTCAACATAAAAGTAAAGAGAATGGTCCTTCAAAGAGGAAAGCATCGATTGCTATATTTGTGCTAGAGCTTTTATTTTGAAAACATGAAACAATTTTGTCAACGGTAGTAATAAAGCATATGAGTTATGTACATTATATCTTACAAGTTGCAAGTCTCATGCATAGTATACTAATAGTGCCCGCACCTTGTCCTATTTAGCTTGGACTACCGGATCTTTGCAATGCACATGTTTTAACCAAGTGTCACAATGGGGTACCTCCATGCCGCCTCGTACAAAGGTCTAAGGAGAAAGCTCGCATTTTGGATTTCTCGCTTTTGATTATTCTCAACTTAGACATCCATACCGGGACAACATAGACAACGAGATAATGGACTCCTCTTTAATGCATAAGCATGTGGCAACAATTATTATTCTCATATGAGATTGAGGATATGTGTCCAAAACCGAAACTTCCACCATGAATCATGGCTTTAGTTAGCGGCCCAATGTTCTTCTCTAACAATATGCATGCTCCAACCATGAAGGTGGTAGATCTCTCTTACTTCGTACAAGACGGACATGCATAGCAACTCACATGATATCCAACAAAGAATAGTTGATGGCGTCCCCGTAAGCATGGTTATCGCACAACAAGCAACTTAATAAGAGATAAAGTGCATAAGTACATATTCAATACCACAATAGTTTTTAAGCTATTTGTCCCATGAGCTATATATTGTAAAGGTGAATGATGGAATTTTAAAGGTAGCACTCAAGCAATTTACTTTGGAATGGCGGATAAATACCATGTAGTAGGTAGGTATGGTGGACACAAATGGCATAGTGGTTGGCTCAAGTATTTTGGATGCATGAGAAGTAATCCCTCTCGATACAAGGTTTAGGCTAGCAAGGTTATTTGAAACAAACACAAGGATGAACGGTACAGACAAAACTCACATAAAAGACATATGGTAAACATTATAAGACTCCATACCGTCTTCCTTGTTGTTCAAAACTCAATACTAGATGTTATCTAGACTCTAGAGAAACCAAATATGCAAACCAAATTAGCAAGCTCTAAGTATTTCTTCATTAATGGGTGCAAAGTATATGATGCAAGAGCTTAAACATGAGCACAACAATTACCAAGTATCAAATTATCCAAGATATTTTAGAATTACTACATGTAGCATTTTCCAATTCCAACCATATAACAATTTAACGAAGAAGAAACTTCGCCATGAATACTATGAGTAGAGCCTAAGGACATATTTGTCCATATGCTACAGCGGAGCATGTCTCTCTCCCACAAAGTGAATGCTAGGATCCATTTTATTGAAACAAAACAAAAAACAAAAACAAACCGACGCTCCAAGCAAAGTACATAAGATGTGACGGAATAAAAATATAGTTTCAGGGGAGGAACCTGATAATGTTGTCGATGAAGAAGGGGATGCCTTGGGCATCCCCAAGCTTAGACGCTTGAGTCTTCTTAGAATATGCAGGGGTGAACCACCGGGGCATCCCCAAGCTTAGAGCTTTCACTCTCCTTGATCATAGTATATCATCCTCCTCTCTTGACCCTTGAAAACTTCCTCCACACCAAACTCGAAACAACTCATTAGAGGGTTAGTGCATAATAAAAATTCACATGTTCAGAGGTGACACAATCATTCTTAACACTTCTGGACATTGCATAAAGCTACTGGACATTAATGGATCAAAGAAATTCATCCAACATAGCAAAAGAGGCAATGCGAAATAAAAGACAGAATCTGTCAAAACAGAACAATCCGTAAAGATGGATTTTATTAGGCCACCGAGACTTGCTCAAATGAAAATGCTCAAATTGAATGAAATTTGCGTACATATCTGAGGATCATGCATGTAAATTGGCTTAATTTTCTGAGCTTCCTACAGGGAGGTAGACCCAGATTCGTGACAGCAAAGAAATATGGAACTGCGCAGTAATCCAAATCTAGTACTTACTTTACTATCAAAGACTTTACTTGGCACAACAAAACATAAAACTAAGATAAGGAGAGGTTGCTACAGTAGTAAACAACTTCCAAGACACAAATATAAAACAAAGTACTGTAGCAAAATAACACATGGGTTATCTCCCAAGAAGTTCTTTCTTTATAGCCATTAAGATGGGCTCAGCAGGTTTAATGATGCACTCGCAAGAAATAATATTTGAAGCAAAAGAGAGCATCAAGAGGCAAATTCAAAACACATTTAAGTCTAACATGCTTCCTATGCATAGGAATCTTGTAAATAAACAAGTTCATGAAGAGCAAAGTGACAAGCATAGGAAGATAAAACAAGTGTAGCTTCAAAAATTTCAGCACATAGAGAGGCATTTTGGTAACATGAAAATTTCTACAACCCTATTTTCCTCTCTCATAATAACTTTCAGTAGCATCATGAGCAAACTCAACAATATAACTATCACATAAAGCATTCTTATCATGAGTCTCATGCATAAAATAATTACTCTCCACATAAGCATAATCAATTTTATTAGTTGTAGTGGGAGCAAAATTCAACAAAGTAGCTATCATTATTATTCTCATCAAATATGAGAGGCATATTGTAATCATAATCAAATTCACTCTCCATAGTAGGTGGCACCAAAAGACCACTATCATTATAATCATAAATAGGAGGCAAAGTATCATCAAAGAAAATTTTCTCCTCAATGCTTGGGGGACTAAAAAGATCATGAAAACTAGCTTCCCCAAGCTTAGAACTTTCTACATTATTATCAACAATGGTGTTCAAAGCGTTCATACTAATATTACTACCAAGCATGCAAATAAGATTTCATAGGTTTTTTAATTTTCGCATCAAACAATCCATGTTTTAAATCAGGAAATAGAATAAGAAGCTCACTCTTGTACATTATGCCAAACTAGTGTAAACAAGAAACAACAAGATGCAATTGCAGGATCTAAAGGAAATAGCTTCGAGCACAAACACAATGGCGCTAGAAAAGTACTTTACCTGGGACCGGAGTATGAGTGCCTCTTACCTTTCCTCCCCGGCAACGGCGCCAGAAAATCGCTTGATGTCTACGGGAGCTTCTATTCTTGTAGACAATGTTGGGCCTCCAAGAGCAGAGGTTTGTAGAACAGCAGCAAGTTTCCCTTAAGTGGATTACCCAAGGTTTATCGAACTCAGGGAGGAAGAGGTCAAAGATATCCCTCTCATGCAACCCTGCAACCACAAAGCAAGAAGTCTCTTGTGTCCCCAACACACCTAATAGGTGCACTAGTTCGGCGAAGAGATAGTGAAATACAGTGTGGTATGAATAAGTAGTAGCAACGGCACCGTAAAAGTGCTTTGCCCAGGACAAGAAACAAGCAAGTAGTAATGCAAGCAAGAGTAACGCAAGAAAACAAGAAACAAACAGCGATAGCAGTATTTAGGAACAAGGCCTAGGAATTACACTTTCACTAGTGGACACTCTCAACATTGATCACATAACAGAATAGATAAATGCATACTCTACACTTTTGTTGGATGATGAACACATTGCGTAGGATTACATGAACCCTCAATGCCGGAGTTAATAAGCTCCACAATAATGCTCATATTTTAGTAACCTTTAGTGTAAGATAGATCAAAAGACTAAACCAAGTACTAACATAGCATGCACACTATCACCTTCATGCATATGTAGGAGGAATAGATCACATCAATATTATCATAGCAATAGTTAACTTCGCAATCTACAAGAGATCATGATCATAGCATAAACCAAGTACTAACACGGTGCACACATCTGTCACCTTTGCACACGTGCAGGAGGAATAAAACTACTTTAATAACATTGCTAGAGTAGCACATAGATAAATTGTGATACAAACACATTGCAATCATAAAGAGATATAAATAAGCACCTCACTATGCCATTCAACAAGTGAATAAGTATTCCGTGAAATATAGCCTAAGAGACCCACACGGTGCACACACCGTCACCTTTACACACGTGGGACAAGGAGTCTCCGGAGATCACATAAGTAAAACTCACTTGACTAGCATAATGACATCTAGATTACAAGCATCATCATATGAATCTCAATCATGTAAGGCAGCTCATGAGATTATTGTATTGAAGCACATAGGAGAGAGATGAACCACATAGCTACCGGTACAGCCCCGAGCCTCGATGGAGAACTACTCCCTCCTCATGGGAGCAAGCAGCGGTGATGAAGATGGCGGTGGAGATGGCAGCGGTGTCGATGGAGAAGCCTTCCGGGGCACTTCCCCGCTCCGGCAGGGTGCCGGAACGGAGACTCCTGTCCCCCAGATCTTGGCTTCACGATGGCGGCGGCTCTGGAAGGTTTTCCGTATCGTGGTTCTTCGTATCAGGGTTTTCGCGACGGAGGCTTTATATAGGCGAAGAGACGGCACAGGAGGGTCGAAGGGGTGGCCACACCATATGGCGGCGCGGCCAGGGCCTGGGCCGCGCCGGCCTATGGTCCGGGGGCCCGCGTGCCCCCTCTGGTCCTTCCCGAGTGTTCTGGATGCTTCCGGTGAAAATAGGAACCTGGGTCTCGATTTCGTCCGATTCCGAGAATATTTCGTTACTAGGATTTCTGAAACCAAAAACAGCAGAAAACAACAACTGGCACTTCGGCATCTTGTTAATAGGTTAGTTCCAGAAAATGCACGAATATGACATAAAGTGTGCATAAAACATGTAGGTATCATCAATAATATGGCATGGAACATAAGAAATTATCGATACGTCGGAGACGTATCAAGCATCCCCAAGCTTAGTTCTGCTCGTCCCGAGCGAGTAAAATGATAACAAAGATAATTTCCGAAGTGACATGCCATCATAACCTTGATCATACTATTTGTAAACATATGTAGTGGATGCAGCGATCAAAACAATGGTAATGACATGAGTAAACAAGTGAATCATAAAGCAAAGACTTTTCATGAATAGTACTTCAAGACAAGTATTAATAAGTCTTGCATAAGAGTTAACTCATAAAGCAATAAATCAAAGTAAAGGCATTGAAGCAACACAAAGGAAGATTAAGTTTCAGCGGTTGCTTTCAACTTGTAACATGTATATCTCATGGATAATTGTCAACATAGAGTAATATAACAAGTACAATATGCAAGTATGTAAGAATCAATGCACAGTTAATCACAAGTGTTTGCTTCTTGAGGTGGAGAGAGATAGGTGAACCGACTCAACATAAAAGTAAAGAGAATGGTCCTTCAAAGAGGAAAGCATCGATTGCTATATTTGTGCTAGAGCTTTTATTTTGAAAACATGAAACAATTTTGTCAACGGTAGTAATAAAGCATATGAGTTATGTACATTATATCTTACAAGTTGCAAGTCTCATGCATC